>NC_061511.1:59347313-59416746 GCF_022539505.1 Lolium rigidum
ACTCAATGTCCAAAGCATTCCACTGGCTAGCGTCTGCAGGGTGTGTCAGGATCTTGCCCTTCTCCGGATCATCTGCGGGCTTCTCCCTTTCCGCGTGCCATTGCATGAGCTTTGCTTCCTTAGGATCTACGAAATACCGCTGCAGACGGGGAGTGATAGGAAAGTACCAGACAACTTTCAGAGGAACTTTCTTGTTCCCTCTCTTGTACCATCCTTGGCCGCACACCGGACATGTGGTTCTATCCTTGTACTCATTCCGAAAAAGTGCACAATCATTGATGCATGCGTGGTACTTTACGTGCGGTAGGTCGAGTGGGCAAACTACTTTCTTGGCCTCGTCGATACTTGTCGGCAATGTGTTGTCCTTGGGAAGACGAGCATGTCAGGATTTCATGTTATCGCTGAAGCTGCTGTCGGTCCATTTGTGTTCCGCCTTCATCTCCAGACACTCGAGCGTTACACTCAAGCGTGTATCCTCGGGCCGGCACCCTGGATACAATGGAGTCATCCCGTCTACCTCCATTTGCGCCAGCTTGGCTTCAGGTTTGGCGTTGCCCGTGTCCTTCAGGAGAAGCTCTTGAACATGAGGGTCCCGCAGGGCCGACGTTAGCGGCGTCTGCTTGCTCTCGGCATCTCCACCACCATCTCCTCCGGCATCATCATCTCCTTCATCGGCCTCTCCTTCCACATGATGAACACCATGTTCGGGAGACTCTTCGTCTTCTCGCCCGATGTCGGCCTCTTCTTCATGACCAACATTTGCCGTCGGCTCCTCGTTGAAGCCGAGCATGAAACCGCGCCTGAGCAGGTGTTCCTCCAGTTGTCTAGAATCAGGGTCGATCCACTGCCGGAGTCCGCATTTTCGACACGGACATCTTATCAGGGTCATGTTGTTCCTAACCATGTCGGCCTTCGCGTTCACCTTGTATCTAACCACTTGTCCTTCCCTCATATGGACGACCATGGTTGACTGCATCATACATATATAGAGCAAAAGAGAGTTAATCAGAACCACACACACCATGCACAAACACACATGCATGCATGATCGCCGGAAAATTTCGACATGACCTATCCTAAAAGTGGGACATATGGCTAGTGCAAGAATTTGCCGAAATGGAAATGAATCAACATTTCGGCAAACATCCATGCACCACACGCCGGCACAAACCAACAACACAAATAAGCTTCTTCGCAAGCAAACATTCAACCACAACACAAAGCTCAACACATATAAACATCATCGTCTCGCCACCGCAAACCGTCCGGGAGCGCGATAATAATCTTCACCTACTGATGACCCACAAGTATAGGGGATCGCAACAGTCTTCGAGGGAAGTATTACCCAATTTATTGATTCGACACAAGGGGAGGTAAAGAATACTTATAAGCCTTAACAACTGAGTTGTCAATTCAGCTGCACCTGGAAAAGCACTAGTAACAGGGGCGATGTGAAAGTAGCAGTAATATGAGAGCAATAGTAACAGTAACACAGTTGACATGTAGAACGAGTATATGATGATGAAAGATGGACCGGGGTTCCCAGCTATCTACACTAGTGGCAACTCTCCAATAACAAGTGTTGGGTGAACAAATTACAGTTGGGCAATTGATAGGATTGATAAGGCATTAAGAAAGAACATCAATTCATTAATCATGTAGGCATGTTTTCCATATTTAGTCGTACGTGCTCGCAATGAGAAACTTGCACAACATCTATTGTCCTACCAGCCGGTGGCAGCCGGGCCTCAAGGGAATCTACTGGATATTAAGGTACTCCTTTTAATAGAGCACCGGAGCAAAGCATTAACACTCCGTGAAAACATGTGTCCCTCACATCACCGCCATCCCCTCCGGTTGTCCCGATTCTGTCACTTCGGGGCCTTTGGTTCCGGACGGTGACATGTGCATACAACTTGTAGATACAATCTAAGCAATAATTATAGAGCTCAAATCTAAGATCATGCCACTCGGGCCCTAGTGACAAGCATTAAGCATAACAAGATTGCAGCAACAATAACTTCACAAACTTTATAGATAGACTAATCATAATGTATCATCCATCGGATCCCAACAAACACAACACCGATTACATCAGATGAATCTCAATCATGTAAGGCAGCTCATGAGATCAATGTATTGAAGTACATGGGGGAGAGAATACCAACTAGCTACAGCTAGAACCCGTAGTCCATGGGGGAACTACTCACGGAGCATGATGGAGGCGATGGCGTTGATGGAGATGGCTTCCGGGGCACTTCCCCGTCCCGGCAGGGTGCCGGGACAGAGACTTCTGTCCCCCGAATTGGAGTTTCGCGATGGCGGCGGCGCCCCAGTAGTCTTTTTGGAGTTTCGTCAAGTGGTACGGTGTTTTTAGGTCGAAAGGGGTTAAATAGGCGAAGAGGCGGCGTCAGAGGGGCACCAGGGCGCCCTCCTCATAGGCCGGCGCGGCCAGGGGCCTGCCCGCGCGGCCTTGTGGTGTCGGGGCCCTGGGCCTCCTCTCCGTCTCCCCTTCGGTGTTCTGGAGCCTCCCGGGAAAAATAAGATCTTTGGCGTTGATTTCGTCCAATTCCGAGAATATTGCCCGAACAGCCTTTACGGAACCAAAAACAGCGAGAAAACAGGAACTGGCACTGTGGCATCTTGTTAATAGGTTAGTTCCGGAAAACGTATAAAAACATCATAAAGTGCAAGCAAAACATGTAAGTATTGTCATAAAACAAGCATGGAACATAAGAAATTATCGATACGTTGGAGACGTATCAGCATCCCCAAGCTTAGTTCTGCTCGTCCCGAGCGAGTAAAACGATAACAAAGATAATTTCTGAAGTGACATGCTACTTACATAACCTTGATCATACTATTACAAAGCATATGAAATGAATGAAGTGACTCAAGGCAATGATCTATAGTTGCTAACAAGTAGATAACATATAGCAAAACTTTTCATGGAGAGTACTTTCAAGACAAGCATCAAAAGTTTTGCACAAGAGTTAACTCATAAAGCAATAAGTTCATAGTAAAGGCATCGAAGCAACACAAAGGAGGATATAAGTTTCAGCGGTTGCTTTCAACTTTCAACATGTATATATCATGGATATTGTCAACATAGAGTAATATGATGAATGCAAATATGCAAGTATGTAAGAATCAATGCACAGTTGACACAAGTGTTTGCTTCTAAGGTGGAAGGAATTAGGTAACTGACTCAACATAAAGTAAAAGAATAGCCCTTCAAAGAGGAAAGCATCGATTGCTATATTTGTGCTAGAGCTTTGGTTTTGAAAACATAAAGAGAGCATAAAAGTAAAAGTTTTGAGAGGTGTTTGTTGTTGTCAACGAATGGTAGTGGGCACACTAACTACCTCATCAACCGGACTCCCAAGAGCGGCTCCCATTTTATTTATTTTTGGGTGGCACTCCTTCCAACCTTTCTTACACAAGCCATGGCTAGCCGAATCCTTCGGGTGCCGTCCAACAATCACAAACCATGGAGGAGTGTCTATTTAAATTAATTAATTCGGGACTGGGAATCCCATTGCCAGCTCTTTTTGCAAAATTATTGGATAAGCGGATGTGCCACTAGTCCATATGAGAGTCCGTCAAAAGTAAATGACAAGGTTGAAAGCTAAACACCACATACTTCCTCATGAGCTATGAAACATTAACACAAATTGAGAAGCATTTTGAATTATTTAAAGGTAGCACTCAAGCAATTTACTTTGGAATGGCAGGAAATACCACATAGTAGGTAGGTATGGTGGACACAAATGACATAGGTTTTGGCTCAAGGTTTTTCGATGCACGAGAAGTATTCCCTCTCAGTACAAGGTTTAGGCTAGCAAGGTTGTTTGAAGCAAACACAAGTATGAACAGGTACAGCAAAACTTACATAAGAACATATTGCAAGCATTATAATACTCTACACTGTCTTCCTTGTTGCTCAAACACTTTTACCAGAAAGTATCTAGACCTTAAGAGAGATCAATTATGCAAACCAATTTTAACAAGCTTTACGGTAGTTCTCCACTAATAGGTTTAAACTACATGCAAAAACTTATGATCTACTTGAGAGCTCAAAACAATTGCCAAGTATCAAATTATCCAAGACATATGAGGCATTTTCTTTTCCCAACCAAATAAAGATAAATATTGTAGCTTCCAACTTTTATTCATTGAACATTAAAAGTAAAACGAAGATCAAGTGTTCATATGAAAAAGCGGAGCGTGTCTCTCTCCCAAACATGGATTGCTAGGATCCGAATTTATTCAAACATAAACAAAACGAAAAATAAACACACGAGACGCTCCAAGTAAAGCACATATGATGTGACTGAATAAAAATATAGTTTCGGGGAGGAACCTGATAAGTTGATGAAGAAGGGGATGCCTTGGGCATCCCCAAGCTTAGACGCTTGAGTCTTCTTGAAATATGCAGGGATGAACCACGGGGGCATCCCCAAGCTTAGACTTTTCATTCTTCTTGATCATATATCATCCTCCTCTCTTGACCCTTGAAAACTTCCTTCACAACAAACTTCTCATAAACTTCATTAGAGGGGTTAGTACTCAAAAAATTTGAATCCACCTTGGTCCTGTAGTGGCACATTGCAAGAACTCAATAAAACATTAGCTACAGCTCTCTATGTCTAGAAAATCTCGCTTAAAGTCCACAAGAGACAATGCAAAAAAAAAACAGAGACAGAATCTGTCAAAACAGAACAGCCAGTAAAGACGAATTTTAATAAAATACTTCCGTTGCTCAAATCAGAAAACTCAAAACTAATGAAAGTTGCGTACATATCTGAGGAACACGCACGTAAATTGGCATATTTTTCTGATTTTTCTACAGAGAAAACAGCCCAGATTCGTGACAGATAGAAATCTGTTTCTGCGCAGAAATCCAAATCTAGTATCAACCTTCGATTAGAGGCTTCACTTGGCACAACAAAACACAAAACTAAGATAAGGAGAGGTTGCTACAGTAGTAAACAACTTCCAAGACACAAATATAAAACAAAGTACTGTAGCCAAATAACACATGGGTTATCTCCCAAGAAGTTCTTTTCTTTATAGCCATTAAGATGGGCTCAGCAGTTTTAAATGATGCACTCGCAAGAAATAGTATTTGAAGCAAAAGAGAGCATCAAAAAGCAAATTCAAAACACATTTAAGTCTAACCCGCTTCCTATGCATAGGAATCTTGTACACAAATAAATTCATGAAGAACAAAGTGATAAGCATAATAAGATAAAACAAGAGTAACTTCAAAAATTTCAGCATATAGAGAGGTGTATTAGTACCATGAAAATTTCTACCACCATATTTTCCTCTATCATAATAATTTTCAGTAGCTTCATGAACAACCTCAACAATATAGCTATCACATGCAGCATACTTTTCATGATTTCCAAACACATAATTTTTATCAAGTTCAAGAATAGTGGAATTAAAACTTTCAAACTTACTTTTATTAATAATATAACAAGGTAGTTGATCAATCTCAATAGATATGGAACTCATAGAATAAGTCAAGAACTCTCCAATCCCATTTTCATTAGTAGTACAATTAATATTATCAAGTAACATAGGACCATCATCTAGAGCCTTATCATAGACATTTGCCAAGCAAAATTCTTTAGTACCAGGCATTTCGACATCAGGCACAAACAAAGCATTATCATAAGATTTATCAAAGTAGCATGGATTATCATATATAACAGTAGCATAATTATTCTCACAAGTTTTACTTATAGGAAATATTTCAAGAGAATCCACGGGAACATAACATTCAACCTCTTTCGGTAAGCATGGAGGACAATCAAATAGTGTAAGAGATAAAGAGTTACTCTCATTAGAAGGTTGGCATGGGTAGCTAATCCATTCTTCCTCCTTTTGTTCATCACTCTCCTCTTCTTTTTCATCCAATGAGCTTTCAGGTTCATCAATTTCCTCCTCTTTTTCATCCAATGAGCTTTCGAGGTTCATCAATTTCTTCTTCCACCGGTTCCTGCAAATTGTGAGTGCATTCTTGTGCATTAATGTGTCTCTCTTTATAATCAAGGATATAAGGATTCCTACTGTAGCATTCTATGCAAGAATTAAGGATAGTAGAGACATAATCTTTAAGGTCCTTACAAATAGCACATGTTTCATAATTCTCAACCATGAAGGATTCTATCTCGGTGGCTCCCATAAATAAGACAAATTGTTCTACCTCTTCGAACCCATAATGAATATAGTAATTCCGATTATAGTTCTTAATTAAAAATTCCTCACTAAAGCCACATTGAAATTTAAGATGTTTAGTATCATGTTGAGAGCAACGAGTTTATATCATGGCGTCTAAGCAAGATTCTAGCAATTGTATTCAATTTTTCTATCATAGCACTCATTATTTTACCAGTTCTTGATTCTCTATAATTATTATAACATTCTATAAGCTCCAAGTAGGTTGTTGGTTCTCCCATAACAGCAGTTTTTAATTTTTAGGTTTTTCAAATTTTTATGGATTTTCGGGTATATATGGAAAATAAAACAAGACAAAAATAAACTAGACAAAAGTAAACTAAGCAAAGTAAAACTAGACAGAAATAAACTAAGCACAAATAAACTAGACAGAAGTAAACTAGCAAGACAAAATAAAATAAAAGCAGAGAGAGAGAGGTAGAGTGTACTCCCCAGGTGAACTTATGAGTAGAGCTATGCCTCCCCGGCAACGGCGCCAGAAAATAGTCTTGATGACCCACAAGTATAGGGGATCGCAACAGTCTTCGAGGGAAGTATTACCCAATTTATTGATTCGACACAAGGGGAGGTAAAGAATACTTATAAGCCTTAACAAGCTGAGTTGTCAATTCAGCTGCACTGGAAAAGCACTAGTAACAGGGGTGATGTGAAAGTAGCGGTAATATGAGAGCAATAGTAACTGATAACACAGTTGACATGTAGAACGAGTATATGATGATGAAAGATGGACCGGGGTTCCCAGCTATCTACACTAGTGGCAACTCTCCAATAACAAGTGTTGGGTGAACAAATTACAGTTGGGCAATTGATAGGATTGATAAGGCATTAAGAAAGAACATCAATTCATTAATCATGTAGGCATGTTTTCCATATTTAGTCGTACGTGCTCGCAATGAGAAACTTGCACAACATCTATTGTCCTACCAGCCGGTGGCAGCCGGGCCTCAAGGGAATCTACTGGATATTAAGGTACTCCTTTTAATAGAGAACCGGAGCAAAGCATTAACACTCCGTGAAAACATGTGTCCCTCACATCACCGCCATCCCCTCCGGTTGTCCCGATTTCTGTCACTTCGGGGCCTTTGGTTCCGGACAGTGACATGCGCATACAACTTGTAGATACAATCTAAGCAATAATTATAGAGCTCAAATCTAAGATCATGCCACTCGGGCCCTAGTGACAAGCATTAAGCATAACAAGATTGCAGCAACAATAACTTCACAAACTTTATAGATAGACTAATCATAATGTATCATCCATCGGATCCCAACAAACACAACACCGATTACATCAGATGAATCTCAATCATGTAAGGCATCTCATGAGATCAATGTATTGAAGTACATGGGGGAGAGAATACCAACTAGCTACAGCTAGAACCCGTAGTCCATGGGGGAACTACTCACGGAGCATGATGGAGGCGATGGCGTTGATGGAGATGGCTTCGGGGGCACTTCCCCGTCCCGGCAGGGTGCCGGGACAGAGACTTCGTCCCCGAGTTGGAGTTTCGCGATGGCGGCGGCGCCCCGGTAGTCTTTTTGGAGTTTCGTCAAGTGGTACGGTGTTTTTAGGTCGAAAGGGGTTAAATAGGCGAAGAGGCGGTGTCGGAGGGGCACCGGGCGCCCTCCTCATAGGCCGGCGCGGCCGAGGGCCTGCCGCGCGGCCTTGTGGTGTCGGGGCCACTGGGCCTCCTCTCCGTCTCCCCTTCGGTGTTACGGAGCCTCCCGGGAAAAATAAGATCTTTGGCGTTGATTTCGTCCAATTCGAGAATATTGCCCGAACAGCCTTTACGGAACCAAAAACAGCAGAAAACGAGGAACGGCACTGTGGCATCTTGTTAATAGGTTAGTTCCGGAAAACGTATAAAAACATCATAAAGTGCAAGCAAAACATGTAAGTATTGTCATAAAACAAGCATGGAACATAAGAAATTATCGATACGTTGGAGACGTATCACCTACAAAACATCCATACACACAAAACATGCATCCAATAGTACTCAACCTCTCACAAATCTACCAAGATCATGGTGGAGAAAAAGGATGGGGTGGTGGAGAAAAAACAATGGACCATGCAAGAGGGAAAGTGGAGGAGGAGGGAAAGAGAATTGTGGTTTTTAGTACCCCTCTACAAGTTGGAGTGGCTTCCCCTCACAAATATGCCCACAAAATAGGCTTAGAGCTATCAACAATGGAGAAAAGTATGACCAAAATGGAGTGGGAGAGAGGAGCAACACGAGCTGGTTGGAGGAGACAAGAATGGAAAGGGTGGTGGGTGGAAGAAAAGAGGGGGAAAGCTGTCTCCAAAAGTGAGATCTACTATGCACTTTCTGTGGCGCATATGCTGATATGCGCCACGAAACATGAACTTCCGTGGCGCATATGAGCTCATGCGCCACGGAATCATGGTGGCGTGAGCCGGGGGTGGTCCCCGCAGGAAATTCACGTGGCGCATGGATCAACGTGCGCCACGGAAAGTTAACTTACGTGGCGCACGCCGGACCATGCGCCACAGAATATCCTTCGGCCATGTGCAGTGGTGGACCCAGCGTGGGTCCCACGAACTTTCTGTGGCGCACTACCCACTGTGCGCCACAGAATCTCCATCTTCTGTGGCGCATATGCTTGCACGTGCGCCACAGAAACATTAAATCTTTTATGGCGCATTTTAGTGGTGCGCCACAGAAATATTTTTGTGGCGCATGGGCCATTTGGTGCGCCACAGAGGTGGTTTCCACCTATAATGGTTTTCCTACTAGTGGAATTAACAGGTGTAGCAGCATTTTCATTAGGAGTTTCAGTATTTTCAATTTGCCTAGACCTAGCAATTGTAGCATCTAGAAAAGATCCTAACGAACCATCATTATCAAAAGCACAGCAGAAGCATCATCACAATTATAAGAGGAATTTTCAGATTCAGCAGAAGTACCAGCATTTGAAGCTTGTGGTGGTGAAACAAGTTTACTTATCACATACGGTGAATCAAGAGCAGCAGAGGTACTAAGAGTTGTACCTTTTCTTGTAGTGGATGGTAATATGGCGATCTTAGTATCGCGAGGTTTACCCATGATGGAGACTTTGCAACGAACAATATCAATCCAAGTGAACTTCCAAATAAAGCTATGCTCCCCGCAACGGCGCCGAGAAAATAGTCTTGATGACCCACAAGTATAGGAGATCGCAACGAGTCTTCGAGGGAAGTATTACCCAATTTATTGATTCGACACAAGGGGAGACAAAGAATACTTGTAAGCCTTAACGGCGGAGTTGTCAATTCAGCTGCACCTGGAAACGAGACTTGCTCGCAAGAGTTTATCGATAGTAACGAGTTTTATAGCGAGTAGGAATAGTGAAATAACGGCGGCGGTGAAATAAAGACAGCGGTAGTGATTATAGTAAACAGCGGGATTAAAATATCGTAGGCACGGGGACGGATTAACGGGCGTTGCATGGATGAGAGAAACTCATATAACAATCAAAGCAGGGGCATTTGCAGATAATAATAAAACGGTATCCAAGTACTAATCAATCAATAGGCATGTGTTCCATATATAGTTGTACGTGCTCGCAATGAGAAACTTGCACAACATCTTTTGTCCTACCAGCCGGTGGCAGCCGGGCCTCTAGGGAAACTACTGGAAATTAAGGTACTCCTTTTAATAGAGTACCGGAGCAAAGAATTAACACTCCGTGAACACATGTGATCCTCACATCACTACCATTCCCTCCGGTTGTCCCGATTTCTGTCACTTCGGGGCCATTGGTTCCGGACAGCAACATGTGTATACAACTTGCAGGTAAGATCATAAACAACGAATATCTTCATGAATCAATAACATGTTCAGATCTGAGATCATGGCACTCGGGCCCTAGTGACAAGCATTAAGCATAACAAGTTGCAACAATATCATAAAAGTGACATCTACGGATACTAGGCACTATGCCCTAACAATCTTATGACTATTACATGACCAATCTCATCCAATCCCTACCATCCCCTTCAGCCTACAGCGGAGGAATTACTCACACATGGATGGGGGAAACATGACTGGTCGATGGAGAGGCGTTGGCGGTGATGGCGGTGAAGATCTCCTCCAATTCCCCGTCCGGCGGAGTGCCGAACGGAGACTTCGGCTCCCGAGACGGAGTTTCGCGATGTGGCGGCTCTCTGGAGGGTTTCTGGCGATTTCGACTTCTCCCCGTGCGTTTTTAGGTCGAGGGCGATAAGTAGTCCGAAGGAGGGCGTCGGGGGCCAGCCGAGGGGGCCACACACTAGGGCCGCGCGGGCCCCTCCTGGGCTGCGCCGGCCTAGTGTGTGGGGCCCTCGTGCCCCCACCTGGCTTGCCCTTCTAGCTCCGTGAGTCTTCTGGGAAAATAGGGCCTTCTGTATAAATTCCGAGGTTTTTCCTGAAAGTTGGATTTATGCACAAAAACGAGACACCAGAGCAATTCTGCTGAAAACAGCGTTAGTCCGTGTTAGTTGTATCCAAAATACACAAATTAGAGGCAAAACAATAGCAAAAGTGTTCGGGAAAGTAGATACGTTTTGGACGTATCAATGTGCTGTTGCTACTAGGGATAAAACATTGATGCTTTGTCTAAGGATATTTGTGTTGATTACATTACGCACCATACTTAATGTAATTATCTGTTGTTCGCAACTTAATACTGGAAGGGGTTCGGATGATAACCTGAAGGTGGATTATTTAGGCATAGATGCATGCTGGATAGCGGTCTATGTACTTTGTCGTAATGCCACTGATTAAATCACATAGTAATCATCGTTGATATGTATTTAATCTTTATTTGTCAATTGCCCGCTTGTAATTTGTTCACCCAGCATGTTAGTTATCTTATTGGAGAGACACCACTAGTGAGCTGTGGACCCCGGTCCATTCTTTTACATCTGAATACATTCTACTGCTTTTCTTGTTCTTTGCAAACAAACACCATCTTCCACTCGATACGCTTAATCCTTTGTTTTCAGCAAGCCGGTGAGATTGGCAACCTCACTCTGTTACGTTGGGGCAAAGTACTTTGATTGTGTTGTGCAGGTTCCACGTTGGCGCCGGTTTCACTGGTGTTGCGCCGCACTACATTCCTCCACCAACAACCTTCACGTGCTTCTTGGCTCCCTACTGGTTCGATAACCTTGGTTTCTTGCGAGGGAAAACTTGCTGCTTTGTGCGCATCATACCTTCCTCTTGGGGTTCCCAACGGACGTGTACATCTACGCGCATCAAGCTCTTTTTTTGGCGCCGTTGCCGGGGAGATCAAGACACGCTGCAAGGGGAGTCTCCACTTCCAATCTCTTTACTTTGTTTTTGTCTTGCTTTATTTTATTTACTACTTTGTTTGCTGCACTTAAACAAAACACAAAAAAATTAGTTGCTAGCTTTACTTTATTTACTGTCTTGTTCTCTATATCAAAAACACAAAAAAATTAGTTACTTGTCTTTATTTGCTTAGTTTATTTTACTACTGTTATCGTGAGTAATCCTGAAGTTGAAGTTCGTTCTTTTAAGCAACAAGGTGGAGAAAGTTTTAAAGATGCTTGGTACAGAATTAGTAATGCTCATCATACGTGCATTAAGAAACACTCCACTACTATCCTTCTTAGGAACTTTTATGTTGGCCTATCTAGTTGGAATAGGTATGTTCTTGATACTCTTTCGGGAGGTAATTTCTTAGGTACTCCAGCTTTAGAAGCTAGTTGCATTATAGAGAGTCTAGTTGGAATACCACCTGTTAATGAAGTTAAAATTGAAATCTCTCTTGAGGATGTTATGAAAAAATTGGAAACCATAGAGAAAATTTTTCCAAGTATTGAAACTAAATTGGAAATGTTACTTGATAAAACTGATGAACTTGATAAATCCTTAGGAGGAATTGATGAAAGAATTAGTGTCCTAGGAACTTGTGTTGTCCATGATAATCAAACCAATAGGATTGATGAACTTGAAAAAGCTATGGGAACCTTGGGTTCAACTTTTTCTTCTCTTAAGTATAAGGAGAAAGCTTATGTGGGTAAAGAGCAAAAATTCATGTATGTTTCTAAGGTGCATAAACAAAAGAATTATTATAGGCCTAAAATTGATAAAACCCCTAGCATCACCATAGAAAAGTTAGATAATGGAGCATCTAAGGTACCCTCTGCAATAAGTTGTGTTTGTAAGAAAAATAATAATGTTGATGCTTCTTCTCTTGATGTTACTTGATTTGCACTTTCTGCGCCTAGCTGAAAGGCGTTAAAGAAAAGCACTTCTTGGGAGATAACCCATGTGTTTATTTTACTATAGCAATTTTTGTTTTGTTGAGTCCTGGAAGTTGTTCACTACTGTAGCAACCTCTCCTTATCATGTTTTTGTGCCAAGTAAAGTTTCTATGCTAAAGTTGATGTTATATTTGGGATCGCTGCGCAGAAACAGCATTGCTTTCCGTCACGAATTCTGGCATAAGTCTCTGTAAAAAATTCGAAAAAATCTGCAAAATTACGAACGTGATCCTCAGATATGTACGCAACTTTCATTAGTTGTGAGTTTTTCCATTTGAGCAAGTTAAGTGCCCAGTCCAGATGCATCTTTACGGACTGTTCTGTTTTTGACAGATTCTGTCTTTTATTTCGCATTGCCGCTTTTGCTATGTTGAATGAGTTTCTTTGTTACATTAACATTCAGAAGCTTTGTGCAATGTCCAGAAGAGTTTAGAATGATTGTGTCACCTCTGAATATATGAATTTGTGGTTATGCACTAACCCTCTCATGAGTTTGCTTGAAATTTGTGTGAAGGAAGTTTTCAAGGGTCAAGAGAAGAGGGTGATATACTATGATCAAGAAGAGTGAAAGGTCTAAGCTTGGGGATGCCCCGGTGGTTCATCCCTGCATATTTTAAGAAGACTCAAGCATCTAAGCTTGGGGATGCCCAAGGCATCCCCTTCTTCATCGACAACATTATCAGGTCACTTCTAGTGAAACTATATTTTTATTCCATCACATTCTAATGTTCTTTACTTGGAGCGTCGGTTTGTTTTTATTTTTGTTTTGGTTTGAATAAAGTTGGATCCCGACATTCTTTAATTGGAGATATTACGCTCCGCTTTTTCTTATGGAACACTTGTGTTCTTAATTGTGCTTTAATGTTCATGGCGAAAGCTTATTGCTTCGTTAAATTGTTATTTGGTTGGAATTGGAAAATGCTGCATATGGTTTGGTAAATTTGGCAATTGTTTGAGCTCTCATAGATCATGTTTAAGCTCTTGCATCATGTACTTTAATCTATTAATGAAGAACTACTGTAGAGCTTGTTTAATTTGGTTTGCATGATTGATCTCTCTAAGTCTAGATATTTTCGGGTAAAGTGTTTGAACAACAAGGAAGACAGTGTAGAGCCTTATAATGCTTGCAATATGTTCTTGTGTGAGTTTCTGTTGTACCTGTTCATACTTGTGTTTACTTCAAACAACCTTGCTAGCCCAAACTTTGTACTGAGAGGAAATTCTTCTCGTGCATCCAAACACCTTGAGCCAAACTCCATGCCATTTGTGTCCACCATATCTACCTACTATGTGGTATTTTTCTGCCATTCCAAAGTAAATTACTTGAGTGCTACCTTTAAATTTCATTCCTCTACCTTTACAATATATAGCTCATGGGACAAATAGCTTAAAAACTATTGTGGTGATGAATATGTAGTTATGTGTCTTAATTCTTATAAGTTGCTTGTTGAGCGGTAACCATGTTTTCTAGGGACGCCATCAACTTTATCTTTGTTGGATATCATGTGAGATGCTATGCATGTTCGTCTTGTCTGAAGTAGTGGACTTCGCGATCAAATGGTTTGAGTATGCATATGTTAGAGAAGAACATTCGGCCGCTAACTAAAGCCATGTATCATGGTGGAAGTTTAAGTTTGGACATACAACCTCAATCTCTTATGAGAATATTAACTATTGTTGAATGCTTAAGCATTAAAAAGAGGAGTCCATTATCTCGTTGTCTATGTTGTCCCGGTATGGATGTCTAAGTTGAGAATAATCAAAAGCGAGAAATCCAATGCGTGCTTTCTCCTTAGACACTTGTACAGGCGGCATAGAGGTACCCCTTTGTGACACTTGGTTGAAACATATGTTATGCGATGAGAATCCGTGTTTCCAAGATAGTAGGACAAGGTGCGAGCACTATTAGTACTCTATGCATGAGACATGCAACTTGTAGGAAGTATTATGCATAGCACATATGAATTATTACTACCGTTGACAAAATTGTTTCTATGTTTTCAAAACAAAAGCTCTAGCACAAAAATAGTAATCAATGCTTCCCTCTGCGAAGGGCCAATCTTTTACTTTATGTTGAGTCAGTTTACCCACTTCTTTCTATCTTAGAAGCAAACACTTGTGTTAACTGTGTGCATTGATTCTTACATGTTTACTTATTGCACCTGTTATATTACTCTATGTTGACAAATATCCATGAGATATACATGTTACAAGTTGAAAGCATTCGCTGAAACTTAATCATCCTTTGTGTTGCTTCAATGCATTCTACTATGAATTTATTGCTTATGAGTTATCTCTTATGCAAGTCTTATTGATACTTGTTTGAAAGTACTATTCATGAAAAGTTTTGCTATATGATTCATTTATTTAGTCATTATCTTTGTTAGCAATCTTTTGTTCAGATCACTCCATTCATCTCATATGCTTTACAATAATGTTGATCAAGATTATGTTGGTAGCATGTCACTTCAGAAATTATTTGTGTTATCGTTTACCTACTCGAGGACGAGTAGGAACTAAGCTTGGGGATGCTTGATACGTCTCAAACGTATCTATAATTTCTTATGTTCCATGCTACTTTTATTACAAAACTTGAGTGTTTTACACATACTTTACAGCGTTATTATAAATTTTTCGGCACTAACCTATTAACAAGATGCCGAATTGCCAGTTGCTGTTTTTCTGCTGTTTTTGGTTTCAGAAATCCTAGTAAGGAAATATTCTCGGAATTGGACGAAATCAACGCCCAGGGTCCTATTTTTGCATGAAGCTTCTAGAAGTCCGAAGAGGAGACGAAGTGGGGCCACGAGGTGGGGACACACCAAGGCGGCGCGGCCCAAGCCCTGGCCGCGCCGGCCTGGTGTGTGGCCCCCTCGCGTCGCCCTTTGACCTACCCTTCCGCCTACTTAAAGCCTCCGTCGCGAAACCCCCTGTACCGAGAGCCACGATACGGAAAACATTGCGAGAGGCCGCCGCCGCGAATCCCATCTCGGGGGATTCGGGAGATCGCCTCCGACACCTGCTCGGAGAGGGGAATCATCACCGGAGGGGCTCTACATCATCATGCCCGCCTCCGGATTGATGCGTGAGTAGTTCATCCTTGGACTATGGGTCCATAGCGGTAGCTAGATGGTTGTCTTCTCCGCTTGTGCTTTCATTGTATTAGATCTTGTGAGCTGCCTAACATGATCAAGATCATCTATTTGTAATGCTACATGTTGTGTTTGGCGAGATCCGATGAATATAGAATATTATGTTAAGTTGATTATCAATCTATCATATATGTGTTGTTTATGTTCTTGCATGCTCTCCGTTGCTAGTAGAGGCTCCGGCCAAGTTGATACTTGTAACTCCAAGAGGGAGTAATTATGCTCGATAGTGGGTTCATGCCTCCATTGAATGCTGGGATCGTGACGGTAGGTTCTAAGGTTGTGGATGTGCTTGTTGCTACTAGGGATAAAACATTGATGCTTTGTCTAAGGATATTTGTGTTGATTACATTACGCACCATACTTAATGCAATTATCTGTTGTTCGCAACTTAATACTAGAAGGGGTTCGGATGATAACCTGAAGGTGGATTATTTAGGCATAGATGCATGCTGGATAGCGGTCTATATACTTTGTCGTAATGCCCTGATTAAATCACATAGTAATCATCGTTGATATGTATTGAATCTTTATTTGTCAATTGCCCGCCTGTAATTTGTTCACCCAGCATGTTAGTTATCTTATTGGAGAGACACCACTAGTGAACTGTGGACCCCGGTCCATTCTTTTACATTTGAATACATTCTACTTGCTTTTACTTGTTCTTTGCAAACAAACACCATCTTCCACTCGATACGCTTAATCCTTTGTTTTCAGCAAGCCGGTGAGATTGACAACCTCAATGTTACGTTGGGGCAAAGTACTTTGATTGTGTTGTGCGGGTTCCACGTTGGCGCCGGTTTCACCGGTGTTGCGCCGCACTACATTCCTCCACCAACAACCTTCACGTGCTTCTTGGCTCCTACTGGTTCGATAACCTTGGTTTCTTTCTGAGGGAAAACTTGCTGCTGTGCGCATCATACCTTCCTCTTGGGGTTCCCAACGGACGTGTACATCTACGCGCATCATCTACCAACTCCAGCAGTTGATTGGCACAAGTTATTGCCGATCTTTTAAAAGGTTCAAGGTCGACTAAGTGGTTGTCGTCATCCACAGGCAACGCCTTAGATAACTTCTCTAAGTCAGACTCCAGCCCATGACCCATTAGCAGCTGGAAAGTAAGAACCGCCCCGAATAGTCGAGAACGGCGTTTCAATACCTCCACAGGCTCAGAAGGGTCGACAAGAAAAGCATCCGCCATCTCATCAAGGGTCTTGTCCTGTTTAACCTTTGGGAAGATCATTGAGTACAGCCTCGACAGAGCTCCTCTAGTCTTCTGCAGAAGACCAAGGACTTGGACATTTGACTCAGCAGCAAGCGACAAGGCATCGGATGTGGAGTCCTCCCGAAGCTGGTGGCGTCGGGTAACGGTTATATTGGCGGCCTCTGAAAGAAAGACAGATCAATAGCCAGAAAAGAAATATCAAAAAAAATAGAAGGAGCTATGTGTCATGAATTTTACCCAATAAATCTTTGATGGATTCACGGAGAACACCTTCCTTTTTATCGATTGCAACCGCTGCCGCACGCCTGGCGTCCTGCTCATCCTTCATCTGTTGCTTCAGCTTCCACACCTCCTCCTTCAACAAGGCATTTTCCTTCTTGGCGTCGGTAGCAAGCCTGTTGGCTTCCAACACCTGATCAGCCGAAGACTTGACAGTCTTCCGAAGCTGGGCGTTTTCAGCCTCTAGTCGAGTAAACTGCTCAGCAAAATCTGCCACAACATCGACTGTGGCATAAATCGGCTGCAGAAAGAGAAAACCAAGAAAGATTAGTTGGATGAGAAGCAAGAAAGAAATCAAGACGACATGAAACACTTACGTGGTCGCGGGCAGCAGATGAAGCGGGAGCATTTCCAGCAGGAATAACCCGTGATACTGGGATCTTTTCTACAGCTGTTCGGGAGGGCGGCGTCGACTTGGCAGGAGAAGGCTTCGGCTCCTGGACTGATGCTTTTCTCCCAAGGGTTAATTTGGCCCTCTTTGCAAGAGGAACTTCATCGTCGTCGTCAGAACTATGCAGGAAGGATAAACAGTCAGCATGCGAAACTACAAAGAATAAGTTATGAAGGGATATAAATGCTTACGAGTCCAGGTCGTCTTCGAGGGCGAAAAAACTCGCTGGACCTTTCTTGGCGGGAGGAGGCGGAGCAGCTCCAGCGGCGTCATTATCTTGTCCGCTAGGACTTGATTCAGCCGTGGTAATGAACTCTTCGTGTATCTGCTTTCGTCGCCTGCTCCTGAGAAAAGCATCATCCTCGGTAGCCTCTTCCTCTCGGACATCGCTGTCCTCGAGGGTATGCTGGGCGTCCTCAGTCTTCTCGGAGCTGTCGTCATCATCTTCTGGCTCCACACCGCTTTTGAGTATAGGAGGATAGCATTGAGCAACGGCGGGGACCTGTCGGGAGAAATTAGTAAAGCACAGCAAAAAGGGAATATCGGCTGCAAGTGAAAAACAACGAAGGTGTACCTCAGTCGGAAGATGTTGAGAATCGTAAGGAGGACGAGCCGGCGTCAAGATAATATTGTCCTTTGCACTAAGGCATGTCAGGTGGCGAACTTCGTCCCGCAGGTCCTCAGCCGAAAGGTCGGCAAAGCTGACCCTAGACTCATCGTCCTTACCTGTGTAAAGCCACAGCTGGTGGGGGCGAGACATCAGCGGTTGCACTCGACGTTGTAGGAACACTGAGACTACCTCAGTGCCGCACATCTTCAAGCCTCCCGTGTTCTTCAGAGCGACAACTTGGTCAAATAATTTGTCGGCTATCACTCTTTCTTCAGAAGAAAGGGCATTTTGCCAGGACTTCTTCGACTTGGCCACCAGCTTGTCTTCAAAAGGGGGAAGGTCCGAGCGCTGCCCGGAAACCGCTGGGTCTCGTAGGTACAACCACTTGTTGCGCCACCCTTGAACCGATTCCTTCATCGGGTAGTCGAGATAGTCGACATCCTGCCTGACGACAAAACCAACGCCACCTACGACAGGGGGCCATTGTTGTCGTTGTGACGCTTCACATAGAAGATCTTCCTCCAAAGGCCCCAGTGGGGGTCAATGCCAAGGAAGGCCTCGCAAACCGTGATAAAAATGGAAAGATGAAGAATGGAGTTTGGGGTCAGCTGCCAGAGCTGGATCCCATAGAAGAAGAGAAGAGACTGAAGGAACTCGTGCGCCGGAAGAGAAAGACCACGGAACAAAAAGGCAACGAACATGACAGTGAAGCCCTTTGGGGGCTTTGGGCGAGTAACCGCACCTGGAAGACGAATGTCCTCCTCAGATGCGGAGATGAAGCTAAGGCTGCGCAACTTGTTGATGTCGCGACTGGAGATGGCGGAGGCGCTCCAGTCACGGCTGACTTTGGCCGCGTCCGAGGTGCTGGCGCTCTTCTTCTTGCCCATGGCGCTTGAAGTTCTTGAGGGAAGAGCAGAGAAAGCAGGAAGGGGCAGGTGAAGAAGATGAGCAGTGGGGGGCGTACAAAGTGAAAGCAGGGAAGACCCACTATTTATATTGTAAAAATGAGACGAGATCGTGGCCATAACTTCACAAGCATCGTGGGAAGCAAGTGAGATCTGGCTGTACACGTGGCGATAAAGAGGAGAACGGAACCGGCGGCCCATTAAACCCACGACGCGCGAAAATCGAGGAGACGCCTCGGTCAGTGCGCGTACGTACGCCGGTCACTCCCTAAAAACTGCCTGTGCAGAGCTAGGGTGGGCCCGTCAGGTCAAGTCTTGTCAATCACACCACAGCAGCAAAACGTCATCAATGTCATCATGAAGGGAATCGAAAGCAATCGAAAGAAAGTAAATAATCTTCGGATATTCAGGCTTGAGTCTGCACCCGACCACAAAATGCTCGTATCCAGACTTGGGGGCTACTCCCATCGGGAGCGCTGACGCGCACCCGATAAAAATAAGACGCGCATTCGAAAGAATGAGGACTCGAAGATATATTTGGAAGAGAAGGATGGAATGTTCAACTTAAGTCTGCACCCGAGCGTAAAGCGTTCGTGTCCAGACTCGGGGGCTACTCCCATCGGGAGCACTGGCTGTGCACCCGATAAAAGTTTTTTGCACTCCAGGATCATGCCCGGGGACTTGATTCTGTGTAGGGTAACGTTGTTTTGCCATCGGCAGTTAACCAACAAAAGTTGGGCGCGTTACTCATTATCCCTTGCATGAGGAAATGTATCGGATGACTTATGAAGACTTGCAGAAAACCTTCCGCAGAGCAAAAAATATTCGGGTGGTGCAACTTGAGTCTACGCACGGATTGCAAGCATCCGTACCTAGACTCGGGGGCTACTCCCATTGGGAGCGCTGACGCGCACCCGACAGAACAAGAACAAGCAAGGAGAAGGACATTATAAGAAACCATGCTTTAGTCTCTACCCGAACTATCTTCGGCTAGACACTCGGGGGCTACTGACGTGGGCACTACTCTTCGGGTAACCGACGTTGCCCTATCCTATATCTCCTAGTTGGAGGCCCATGAAGGCACTTGGAGGAAAGGCGGCCCATCCGGTGGTGCACCAGAAGGTTCCTTGACAAGCAAGACGAAGAAGCAGCCGAACAAGGAAAGATTAGATCTAAAACTACTATAAACCTAGTCGTACTCGGTTAGACCTCTTGAGACCTGGCCTCCTATATAAAAGCCAGGAGAGGGGCTACCGAGAGAGACAATCAATCTTAGAAATCTTAGCCACCAAAAGCTTAGAGCTAGGTCGTCGTAAAGCTTAGCATCTCGACGACATCTCAGCCGAACTATTCGGCACCCCATTGTAACCTATTATCACCATAATCAAGAACAGACAAGCAGGACGTAAGCGTTTTACCTCATCGAGGGCCCCGAACCTGGGTAAATCGCTCCCCCCGTTTGCCTGTGAACCGATGTCTCGTGTCAGCTTGCAGAATTCCATCAACC
This sequence comes from Lolium rigidum, assembly GCF_022539505.1. Lineage (NCBI taxonomy): Eukaryota > Viridiplantae > Streptophyta > Magnoliopsida > Poales > Poaceae > Lolium > Lolium rigidum. The sequence continues at coordinate 59,367,903 of NC_061511.1, forward strand.
CTAAGCCCCTATCGGAGGGCATTGCCGAGGAGCACCCTCGACACCGGTCCATTCTTTTACATCTGAAATACAATCTACTGCAATCTCTGTTCTCTGTTGTTCTTCGCAAACAAACATCATTCTCCACACCATACGTTTAATCCTTTGTTTTCAGCAAGCCGGTGAGATTGACAACCTCACTGTTAAGTTGGGGTAAAGTACTGTGATTGTGTTGTGCAGGTTCCACGTTGGCGCCAGAATCATTGGTGTTGCGCCGCACTACACTCCTCCAGCAACAACCTTCACGTGGCATTCATCTCCTACTGGTTCGATAACATTGGTTTCTTACTGAGGGAAAACTTGCTGCTGTACGCATCACACCTTCCTCTTGGGGTTCCCAACGGACGTGTGCTTCACGCGTTATCAAGCTCTTTTTCTGGCGCCGTTGCCGGGGAGATCAAGACACGCTGCAAGGGGAGTCGCCCACATCCAATCTCTTTACTTTTTTTATTGTCTTTCTTTACTTTATTTTATTTTATGTCTTGTTTGCTCTATAACAAAAACACAAAAAAATTAGTTATTTGTTTTTACTTTATTCTGTTTGCTTAGTTTACTTTTATTACTGCTAAAATGAATACTCCTGAGAATACTAAGTTGTGAGACTTCACTAGTTAGGCTTAATGGAAAACAACTAAAAAATTAGAGATCTTTATAGTATTTATCTTGAGTTAGGACATGAGGTGTTTGAAGAGAAAATTAAAAAACATATGGAGCTTTATATGCATGCTAATGGCAATGTTATTTGTATAAATGATTTGAACACTATTATTGCTAATGCTATGGAAGAATTTAAGCTTGGGGAAGCTGGTTTTGATATTTTTAGTCCTCCAAGTTTTGAGGAGAAAATTTTCTTTGATGATACTTTGCCTCCCATTTATGATGATTGTAATGATAGTGGTATTTTGGTGCCACCTAACATGGAGGATAAAGTTTATTATGATTATACCATGCCTGCAATTTATGATGATTACAATGATGGTTGTGATAGTTTTACTCCCACTATTACTAACAAAATTGATTATGCTTATGTGGAGAGTAATGATACTTTTATGCATGTGGATCATGACAAGAATACTGTATGCGATAATTATATTGTTGAGTTTGTTCATGATGCTACTGAAAATTATTATGAGAGAGGAAAATATGGTTGTAGAAATTTTCATGATACTAAAACACCTCTCTACATGCTGAAAATTTTGAAGTTACTCGTGTTTTATCCACTGTTCAAAAACTAGGCCGATTCAACGATTACTAGGCCGATTAATCGCTACTAGGGGCTTGACCGTGTCGATTACCATTAATCTCTTGTGTTAATCCTTTAGCCCGATTAATCAGTCCGAAAGTCCGATTACTAGGTATTTTCCCGATTAACTACCACACTTGGTCAAAAAAGTTACAATATTTTCAATGCATATCGCTAATACAGGCGCTACCCCTCCCCAATGAAGTAGATTTACAATATTTTTCTAGGATTTTAGGCTTTAGAGAAGTAGGGAGAGACATATAGAGGCTCATATACTATTATTTTTATTATATAAATTGTTTTAAGTGCTAATTTATGTAGGTTGCACCGATTAATAGCCGACCGATTAAATCAGTTAATCGTCCGAATTCCGATTAATCGCTACTCCCAAGCCGGCCGAGCAGTTAACGATTACCGATTTCCTTAACATTGGTTTTATCTTTCTATGCTTGTCACTTTGCTCTTTTTGAATTTATTTGTGTACAAGATTCCTATGCATAGGAAGTGGGTTCGGCTTAAATGTGTTTTGAATTTGCTTCTAGATGCTCTCTTTTGCTTCAACTCTTATTTCTTGCGAGAGCATCATTAAAATTACTGAGCCCATCTTAATGGCTATAAAGAAAGCACTTCTTGGGAGATAACCCATGTTTTTATTTTGCCACTGTTTTGTTGTGTCTTGGAAGTTGTTACTACTGTAGCAACCTCTCCTTATCATGTTTTTGTGCCAAGTAAAGTCTCTATAGCAAGGTTGATACTAGATTTGGATTTCTGCGCAGAAACAGATTTGCTGTCTGTCACGAATTCGCGTCCTTCTCTCTGTAGAAGAATCAAAAACATCTGCCAATTTACGTGCGTGATGCTCATATATGTACGCAACTTTCATTAGTTTTGAGTTTTTCCATCTGAGCAAGTTAAGTGCCTCATAAAAATTCATCTTTACGGACTATTCTGTTTTGACAGATTCTGCCTTTTATTTCGCATTGCCTCTTTTGCTATGTTGAATGGATTTCTTTGTTCCATTAACTTTCAGTAGCTTTGTGAAACGTCCAGAAGTGTTAAGAATGATTGTGTCACCTCTTAACATGTGAATTTTTGATTATGCACTAACCCTCTAATGAGTTTGCTTAAAGTTTGCGGTGGAGGAAGTTTTCAAGAGTCAAGAGAAGAGGATGATACAATATGATCAAGAAGAGTGAGAAGTCTAAGCTTGGGGATGCCCCCGTGGTTCATCCCAGCATATTTCAAGAAGACTCAAACATCTAAGCTTTGGGGATGCCCAAGGCATCCCCTTCTTCATCGACAACTTATCAGGTCACTTCTAGTGAAACTATATTTTTATTCCATCACATCTTATGTTCTTTACTTGGAGCGTCTTTTTGTTTTTGTTTTTGTTTGAATAAATTTGGATCCCACAATCCTTGTATTGGAGATATACACGCTCCGCTTTTTCATATTGAACACTTGTGTTCTTAGTTATGCTTTAATGTTCATGGCGAAGGCTGAAAACTGCTTCGTTAATTGCTATTTGGTTGGAATCAGAAAATGCTTCATATGGTCTTAAATAATTTGATACTTGGCAATTGTTTTGAGCTCTCATAGATCATGTTTAAGCTCTTGCATCATGTAGTTTAAATCTATTAGTGGAGAACTACCATAGAGCTTGTTGAAATTTGGTTTGCATGATTGATCTCTCTAAGGTCTAGATATTTTCTGGTAAAAGTGTTTGAACAACAAGGAAGACAGTGTAGAGTCTTATAATGCTTGCAATATGTTCTTGTGTAAGTTTTGCTGTACCTATTCATACTTGTGTTTGCTTCAAACAACCTTGCTAGCCCAAGCCTTGTACTGAGAGGAAATGCTTCTCGTGCATCCAAACACCTTGAGCCAAAACCCATGCCATTTGTGTCCACCATAACTACCTATATGTGGTATTTTTCTGCCATTCCAAAGTAAATTACTTGAGTGCTACCTTTAAAATTTCATTCCTTTGTCTTTGCAATATATAGCTCATAGGAAAATAGCTTAAAAACTATTGTGGTGATGAATATGTAGCTATGTATCTTAGTTCTTATAAGTTGCTTGTTGAGCGGTAACCATGTTTCTGGGGACGCCATCAACTTTTTACACCTTTGTTGAATATCATGTGAGTTGCTATGCATGTTCGTCTTGTCTGAAGTAAGGGTGATTTATCATGATCAAATGGTTTGAGTATGCATATTGTTAGAGAAGAACATTGGGCCGCTAACCAAAGCCATGTATCATGGTGGAAGTTTTCAGTTTGGACATTCATCCTCAATCTCTTATGAGAATATTATATGTTGTTGAATGCTTATGCCTTAAAGAGGAGTCCATTATCTGTTTTCTATGTTGTCCCGGTATGGATGTCCTTAGTTGAGATCTATCAAAAACGAGAAATCAAATGCGATTTATCTCCTTGGACCTTTGTACAGGCGGCATAGAGGTACCTCTTTGTGACACTTGGTTGAAACATATGTTATGCAATGATAATCCATGTAAATCCAAGCTAATTAGGACAAGATGCGAGCACTATTGGTATTCGATGCATGAGGCTTGCAACTTGTAGGAAGTTTTATGCATAACACATATGAATTATTACTACCGTTGACAAAATTGTTTCTATGTTTTCAAAATAAAAGCTCTAGCACAAAAATAGTAATCCATGCTTCCCTCTGCGAAGGGCCTTTCTTTTACTTTATGTTGAGTCAGTTTACATACTTCTTTCTATCTTAGAAGCAAACACTTGTGTCAACTGTGTGCATTGATTCTTACATGTTTACTTATTGCACTTGTTATATTACTTTATGTTGACAATTATCCATGAGATATATATGTTACAAGTTGAAAGCAATTGCTGAAACTTAATCATCCTTTGTGTTGCTTCGAAACCTTCTACTTCGAATCTATTGCTTTATGAGTTAGCTCTTATGCAAGTCTTTTTGATACTTGTCTTGAAAGTACTATTCATGAAAAGTTTTGCTATATGATTCAGTTGTTTATTCATTGTCTTTTGTTAGCAATCTATTGCTTCGAATCACTTCATTCATCTCATATGCTTTACAATAATGTTGATCAAAATTATGTTGGTAGCATGTCACTTCAGAAATTATTGTTGTTATCGTTTACCTACTCGAGGGCGAGTAGGAACTAAGCTTGGGGATGCTTGATACGTCTCCAACGTATCTATAATTTCTTATGTTCCATGCTAGTTTTATGACAATACCTACATGTTTTGTTCACACTTTATGATGTTTTGATGCATTTTCCGGCACTAACCTATTAACAAGATGCCGAAGCGCCAGTTCCTGTTTTCTGCTGTTTTTGGTTTCAGAAATCCTACACAGGATATATTCTCGGAATTGGACGAAACAAAAGCCCACGGTCTTATTTTTCCACGGAGTTTCCAGAAGACCGAAGAGGATACGAAGTGGGGCCACGAGGAGCCGCCACCATAGGGCGGCGCGGCCAAGGAGGGGCCCGCGCCACCCTATGGGGTGGGCCCCTCGGGTGCCCCCCTGCGCTGCCCTTCCGCCTACTTAAACTCTCTGTGGCGAAAACCCTAGTATCGATAGCCACAACACGAGAAAAGTTACTGAGACACCGCCGCCGCCAATCCCATCTCGGGGGATTCTGGAGATCGCCTCCGGCACCCTGCCGGAGAGGGGAATCATCACCGGAGGGCTCTACATCACCATGCCCGCCTCCGGACTGATGCGTGAGTAGTTCATCCTTGGACTATGGGTCCATAGCAGTAGCTAGATGGATGTCTTCTCCTCTTGTGAGCTGCCTAACATGATCAAGATAATCTATTTGTAATGCTACATGTTGTGTTTTGTGGGATCCGATGAATATGGAATACTATGTCAAGTTGATTATTGATCTATCATATATGTGTTGTTTATGTTCTTGCATGCTCTCCGTTGCTAGTAGAGGCTCTGGCCAAGTTGATACTTGTAACTCCAAAAGGGAGTATTTATGCTCGATAGTGGGTTCATGCCTCCATTGAATCTGGGACAGTGACAGTTCTAAGGTTGTGGATGTGTTGTTGCCACTAGGGATAAAACATCAATGCTTTGTCTAAGGATATTTGTGTTGATTACATTACACACCATACTTAATGCAATTGTCTGTTGTTTGCAACATAATAGTGGAAGGGGTGCGGATGCTAACCTGAAGGTGGACTTTTTAGGCATAGATGCATGCTGGATGGCGGTCTATGTTCTTTGTCGTAATGCCCTGATTAAATCTCATAGTGATCATCATGATATGTATATGAATCTTTATTTATCAATTGCCCACCTGTAATTTGTTCACCCAGCATGCTATTTATCTTATTGGAGAGACACCACTAGTGAACTGTGGACCCCGGTCCATTCTTTTACATCTGAAATACAATCTACTGCAATCTCTGTTCTCTGTTGTTCTTCGCAAACAAACATCATTCTCCACACCATACGTTTAATCCTTTGTTTTCAGCAAGCCGGTGAGATTGACAACCTCACTCTGTTAAGTTGGGGCAAAGTACTCGTGATTGTGTTGTGCAGGTTCCACGTTGGCGCCGGAATCACTGGTGTTGCGCCGCACTATACTCCTCCACCAACAACCTTCACGTGGCCTTCATCTCCTACTGGTTCGATAACCTTGGTTTCTTACTGAGGGAAAACTTGTTGCTGTACGCATCACACCTTCCTCTTGGGGTTCCCAACGGACGTGTGCTTCACGCGTTATCACGGCGCATTCAACGGAACTACTCCCTCCTCATGGGAGACAACAGCGGTGATGAAGATGGCGGTGGTGTCGATGGAGAAGCCTTCCGGGGGCACTTCCCCGTCCCGGCGGCGTGCCGGAACAGAGACTCTTGTCCCCCAGATCTTGGCTTCGCGATGGCGGCGGCTCTGGAAGGTTTCTCGTACCGTGGCTTATTCGTATCGAGGTTTAGGTCAGAGACCCTTAAATAGGCGAAGAGGCGGAGTCGGAGGGCTGACGAGGCGATCAGACAACAGGGGGGCGCACCGGCCTATCATCTGGGGCCCACAGGACCCTCCTCTGGTTGCTCTCGGGTGTTCTGGAAGCTTCGTGTGATTCTAAGATGCTGGGCGTTGATTTCGTCCAATTCAGAGAATATTTTCTTACTAGGATTTCTGAAACCAAAAACAGCAGAAAACGAGAACGGCACTTCGGCATCTCGTCAATAGGTTAGTTCCGGAAAATGCATCAAAACGATATAAAATGTGAACAAAACATGTAGGTATTGTCATAAAACAAGCATGGAACATCAGAAATTATAGATACGTTGGAGACGTATCAGCGGCCTCCCTCCAGATCCATGGTGGATCTTGTACTGGAGCTCGTTGATAGCTACGCTCTTCGATAAGGCGCCTAGGCGCCTAGGAGTCAACAACTGAAGAAGAAGGTAGCATCCTTGCCTCCTTGGCCGGCCATGGTGGCGGGGGAGGTGGTCATTGTGGCGGATTGCTTGGTTTTCTTCCGACCTGACCGGCCGTGGAGGCGAGGGGGCGGAAGATGCTGTACAGTTCGTGCTTCTCCCTCTAGTTGCTGGCTCTCTCGCTCGTTTTCTTAAGCCCCATGGTGGTGGTTTGATTGCGGGTTTCGATTGCCGGCAAGATCAAACCTGCTCTGGAGCACCTCCACTGCGTCCGAGCGACCTCACCGAGAACGGTAAGATCTCGATCTCCTCGCCTCCCCTCCTCCAATCATCAATTCCTCCTGCTCAAGGTCGTATTCCCTGCAGAAAATGAGGATGAGACCAAGGCCGGCCTCCCTCCTTTGTTCCTTCCCGTGTATGCTCGCCGGCACGCCCAAGGAGAAGCCAAGATGCTGTAGCTGTTTGTGGACAACGACGACCACGCACTGGTGGCGACGACTTGGACATGCCCGACCAGGAGGAGCACCTCCACGGCGTCCGAGCAACCTCACCGAGAACGGTAACATCTCGATCTGCTCGCCTCCCCTCCTCCAATCAACGATTCCTCCTGCTCAAGGTCGTATGCCCTGCAGAAAATGAGGAGGAGACCAATGCCGGCCTCCCCTAGTTCCTTCCCGTGTGTGCTCGCTGGCAATGCCAAGGAGAAGCACTACTCCGAAGCTGCTGCAGCTGTCCGTGGACAAGGACGACCACGCACAGGTGACGACGACCTGGGCATGCCCGACTAGGAGGAGGATCTCGCCCAGCCATAAAAGGCTTCTTCTACCATGCCGTCGACCCACCTCCAGTTCTCCGGTCAGCCCCTCCTCCTCCGCCTCCTACAAGTTCGTATTTTTCACTACTACTACTATTGCTGCTCACGCAAATGTATTTGTTCTGTCTTGTGCCAGGTTGAGCTTAGAAGCGACGATGCGCAAGTAGATGACGACCTCGACATGCCCAACCTGGACCAGAAGGAGAGATCCGCAGCCATGTGTTACACTTGGTGCTGTCGGCCAAGGCATCGGAGCTGCCGCGTCCCCAATTGTTAGGCAGCCTACTATGCAAGTGTGTGTTCCTACTGTCTCTCCATGGTTCAGTTGTTAATCTGATTGCTAGTTGGTTTGCTCTCTGACACATAAGTTTTTGTTAATTTGATTGCTAGCTGTTTTGGTCTGAGTGAATTCTTAATAAATCGAAAAAACTGAACCGTCTGTTTTAGCTCCAGCGTGGGGTCTTTTGGCATGAGAATCTGCATGTCCTTTTTGTTTTAACTACCTGTTAGGATAAAAAAAATTATTGGATGAAGCACATGTTTACTTGTATGATGTACTACTAAATTTAGCACACACGTCGTTATCACTGAAGTAAGAAAGTATATGGCTGAAGCAAATATTAACTCCGAAATCTAGTACTAAATTCAGTACAGATGTGTTAAATCTTTTGTTGGCTGAAGCTAATATTTACTTGTTGGTATGATTGTGTGTATACTGTGCAGTTTCATGTGCATGTAAACATCACAGAAAGGGGTTTAGTTGACTTTGCAAGTCTTGGCAAGAGAGAGGGGTATAATTGAGAGCTTCAGGTTTAGACTGTACTCAAGGAGGGTCTTGCTCTGCAGTTGGTAACCTGACAAGAGTGGAGGGTCTTTAAAAAGTCTGCTTTGAGCTATAAATAATGTGAGGCTCTACTTTAGATTTCAGCTTTTGTTTTAGTGTTACTGCAGTAGCTAAATTCGAATTACCCAGCCACTAATCGGGTGTTAAATACAAGCTACTTTGGTCATAGTTATGCTCAGTTTGTAAATGATGTTTTCAAGTGGGCGTCAAGTAAATACCCATGTTTTCTATGTACCGGCGTTGGCTGCAAATGTATCTTTAATCTAGTGCTACTGGCCTACTGGGCATGCATAGCTAGTAGCCTAGTACCATCAGTACTTGTATGATGTTGGTTTGAGTTCAAGTCTTATGTTGTTCTGAATTCTTCATCTTTAGCTATTAAATCATTTTCTTTTCTGGCCTTTAATTAGCGGAGCTTTCGCATCTCACAGATGACGGAGTAAGCGGCTGCCAATGTAAGCATCGATTCTCCCTCCTCTGTTTATTCGTCTGGCTCCATGAGCTTGGCCTTGTCTCAGCTAGCTTTTCTGTACTGCTAATTAGTGATGTGGTTCTAAATATTGGCTGTTATCTCTGTTCTGGCAGCATGTAAAGAAGGAGGAGGAGTTCAACATGGGGCCTCCGTCCACTCTCATGTTGAGCGTCAAGAACATTGCTCAGGTTGATGAACTTCTTTCTTATATTGATACCCAAGCTTACCAATGGCTGGAATTTTCATTTTGTTGTTTGCATCTCTTCCAGAATTGAACACCTGCTGGTGTTCTTCTTGCGTGTACACCGGCTAAAAGTTAGTTGACATATTTTCTTATGATTTGTAGATACGTGTTGTACGTTTTTAGATATATTCTGTTCATAATGTAGATTCATGCTACTTTTGGAATTGATGATAATGTTTCATACTAATGTACATCATATCGTACTAAAAGAGTCATGCTTTGATATATTCAGGTTTAGACTACTGAAGGAGAGTAATGTTCTGCAGTTGGTAACCTGACAAGAGTAGATGGTCTTAAAAAATTCTTCTTGAGCTATAAATAGTGTGAGGCTCTGCTTTAGATTTCAGTTTCAGGTTTTAGCATGACTGCAGTCGCTAAATTCGAATTACCCAGCCGCTAATTGTGTGTAAAAAACGAGCTACTTTGGTCATAGTTATGCTTAATTCGTAAATTATGTTGTTAATTGGGTGTTAAGTAAATACCCATGTTTTATATGTGTGTTGGCTGCAATCGTATGTTTAATCTAGTGATACTGGGCATGCATAGCTAGTACAATCATTATACTTATATAATGTTGGTTTGACTTCAAGTCTTATATTGTTCTGAATTCGTCATCTTTAGCTATTAAATCATTTTCTTTTCTAGCCTTCAATTAGCAGAGTTTTTGCGTCTCACCGATGATGGAGTAAGTGGCTGCCAGTGTAAGCATTGTTTCTCCCTCTGTTTATTCATCTGGCTCCAGGAGCTAGCCCTTGTACCAGCTGGCTTTTCTGTATTGCTAATTAGTGGCATGGTTCTCTATTTTGGCTGTCTGTTCTGACAGCATGCATAGAAGGTGGAGTAGTTCAGCATGGGGCCTCCGTCTGTTCTCATGTTGAGTGTCAAGAAGCTTTCTTCTCATGCGACTCTTGGATCTAAAAGAGGCTGCTGGACTGGACCACGGCTAAAACTACTCAGGTTGATGAACTTCTTCTTGTATTGAGACCCAAGCTTACCAATGGCTGAAATTTTCATTGTGATGTCAGGTGTTCTTCTCTTGTGTACACTGGCAAAAAAAATTAATTGACATAGTTGCTTAAGATTTGTACATAGATGTTGTATGTCCTTCTCACATATGAGGTTTTAGATATATTCAGTTCATATTGTACTGAAAGAGTCATGCTACTTTTGGAATTGATGATTTAACCATTGTGATAATGCTTTGGCCAACATGTTTCATGCTAATTGTGATGTTTCATGCCAATTGACACCATATTGTACTAAAAGAGTCATGCTTTGATTGTCTTGCTGGAGCCGGGCTAGTAGATCAAAGTGATGCATATGTTGAATTCTATAGTTGGTCAATTAGTGTACATATATTTTTGCTTAAGTTGAATTCTATTGGTGCATATGTGTGACTACTTATTGAAAGATTGATTTAGTTGTCGCTGAATCATTGCCTTTCTATAGTTGGTCAATTAGTATACATATATGACTACTGGATGACTAAATCCTCATTTTCATATTTGTTCTCCCTAATAAACTTGCTTTAGAGCTGACCATCATGCTTTGTTCTTTTGTTCAAGGACAACCAGGAGGAGGACTAGATGGCATCCTGGAACCGGTAGCTGCTGCCTGACTTGGAGGAAGGTAGAAGACGGGAGCAGGGAGAAGGGGATGTTGTAGAACCAGCGACTACCCTCTGGTAAGTGCTCGCTTGTCTGCTTTTTCTTTCCTCTCCCCTTTATCTGTTAAGGTTTCTGTGTAGCTGGGATTTGATCACCTAGCTACTGGTGTGTGTTGTGTAATGAGCTTTTGCTCTATCAAGTAAAAATTGAAGTACATTGTTTGGTGTGCAGGTTTCGATGTCCAAAAAACAGTAACGGCCATGCTGAATTTTTAAACAACCAAGAAAGGTAAGAATTTCTTTTGTGCTTTGATTTTTCTGTGTGAACTCATGTCGATATTTTGATGTTCAGTTGCTAGTCTATGTATGTTTTTACTAGTTGAAGCATGCGATTTTTTTCTCCACTTAACTGATCTTGGTAGCTAGGCTGGGCTCTTACTATTTGGCATTGGATTGCTTAGTCATGCATCTATATTTTGATGTCAAATTGCTAGTCTATGTATGTATTTCTTTTTGATGTCAAGCTAGAGTATTTTACATTGGATTGCCTTTTGGGGCCATGAATGTACATGGTGTGGTATCCTATTAAATCTGTCGCAAAACTTATCTACTCTTGCTAAAACTGTGATTTTACAAAGCTGACAACCACCTTTGTTCTTTTTGGAGGATAATAACAAGGAGGACAGAAAAGGTTAGCAGCTGGAACCTGCCTGATGAATCCATGACCACTTGTAACGGAAGGAGACACCATCATGCACGCTCCTCTCGATCTGCATATCCTAAAGAAAGAAGCGTCGTACCACTCTCAATTAGCCATGTGTTGTAAAAATCTACTGTCTTAGGACCGTAGAAGTTTTTTTTTGCTTGCCATGCATGAGCAATTCGTTTGGCCTGTTTGGTAATGCGGAAGTTCCTGTTGGGTTGCGCTGTATGAACTACCAGTTGTGGAAATTGAAGTATATATCGAATTGTTTGCTGTGCAGGGGTTTGGATGCCTAGAAAACAGGTGCGGCCATGCTGAATAGCTCCCTTGCTATTTGGTCTTTACTGGTTAGCTAGTATAGCTGCTAGGGTTCTTTGTTAAATAAAATCTTTTCTGGTCCGTGTAAGCAAGTATTCCCTCTGATCCAAATTATTTGGCTCCATTTTATCTATATATGGGTGTACCTAGATGTTAGATACATCTGTATCTACACAAATTGAGGTTAACCAATTTAAATCGGAGGAAGTAGTAGAAAGAGGAAATATGTTGACAAATCAACGTAGCTAGTATGTGATCTAGCTAGTCGCTGCTGTGTACACCAAATCGATCGATCGGTACATGTAGGAAACACATCGATGGATCAATTTCACATACACCTGCATTCATAACAAAAATATTCGGTAGAGTAGTACATGCCAGTCGATGAACAAATTTGGTTGGCAGCACATGCTTAAAGAAAGTAGGACAAGGGCACCTAGCGAGTACGTGAGTGTCAGAATTTGGGTGGGAAATCTATCGGGACCCTAATTTAGACACAAAAAATACCAAAAAGTTATGTGTAGCCGTAGCCACCAACAATTTAGGAGGGTGGAGCGTGGAATCTTTGGACAACATGGAATCATAGGGCGATGACGTGTGGAACTTTGTGCATGTGATAGTAGCGCTCTGGGGACTTGAAGAAGACACGCATAACCGCTTGTAGCACTCTTTTGCCGTATCGGTCCCCGACATCGGGTTCGTTTGTCCACGACAATATCTGAGGTCAACTATTCATACAAATGTATCGGCCAATGATCGAGTAGTGTGATTACGACATGTTCTTCGCTTGTATAGAATATATGTATCAGTTGCGATGTTGATTGGTAGATGATTTTGTAGCATGCAATGTCGCGCTCATAGCGTCTGCACGCACATCACAAAAGTAGCTATATATGCCTAGTCTTTTTTTTTCTTGAACCGGGAAACATTTCAAACGACCCAGATTCGAAGAAAAAGGAAATAGGACAAGGTCCACGGCTTTTACAAAAGGCGCCCTACAAACAATCGTAGAAACATGATCGAGCCCAACAACTGCTCTGCCGAAGAGACGTGGGCGCCCCTACTAGCGCCGGGGACGAGACCAGTTGGATCAACATCGACGTCGATTGCCGTTCCGAGGAAGTAGAAGCTGTATGGAGGAAGAAGAGGATTGAACCAAAGTAGCCAAGCGCGGTGAGGCCATCCCCACGGCTTGAGAACTGAGATAGTAGCAGCCAAACAAAGCGACTTCTTGGAAATCGATGCAGAATGCGCAGTCGTGACCTACCCTACTCGTGGAAGGTTTCCCTGCCACCTAACACCATCAGTCACCAGGGATCCCTCCTCCTCCCTCGCCACTAAGGTCGGCCAAGAAAAGATCAAGAGCTTGAGGTTTGTCGACACTCTTATTGATGGAGCTTGCATGAAGATCCTTTGTCTCCAACTTCCTCCAAACACAGGGACGGACAAGCTCAACATGACCTTATTGGGGGAGATTCCTAGCTTCATCTTCTATGCCTGCCTGCGTTGGCTACCTCTACCAGAGCTAGATTCAACTGGCGTGATACAACGCCCTACTCTTAGACGTAACTTAGGGACACAACCTAGGTGTACTGTACATCAAACCATGTCCGACGCCTTGCCATAGCGAACTCCAACCGGGAACACCGGCGGAAGCGGACTCGGTTAGGCCTGAAGCCGTGAAGAAGGCTCTCAAGCTACTATATATGGATAGGATAGATAGTGTTAGACTATGTATAGCTTCTGTATACTTGTACGTATTGTACCTATATGTGATAGGCCACCCCTAGAGGGTCGAGCCGGTTCCCCAATTCTATTGTCTTACATGGTATCAGACTTGATTCGATCTTCCGCTTCCGCCGCCGCCTTCAAACCCTAGCCGCCGCGCGTCCGTCGTCGCCGATCTTCGTCGCCGCCGCCATGGATTGTGCTGCGGCCTCCGGCTCCTCCAACGCGGGCTACCTTCCGGCCTCGCTCGCGGCTCTGCTCTCCCGCCCCATCGACACCGCTGCTCTGCAGACGCCTCCGATCGGGACGAGGAGCGTTGGGTCGTTCTTCTCCAACCCTCAAGCGCTCATGGCTAACACCTCCGGCGCCTCCTCGCCTGCCTCCTCGGCCGCCGCTCTTGGGCCGCTTGCCCTCGCGCCTACGGTCGTCCCGCCGGCCTGGACGGTTGGATCTTCCGCCACAGGGTCTGCCTTGATGCACCCTGCCCTTACGGCGTCCGCGCCCCCGGCAGGGTCCTCGACGGCGCCATCGCCTCTTGAGGGTGTTCCCTCCGCGGCCCTGCCCGTGCCGCCCGTTTCTGCCCCCATGGCGTACGCGCCCCCGGCAGTCTTCACGACAGGCTCGTTGCCTCCGCCGTTTCACTTTGGCAACCTCATCACCGTCAAGCTGTCGTCAGAGAATTACATCTTCTGGCGCGCGCAGGTCCTGCCGCTCCTTGGGAGCCATTACCTGCTCGGCTACGTCGACGGCTCTCTTCCTTGCCCTCCTGCGCTGGTGGACAGCGTGAACGGTCCGGTCTACAATCCGGCGCACCGTGTTTGGATGGGGCAGGACCAGGCGAACCTCTCCTCCATCCAGGGGTCGCTTACCCCGGCTGTTGCCGGGCTCATCGTCTTTGCCAAGACTTCTCATGAGGCATGGACAATTCTTGAGCGCTCTTTCGCGTCACAGTCACAGGCTCGTGCTAGTGCCCTCCGTCGTGAGCTTGGCGACTGTGAGAAGCTTGACACCACGGCCACGGAATTCTACAACAAGGTCAAGGCCCTTGCTGACACGCTGGCGTCCATTGGACAGCCGCTCACAGATTCCGAGTTCAACTCCTTCATCGTCAATGGCCTTGACGAAGAATATGATGGCCTGGTTGAGATCATCAATGAGCGGGGGCAATCCAATCCCATGCTGGCACATGAAATATACTCCCGCCTTCTTCTCACCGAGCAGCGCGTTGAGGCGCGTCGTGCTAGCCGCGGCCGTGGCTCTCCTTCCGCGCACGCTGCCTATAAGGGCAGCTCTCCCGCATCGGGTGCTCCGACGTCCGGCAAGGGACCCGCGCCGTCTTCATCCTCGTCCGCTCCTCCTTCGACGCTGCCTGGCAGTGGGGGGCGGCGAGTCTGCCAGCTCTGTGGCCTTGATGGCCATTGGGCGTCCAAGTGTCATCGTCGCTTCCAGAAGAGCTTCCTTGGCCTCGGTAATGATGGCCGGGATACGCGTAACAATGCGCGCCAAGCCGCCATGGCTGACCGCCCCGCGCCGCCTCCGAAGTCCTAGGGGCACACACAGTCCTACTCCATCGACCCGCATTGGTACATGGATTCTGGGGCAACGGAGCACCTGACGAGCGAGATGGGGAAGCTTCACACCACCGAGCCCTACCACGGTTCCGACAAGGTCCACACCGCCAATGGAGCAGGTATGCACATCTCCCATATTGGTCAAGCATCTCTTCTCACTAGCCATGCAAATAGGAGTCTTCAGCTTCGCAATGTTCTTCGAGTACCATCTGTGACGCGCAATCTACTCTCAGTTCCTAGACTCACTTTTGACAATAATGTGTTTTGTGAATTTCACCCGTTTGATCTTTTTATTAAGGATCGGGCCACGAGGGACGTGCTTCTTAGTGGGCGCCTATGCCAGGGCCTCTATCGTCTGGAGCATCCTGGCGTCTCTCGCGTTTTCAGTGGAGTTCGCGTCTCGCCGTCACAGTGGCATGCTCGCCTTGGTCATCCTGCCACTCCTATCGTTCGCCATGTTTTGCGTCGTGATGAGCTTCCTACTACACCTAGTAATAAAGATGTAGCAGTGTGTGATGCTTGTCAGCAGGGGAAGAGTCATCAACTTCCTTTTTCGGAGTCTATTAGGGAGGTTCAACATCCTCTAGAGCTTGTGTTTTCAGATGTATGGGGTCCTGCCCAAACTTCTGTTAGTGGTCATAATTATTATATCAGTTTCGTTGATGCTTACAGTCGTTTTACTTGGCTTTATCTTATCAAGCGTAAATCTGATGTGTTTGATATCTTTGTTCAGTTTCAAAAACATGTTGAACGCCTCCTCAAGCATAAAATTGTTCATGTTCAGTCGGATTGGGGTGGTGAGTATCGCAACCTCAACTCCTTCTTCCAGTCGCTTGGGATTGCTCACCGTTTAGCATGTCCACATACACATCAGCAGAATGGCTCTGTAGAACGTAAGCATCGTCATATTGTTGAGACTGGTCTTACTCTTTTGGCCCATGCATCGGTTCCGTTTCGGTTTTGGAGTGATGCCTTCACCACTGCATGCTTTCTCATCAATCGTACTCCCACACGTGTTCTCAACATGAAAACTCCTATTGAACTTCTCTTGAATGAACAGCCTGACTATACTTTCTTCAAAGTGTTTGGTTGTGCTTGCTGGCCGCATCTTCGCCCATATAATAAACGCAAGCTGGAATTTAGGTCCAAAAAGTGTGTCTTTCTTGGCTATAGTTCCCTTCATAAAGGTTACAAATGTCTTCATGTTCCTACTAATCGTGTCTACATATCTAGGGATGTCGTGTTTGATGAGCATATTTTTCCCTTTTCCAAACTTCCTGTCTCCACCAATGAGTCTCCACCTTTGCATCATCCTCTATTGCCTCTGACCAATTTGATGATGTTGCATACTCTCCTGTATTATTACCTAACCATGGTGCAGGCACTGGACGTGGAGCTCGCTTGGAAATTCTGGAGGCGCCGGTACCTCCATCGCCGGTGTCATCCGATGCGCACGTCGATCGTGCTGCTCCCCTGCATGGCCTCGGTCCGAGCGCCCATGCACGCTCGCCCGACCCGCCCTCTACGCCGCGGGCCGCCTCGCCTCCTGGCACTGGGCCGGCCTCGCCCCGGCCTGCCACGCCGAACCCCACGTCCGCCTCGCCTTCGTCGCCAGACTCTCCTGGGCTGCTTCCTTCGTCGAGCAGCTCACCGTCTGTGCCGCCCCTGGCGGACCCTGGCTCGGTCTCTCCGACGCACAGTGCGTCGCCCAGCCCCTCGCCGGCTGGGTCATTGTCGTCGCCATCGCCCAGCCCTTCGTCGGCTGGGTCCTCTTCGTCGACGTCTTCCAGCCCCTCTTCGGCTGCACCCTTGACGTCGACAGCTCCAGTGCTGCGTCCACATACGCGCAGCCGCAGTGGCATTTTTCGCCCCAAGGGGCGCACTGACGGTACTGTTGCTTGGCACGCTGCGTGTATGACTGCTGCCATTGCGGATCCGTCCTCTGAGCCCCGCACATACCAGGCTGCTATGAGTATTCCTCATTGGCGAGAGGCTATGGAACAGGAGTATCAAGCTCTTCTTCGTAATGAGACGTGGACTCTTGTTCCTCCACCACCGCGAGTTAACGTCATTGACTCTAAATGGGTTTTCAAGGTGAAGAAGCATTCTGATGGGACTATTGAGCGCTACAAAGCGCGTCTTGTTGCTCGAGGATTTCGACAGCGTTATGGTCTTGACTATGAAGATACCTTCAGTCCAGTGGTTAAGCCTACCACCATCAAGCTTCTTCTCTCTATTGCAGTTACTCGAGGATGGTTCCTTCGTCAGCTTGATGTGCAGAATGCCTTTCTTCATGGCTTATTGGAGGAGGAGGTCTATATGCGACAGCCGCCTGGTTTTTCTGATCCTGATCGTCCTGATCACATATGTCGTCTTACTAAAGCACTGTATGGGTTGAAGCAAGCTCCTCGTGCCTGGCATGCCCGTCTTGCAACTGCTCTTCGTGCTCATGGTTTTACACCGTCTGCTGCTGACTCCTCATTATTTCTTCTACAGAAGCCTGCCGTCACTATGTACTTGTTGGTCTATGTGGATGATATTATCTTGGTCAGCTCCTCTCAGTTTGCTGCAACTGCTCTTATTCGTTCTCTTGGTGCTGATTTTGCTGTCAAGGACCTTGGGCAACTTCATTACTTTCTTGGCGTGGAGGTTGCTTCTCGTGGTACTGGCCTTGTTATGACACAAAAGAAGTACTCTTTGGACTTATTGCAGCGGGCTGGGATGCTTAAGTGTAAGACGACTACTACACCAATGTCTTCCACTGACAAGATTACTGCTGTTGATGGTGAGCTTCTGTCTTCTGAGGATGCGACAGTCTACAGGAGTATTGTTGGTGGTTTGCAGTATTTGACGATCACACGACCAGACATATCTTATGCTGTCAACAGAGTTTGTCAGTATTTACAGACACCCCGTGACACTCATTGGTCTGCTGTCAAGCGCATATTGCGCTATGTTCGACTTACTGTGTCTTATGGGCTCTCTATCCGACCTGACTCCTTATGGGGTCCTCTCGGCGTACTCTGATGCGGACTGGGCTGGCAGTCCAGATGACAGGCGATCTACGGGGGGCTATGCTGTGTTCTTTGGCTCTACTTTGATCGCCTGGAGTGCTCGGAAACAAGCTACTGTGTCACGTAGCGATGCGAAGCTGAGTATAAGGCTGTAGCCAATGCCACTTGCTGAGATCATTTGGGTACGGTCCTTGCTTCGAGAATTGGGTATATCCCAACCGCAGCCTCCTATCCTTTGGTGTGATAACATCGGTGCTACATACCTTTCTGCAAATCCGGTATTTCATGCCCGAACGAAACACATTGAAGTTGACTATCACTTTGTACGGGAACGTGTGTCACAGAAGCGATTACAGATCAGGTTTATCTCTTCTAAGGATCAACTTGCAGACATCTTCACCAAGCCATTGCCTCTACCATAGTTTGAGGCTTGTAGGCGCAATCTTACCCTTCTCGATTCTTTAGGAAGTGGCTAAGATTGAGGGAGGGTGTTAGACTATGTATAGCTTCTGTATACTTGTACGTATTGTACCATTGTAACACACCCATATATATATATATATATATATATATATATATATATATATATATATATATATATATGTGATAGGCCACCCCTAGAGGGTCGAGCCGGTTCCCCAATTCTATTGTCTTACAGATAGGGACGGGATAGAATGAACGGATAATCGTGTTGTTGACAAGTTAACAAAATTACTACCGATACCCTCCAAGCTGCATGCCTACTCAATTTTTGTTGGAACCAACACATGTGCCGCCACCAGTTGCTAGCTAGCTACCCATTTTGCCTCATTCTATTGAGTTGCTCCTTCACGAGCTAGCTACATGCACTAGGCTAGCTAGCTAGAGCTGGACATGCATGCAAGGTATCTTAAGTTTGTTGTCATGTTTGCCACGGCATCCTACTTACTCCATGTATGTGTTCTCCACTACTACGACATTTGATCTTCGTAGTCTCCGAGACTTAGAAGATAAACACACGTATTTACCCCCTCTAGATTACTCACCGCGACGGACAAGCGGCGTTTGGAGGCCTTCTAGTGTAGCTTGCCGCTTGCCAGGGTGTCGTTGCGGAAGCCAGCCGTATTCGCGTCAGAGCTAGAGAGCGCCATGGTTAAGGTTCACGAGTGCTGAGTAGGCGGCCAGTAGGGACACACGAGGTTTCCTGACTGGCAACTTTCTTTGATGGTTGCAAGATTCCCCGCCAGCTGCAAAATAGCTACATGTTCTACTGTAATTGGAGCATGATGCATGCCATGTACTTGCGCCAGCTAACTGAGCCGGAACTAGCCTCACGCGAAGAACCAGGACAAACCAACCGAAATCTTGCCTCGCATCAGCCAAACCAAATGAAACCAGCCCAATTAACCCCCACCTATTCTGGGCCGTACGTGAAAAACCAACGCGCCACCCCATGGAGTCGACAATTTTAATGTATCAAAGAATTAAACCATCGCAAGTGGAAAAGGTATACCTCATCCGATTCAAAATAAGTGTTTCAATATTCCGAAGGAAGTGGTACAAATTTGAACTAAGATACTTACACTTTATGAATGCCAGGTAGTAGTGTTTTCTTCCCAAGCTTACAAACTCTCGAATTTATGTTGAAATACATGGACCCAGTAGAACATTCCATATTCAAATAATGGAGCCGGTAGCATGCAGGTCATTTGACTAAGGCCATAATATTGTCATTAATTTGAGTGGAGGATCTGCGACCAAATGACGCCACGTGCCTCGCCGGCGCACGTGACTGCCAAAAACTCGTGTTGATGTCGTGGAAGGCTTTCTAGCGTAGCCTCACTCGCTTGCCGGTTCTTGGGGAAGCTGGCCATCTTCGCGCCAGAGCTAGAGACCGCCATGGTTCACGAGTGCTGAGTCGATGTCATGGGGCAGACGAGATTTCATGACCACCAGCTTCCGACGTTAGTTGCAATTTCGAGATTTCCTAGTGTACCTGGAGCATGACGCATGTCATGTACTTGCGCCAGCTGAAAAAACCTCAGGAAAAACCAGCTTGAAAACACAAAAACTAGCACGAACTAGCCTCACGGGAAGAACTGTAACACTTCTAAATCATGCGCAGAGTATTAAATATAGTTTATAGATTTTTACAGCTAACCATATACTGCATGGGCTTGCATGCATACAGAGTTGATCAGTACCACTATTATATTAGTGGGCTGCAATACTATATTATATGGATAGCCAGACGAATGCTCAAATAGATAAGGCCCAAACGACACATGCATTGAAGGCCTTTGTTGTATGCATCATAAAATACCAACCGGCGTCAGGACACATGCAAGGAGATGATTATTAGTCCCACCTCGCCAAGTGGAGTTGCTTGGGAGCAACTTATAAGGGAAGTTGTTGGTGTGATGTAAAATACTTGAAACACACGTAGGGCTGCATTATACACACATAGCGCGTGAATATTCGCGACTTAAGACTTTGGACGCTTGGCGATGGCACGGCTAGCGGACTAGCAAATATAATCCTTTTTTATTTTTTATGATTATATTGTGGGGCCACCTGAATGATGCACAAATAATGTGGAATGAATCGAGACGCCTAGCATGAATCGCCATGGCGGACGTGTGACATGGGCTTTATTTTTTATTTTTTATGATTATATTGTGGGGCCACCTGAATGATGCACAAATAAAGTGGAATGAATCGAGACGCCTAGCATGAATCGCCATGGCGGACGTGTGACATGGGACCGGATGAGGTTTATACAATGTTCAACTTAAAAAGTCACTGTATGGACTTAAACAGTCTGGTAGGATGTGGTATAATCGTTCAACTTAAACAAGTAAGGATCGGCTGAACTCGACGTTTCAAGAACACAGTGGCTCCCGGGGCAGTCTTGCTGCTTACACTCCACCCCTTCTCCGCCTTCTCCGACCTCCTCCGCATGCAGCCGCCGCGCCCTCGTCGTCATCCGCCTCCTCGTAGGCCCCCACGCCAAGCATCTCCACCCCTGCCCGCTGACGCCGCGCTGACCCTGACTCCTCCTGCAGCCGCCGCGTCGCGTCCTCGCCGGCGCCGAGATCCGCCTCCCCTGCAGCTGCCTGCATATGAAAGTAATTACTTAATATTTGATCTATAGGTTCTCATGGGTTTTGAGTTTGCGGGTTCGAAGAAAAGATAATGCCACTTTTTAATAATTGGTAAGAAAGCACTAACCAGATACCGTTTCCCTCAATAACTCAGCAGTTTATCTTCTATGTTTCGCTTATCAATCACACCCTAACTAGCACTAGAAACTTGAATTTTAGTGTGGTCGATCGATGGCTTTTGCTGCATGAAGAGACATATACAAGATAATCACGGATATGGAGAAGGTAGCTGCAAGTGGAAGCTGCATGTCATCGTGGGGAAAGAGATCCTACATCTCCGCCTTCCATGAGTCATGCACCCCTCTGGCCCGAAACTTTTAGGTAAACGCACTACATCTTTGTCCATACCAAAGCAGTAGAATGATATCAGCAGTCATTCCATATGAGAGCATGCGAACAGCCGCGGAGCACTTTTGGTAGGAGGTGAAGCCTAGCGCACCTGTTGCATCGGGCCTACATTGGAAGTAGGGGTCGTAGTTTCTGACGTCCCGTAGAATGACCAAGAACAGGTCCCTTGACATCCTGTATCACCGCCGGAACAGTTTTTCCGAGAAGATCGGATTGGTGAGGTGGAAGTAGTCCTCGTGGAGGCAGACCTGCCCTGACACTCTGTTGTGCCGCAGGTTTTTGGAGCGCCCCTTCACAGAGCCCCGGTGCACCGGCCCCGGGTTTGAGGTGAACTCATGGATCATGGTGGCCGCAGTAGTTGCCAATGACTGCGCAAACTGATCGGACTCGTCGTCGGAAGAGGAGTCAACGACCTCCGCGCGAAACTTCTCCACCATATGCCACGCGTTCATCTGCGTGGGCACGAACTGTTGATCAATGGCTGCGCACAAATAGCGCCGAAAGCAGGAGAAGAAACCTACCGGCGCAATTGATCGAACAGGTCGTGGGCGGCGCGGAAGGGCGGCGCAACCGACAACGTTTGGCCCGAAAATAGCCGGCAGGTACGCGCCGGAGCCAACCCCGAGTACGATCCTGCTCTCCCGCGCGGCGACAACGGAGCTGACGGCGAGTACTGCGGCACTGCGGCGGGACGGTGGCGGCTGGGGTTGGGGTGGTGGCGTCGCACTAGGGCAGCAAAGAAGGGGAAAAAGAAGCAAGTCGAAGCGGTCGATTTCGCGCAGCGTCTGCGAAGACACAAACCTGACGCATATTTGGGCCATGTTTGCGTCAACGTGGACGGCCCAGTCACTTTGCGTCGCGCCGCTGTAGCAGGGCCCAGACGTATTTCCGGTCACGGCGGACAAAAACGGTCGCTCAGCGTCCGTTTGCGTCGCGCCGCTGGAGATGGAGAGGACTTTTGGAGCACCTGCGCACCGCGCACGGGTATCTGAACCATCCACCGCTTGTATGGGCTCGTGGGGATGTGCGTCGCCCCTGCCAACCATTTGCAGAGTGGCTGCTTAACAAGCACAGTACAGAGTTGCTGTGGTTTGCAATTTTTTTACAGAGTTCTTCTCTCTCTAATGTCCACCACACTGCAACTTTGTATTCTTGTGCTCATCATTTCCTTTCGGTGGCAGAATCACGATAGAGAGAGGAGATTCCTGCATGTCTTCTTCCACTTCAAAACAAAAGAAAAATAGTTTTAAACTTTTGGGAGAGATTGAAAAACAAAGAAGGTTGCTTTAGAGAGAGACATTGGAGAGAGACGGAATGTATTTGGTGCATGAGAGAAGTTTACGAGGGAGAGAGAAATGTTTCGATGAGAGATTTTCTAAAAGAGGAGAGAGATTGGCAGAGAGGGGCCACGTAGGGTCAGCTAGAAAGTCAACCCTCTTTCACATATGTCAGCGGCCACAGTTCTACTTTTGTTCTCATACTTGATACTTCGTGATCTAAAGATGTACCTTTCGTTTTTGATGATGATTGTAAGGAAGCCTTTGAAACTCTAAAGAAAGCCTTAACAACTGCTCGTATAGTTGAACCTCCTGATTTGAATTTACCTTTTGAAATTATGTGCGATGCTAGTAATTTTGTTGTAGGTGCTGTCCTTGGACAGCGAGTAGATTAAAAATTAAATGTTATTCATTATGCTAGTAAAACTCTAGATGCTGCTCAAAGAAATTATGCTACAACTGAGAAAGAGTTATTAGCCGTAGTTTTTGCATGTGATAAGTTTAGATCCTATATTGTTGATTCAAAGGTTACAGTTCATACTGATCATGCCGCGATTAGGTACCTTATGGAAAAGAAAGATGCTAAGCCAAGGCTTATTAGATGGGTGCTTCTTTTGCAAGAATTTGATTTACATATTGTAGATAGGAAAGGTGCTGATAATCCTGTTGCTGATAATTTGTCTAGATTAGAAAATATTGCTTATGATCATCTTCCTGTTAACGATAGTTTTCCAAATGAACAATTGGCTGCAATAAAGGTGAGCTCGCGAGAGAGTCCTTGGTATGCTGATTATGCTAACTTTATTATTTTGAAGTACTTGCCTCCAACCTTTTCAGCTCAGCAAAGGAGGAAATTATTTTATGATTTGAGGCATTATTTTTGGATTGACCCACACTTATATAAAGGAGTGGATGGTATTATGCGAATATGTGTCCCAGAATATGAACAACAAGAGATATTGAGTAAATGTCATGGTAGTGTTTATGGAGGACATCACGCCGGAGATAGAACCGCGCAAAAGGTTCTACAATCAAGTTTTTATTGGCCAACACTTTTTAAAGATGCAAGGAAGTTTATCTTATCTTGTGATGAATGTCAAAGAGTTGGTAATATCTCTAGACGCAATGAAATGCCTATGAATTATACTCTTGTTATTGAACCATTTGATTGTTGGGGATTTGACTTCATGGGTCCTTTCCCTTCTTCAGAAGGTAACACTCATATACTTGTCGCTGTTGATTATGTTACTAAATGGGTAGAAGCTATACCTACAAAAAGTGTTGATGGTGAGACCTCTTTAAAAATGCTTTTAGATGTTATTTTTCCTAGATTTGGAGTACCTAGATATATTATGACTGATGGAGGTTCTCACTTTATTCATGGTGGTTTTAGGAAAACTCTTGCCAAATATGGTATTAATCATAGAATTGCTTCAGCTTATCATCCTCAAACTAGTGGGCAAGTAGAATTATCGAATAGAGAAATTAAATCTATTTTAGAAAAAACTGTTAATAAATCTAGAAAAAATTGGGCTAGTAAGTTAAAGGAAGCATTGTGGGCTTATAGAACTGCTTATAAAAATCCTATGGGAATGTCTCCTTATAAAATGGTTTATGGAAAAGCTTGTCATTTACCTTTAGAATTAGAGCACAAAGCTTATTGGGCTGTAAGAGAGCTTCATAAAGATTTTAAACTTGCCGGTAAGAAGAGGTTGCTACAATTGAGTTCTTTAGATGAATGGAGAAGTGAAGCTTATGAAAATGCTAAACTTTTTAAGGAGAAAGTTAAGAAATGACATGATAGAAGAATTATTAAAAGAGAATTTAATGTTGGAGATAAAGTCCTATTGTATCGGTCTCGTCTCAGATTTTTTGCAGGGAAATTACTCTCAAAATGGGAAGGACCATATGTTATTGAGGAGGTGTATCGTTCAGGGGCAATTAAAATTAGCTCTTTACAAGGTAATGCCACACAAGTAGTGAATGGACAAAGACTCAAGCATTATATTTCTGGAGATTCTTATAATGAAGATATTGATGTTATTCAAGTGGTGACTCCGGAAGCTTTCATCAAAGACCAAATTGACAGTTCTGCAGAGTTCGACTTTGAATAGGTAACAGTTTTAGTAATAAAAAGTCCGCGTTTAACTTTCCGAACAATATTTCTGCTGTTTATGGAAAATATGAAAAATTACGAGATTGAATCGGAGTGGAGGAGACGCACGAGGGCCCGTCACCATAGGCCGGCGCGGGTCCCACCCTGGCCGCGCCGCCCTATGGGGACAGCCCCTCGGCGTCCCGTTTTCACTCGTTTTCGGCCTGGAACCTTCCTTTTGTCGTAAAAATATTTGCTATATAATCCCCCGGATCCCCAGAGGTCCGTATATCGTTTTCTCGTCGTGTTTTGTTTCGAGCTGTTTTCTGCCAGATATTGTTTTCAGATCTAGAGCCACCATGTCTTCGTCGGAGCCTCCGAAGGACAACTTCTTTGAGAACGTCGTCAACCCGTACATGAGCGAGTTGAAGATGCATCCCAAGGAATTGCTGCTCGTAGATGGAGAGTTGCAAATAGAAGATGTTCGGGGACCTGAGGGAGAAGGAAGCTTGGAGGACAGGATGAAGAAACTAGAACAAGAGGTCTTCACCTACAAGAAGATGGCTGAGCGTGAAGTGGACATCTTCCACATGATTGTGTCCGAACTCATTGGTGAACATGAGAAGGAGACTGCAAAGCTGTGGAGCGATATCCTCTCACTTCACAACACCACCAACCAACTTCAGGCGCAACTTTATGATGTTTGGAATCAAAACTGTGAGTATGAAAACAGGTTTAAACGCATTAGCTATGCTGCTAGTTTCAGGATTCCCGAGACCAAGACATCGTTTGTTGATGGAGAGCCTCTCCCTTGGAAGTCTGATGACGATAAGAATCCACCACCATCACCACCGAAGGAATAATTCATCATCGGTATTGGCATCCCCTTGGTTTGTTCCAAGCTTGGGGGAGTGCCGCGGTATCACATCATCACTATCTTTATCTTTTACTATCAAGTAGTGTCATATCATGAGTAGGGAAGTTATCATATAATATGGTTTGCAGTGTGGAAGTATCTCTCCCTTCGGGTCGCAGCGCCGCTGCCTTTGGTCCATGCTACCGGCCTCCGACGAGCCTTCCGAGGCGTGTACGTCGCTGGTGGTCTCCCGCCGCCGCACCGACTCGCGCCCGGCAGCTACGCCGGCCCCTCGGGTCGTGGCATCGCTGCACGCGGTCACCTTCGCCGTCCCCCGCGCATCGATGTCTGAGGCCACCACAGCGCCACCCCTTCGGCACGGGTCGCCTCCGTCCACGCATAGTCTTTGTCACGGCGCCGGGTCTTCCTCGCCTACTTCGTGTACCGCCGCCGCGCCTCCACCCCAGGTCGCCGCTGGGCTCGCTAACCACTTCAGGTCACGTTGGGCTCGCCGACCACCGCAACGCCCGTCTAGGCGTCCAGCATGACCACCCCAGGTCACCGTTGGGTTAGCCGCCTTCTACGTCTTCGTACACTACAACTTTGCCGCCAGCGTCCGCGCCTCTTCCCCGACTACGCCACCTGCTTCTCTACTCCGACACCCATCGTCGAGACTCGCCTCTTCCCCGACTACACCACCTACTCCTCTACTAGTCTACTCCAACACCCGTCGTCGAGACCTCATCTCCTAGTATACTCCGACATGGCGTGCACTTTGTAATGTTCCCTACCCCCGCACATCCGGTACTAGCAACACCGGTACGTGCCTTCGTCCCCGACGCGTCCCCGGGCCTGGCAAGCTCGGACCGGCGCCTCCTCTTCATCGGCTTCGACGACGTCTTCATCGGCATCGCCTCTACGACTGCCTCGACCGCGTAACCGCCGAGTTCTTCTATGCGTACTCGGTTCTGGCAAAACCAGAGTATGCCTTCGTCCCCGACGTGCGCCTGGTTCTGGAAAAATTATGGTTGCACCTTGTCCTCGACGGCTCAGACTGCATCGACTTCGGCATCGACCATCTCCACGACTGCCTCGGCGCATCTCCGTCACTCTCCTCGCACACCACCTCGCATGCGGCTACATCGACACCGGCACCCGGCCACGACATCGACCACGGCAATCCCTCGCGCGGCTTCCTCGACCAAGGTTGCAGCACCCACGCTCTCGGCTACCTTGACATCGGCACAAAGAGCTATCACCTCGCATGAGCTCCTCGGCTTCTTCTACAGTCCAAGCATCCGCGATGCGACATCGTCCACGACGCTCACGCTACGACTGCGGGGGAATGTTAGCCCGTTGGTTCCTACCTTCGGCTTCTCTCCAGTCTGACCGTCCGCGACGATACTGTTGTTCACGTCACTACCGCTACGACTACGGGGGAATGTTAGATATATATTTGGTATAGGTATATTTGGTAGTATATGGTTTGTAATCATCTCCTGCCTTATCTCTAGGATAGTCTTCTTGGCTCCCAAAACTTGTACCCCTATATATACTCGCCCGAGAGGCTCAATACAACATCCAACATATTTCGCATCAAAAGAAGCCTGGTGACCGGGTGTATACGTGAGCACGCGCCCATTGGTTGACACGTGTCGCCCATTATGGGATGTAGTTATCCCCACTAGTTTCTTAGTACATCCTATCATTGCAGGTGATCACAATTATGTGTTGCGGGACCGACTTTTCGAATTCAAAAAAGTGGGCCCGGATGCTACACACCTCATGGCTCTACATTTGAATTTAAACAGTGGGACCCAAGTACAATGGGACCCGCTTTTCAAATTCAAAAAAAAGTGGGCCCAGATGCTTCTTACCAACTGGCCCTACATTTCAGATCAAACATTGAGATCTACACCTGCAGTAAACGAAACTAGGTATAATACAACTTGAAACCTTTCTAGTTTGTCGTACCGTACTAACACCCGTACTAACACCACTCACAATGGGTAACACCCATCACAACAGCTGCTACCAATTATAGTGTCTAATCCGGGATGTATGATACAATTATTCCAAGCAAAAACATCTCTTTTTATGCTCCTATAGTAAGCAATATGACATTAAACTTAAGATATCTTTTTTACTTTGCCCAGGTTATAGAAATGAGCCTACATTTTATCAGCATAGCATTTTCTTCGTTTATACACCATAGAAGGAGAGGTAGGAGAAGATGAACAGAACATCGATATGTGGTCACATTGTAGAAAATATCTAGACACCAATCATCGTGATCCCGTCACTTCCACCACTTGTCATGGTAGTCACGGGAGCAACAGGGACTCCTCATATTTTCAGTCCTTGTCATCACACGCTCATGCACACTGTTGTAGGCTGTTGTATGTTTTGTTATGTACTCCCTCCATTCTAAAATGTAAGATGTTGGGGGAATGTTCCGACCAGGTGAAAAAATGCTAAAAAGTCCTTCCTACCCTTGATTTGTATCAGATCGCACATCGTGATTCCCCTCGCGATCGCTTCCTCCTCGCAGATCCTTCTTCCTCGCCTCGCCTTAGCCCATGTCCTCGAGCACGATCTCTTCACCCAGGAGCACCTCGACCACGATCTCATCGCCCAGGTGCTCCTGGGATCTGCCTCCACCATGATCCCTCGCCCAGGAGCACCTGGTAGCTGCTTCTCCTCCGCCCAGCCACGATCATGTGGGATCTGCTTCCCCTTCGCCCATCGACCATCAGGTCATCAGGTGCTCGTCCAAGAGCTGGCTTTGCCTCGATGTTCAACTGCTCGACCGGATGCTCTCGATCTGTGCATCTACTCCACCTTCGGCCTCCGGTTGCTCCTCCTCCGCCCAGCTATTCCACTTCAATCCCCCAGCAACACCTAGCCCTGATCTCCCTGAAGCACTTGCAAATAGCCAGCAAAATTTTTGACAGAGCAAATAACAGCATATTTTCATGTCGTCTTTGTTTTGGTTGCCGTTGAGCAGCTGCCCGACCTCGCGGCGCATCTGGCGCACTTGCACCATTCGGATCTCGCTGTTCCTTCTCACCCTTGAGGCAGAACAGGGGAGGATGGAGTAGAGGGTCAAGCTCCGTTGCGCGTCTCCGGTGACCAGGTCTTGAAGTAGAGGGGCGAGCTCCATGACCTGCTGCACGGCTCCGGGGACGAGGGGTCCGATGTCGTCACCCATGATGAGCGTGACAGGGCACGAGGTGCCGTTTTCCGGGCGGGGCACGCAGATCCAGCGCCGGGGCTCGCCGATCCAGCGCCTCCGTCACCCAGAAACTGAGAAATTTATTGTTTTACTTCTAGAAATTTCTCAATTAAGTTAAAAAAATTGAATTAGAAAACTAGGAATCACAATAAATATTCCACAAAATTTCACAAGACTAAAATTAAAAGATTCACCATGAAACCAAATTCACCAAAACGAATCAATTAATGCACTGATCTCATCACCAAAATCACCATCAATGGAAAAATGTCATTCACTAGGAATCCCAGGAAAAACAAAGGAAAAAATGCCGTGAGAGCCGAGGATAGCCTCGCTCTCTTGGCTGCTGCACTAATTCCTCTCCACAACTCGGCAGTTTGCTCTCTTGGCGCAAGCTGTAAAAACAACAAGGATATAATCGCTCACAACCAATCCAAGAACGAAAAGGGGAACAAAATCAGAATATGAATTGAAAGAAGTGACCCACCGGTTTAGCTTAACTGACCTCGCGCTCGATGCATCCTTGGACCGGCTGCGGCCCGAACCCGGCGACGGAGAATCAGACCTCCCACGGAGCATGGCCGCCCAGACCAGCCATCGTTGTTGCGCGGCCGCGCCAAGCGCGTGCATGGACGATGCGCCCCTTCCTCGGTTCCCCTTGAGACCGAACAGGACCGGCCAACCACAACATGTACCTGGCGAGGAGGTCCGTGTTCGGTCCTCCATGCGGGGCTCCGCCCCTGCCCCCGTGATCCGTATGGATCAGGCGGCGGCCCCGGGGGACTTGTGGACAGCGAAGAGGCAGCGGAGATGCAGGACATGATTCTTGGTTGCCTTTAACGGCGACCTCGTCCACGCGTCCCAACCACATCTCGGCTGCCGTCCCAGGCTACAACGGCGACTTCGACCGCGCGTTCCTGGCATGCGCCGGAGGCTACGATGGGCAGGAAACGGGAGCTGGTGGCGGGCATGGATGAGGAGGCGGCGGGCAGGAAAGAGGAACCGGCGGCGAACTGCACGGCCTCGTCCTCCTCGGGGGCGCCCTTGAGCAGCTCAGCATCCACCGCGTGAGGCTCGTACCTAGCGGAAGGTCGGAGCATGCCCCATGCCCCACACAGGGAAGAGGAGTCGGCGGCGAGCTGCACGACCTCGTCGTCCGCGGTGGCGCCCTCGAGCATTCCGGCGTCCTCGTCACCGGAGCGTGCCGTCCGAGGATAGGTGGTCCCCTCATCCATGTGTATGTATGGACAAGTTCTCGCTGAGGAGCGCGCCGCCGGGGATGCCGATGCGGCCGGCGGCTACATGGACGGCGAGCACGACGCGTCCGGCGGGGAGGAGGAGGCGCCGGAAGGGAGGAGCATGGCTGGCCAGTTGGAGGAATTTATCCCGCATATGGAGTTGCGGGGCGGATGGGGAGAAGAAGAAGATTAGGAGATGCCATGGCTAGATTAGTATCACACCAAAAGATGTGCTGCCAGCTGCCGCCTACCAAGAGGAAGTCATGGGTGAAACAGATCGTCTAGAAAAGGAATCTCACACTTCCACCCTTACCCGCGCTTTTTCCGACCTGGCGCCAAACGAGCCTGCGCGAAAATAGCCCGCCAAAGCTTTCGCTAATGATTGGCGGTACCAATCATTGAAACGCGGGACCAGCACCCCATGCCAAGTACGTTTAGCGATGGATAAGACAACATCAACATAACAGAACCTATTGACGAGAACCGGATCTCAACGCAGAATGTGTGGCATCTAGACCGTGCTCACGTATACACCTATTTCGCATATCCCTCTATCTTTCAACTATAACTCCCACATTATGGAGTTCTATAAAACGGGCTTTTGCCCCTCCCTTATATCTATGCCTAATAATAAAGGGAGGATTGTTTCCATCGTCCAACACTTTTTTATTGATTCATGAAGATATTCGTTGTTTATGATCTTACCTGCAAGTTGTATACACACGTCGCTGTCCGGAACCAATGGCCCCGAAGTGACAGAAATCGGGATAACCGGAGGGAATGGTAGTGATGTGAGGATCACATGTGTTCACGGAGTGTTAATGCTTTGCTCCGGTAGTTTCCCTAGAGGCCCGGCTGCCACCGGCTGGTAGGACAAAAGATGTTGTGCAAGTTTCTCATTGCGAGCACGTACAACTAAATATGGAACACATGCCTATTGATTGATTAGTACTTGGATACCGTTTTATTATTATCTGCAAATGCCCCTGCTTTGATTGTTATATGAGTTTCTCTCATCCATGCAACGCCCGTTAATCCGTCCCTATGCCTACAGTATTTTAATCCTGTTGTTTACTATAATCACTACTGCTGTCTTTATTTCACCGCTGCTGTTATTTCACTATTCCTACTGCTATAAAACTGTTGCTACTGATAAACTCTTGCGAGCAAGTCTGTTTCCAGGTGCAGCTGAATTGACAACTCCGTTGTTAAGGCTTACAAATATTCTTTGTCTCCCCTTGTGTCGAATCAATAAATTAGGTAATACTTCCCTCGAAGACTGTTGCGATCCCCTATACTTGTGGGTCATCAGGCCCCAAGCCACGGCTGCAGGAGCAAAGATAAGCCATTTCCCTTTTCCCTAGTATATGTGAGTGTGATTGTGACGAATTCATTTTGGTCGTTGATCTGTCTTGCCCAATTTCAATCATCCGTATACAATGATTTATTCAAAAAGACAACAATCAATTACATATAAATATGGAACAATAACTGAATCTAGTCAACATTATTCAAAATAGTTGGTTAGTGGGAAATATGCTTGGTGAATAGGAATAGGGATAGGTACCCCATCGGCCCATCCTAGAATGTGCTTAGGTCATTTTCATGCTACATAATAGAATTTTTTCAGCACCTCATCTGGTTCTTTTTTTTGTTTTTTTGTTTTTTGTGAACACCTCATCCGGTTCTCTTGATACACGTCCTAATGACATGCCAAGAGGGGTGTATCGGGACAAAAAAAATTTTGAATGACAGCAGGAGAGCTGCTGTTTTCATTGCAATAGTGGAAAAAGCTTATACAAAGGTTAGAGAGGCCGAAGAGTGGCCTTTCTGTAAAAAAGGTCTACAAGGAGATTAACCCGGGTCAAAGGGGGTTCCTCCGGCCTGCTCAACTAGAGGCAGTGGCGCACCGGCCAACCTCCACACATTAGCCTCATCCTTTATTCTTGACGTGAAAGCAAGCACATGTGTCTCTTTTTTATCGAAGATTCTTCTATTTCTCTCCTTCCAAAGCTCCCAGCAGATTAAATTGGCAGCTGGTATAATCATTTTCCTTTGAGCTTTGGGCTTATTTCCCACCATCTCTTTCTACCATTGTTGTATGGAAAGGTCTTTGCCAATCCACCCAGAGGGGTTGAGAGCCTCCAAATTGAAGTGGTCCGACATTGTCACCCATATCTTAATACTGAATGTGCACTCCGTGAACAGGTGACTTGCTGTTTCGAGGTTTCTCCGATAGAGTGGGCAGAAGTATTCATTGTTCCATTGTCGTTGGAGTAGCTTATCAGCCGTTAGCACCCTGTTGAGCATTAAGGTCCAGATGAAGAACTTGCACCTTGCGGGCGCGCACCCTTTCCAAAGTATCTTGGAGTAGTCCATTCTCGTTGTCCCCAGAAATTGCAGCATGTATGCTGACCGTGCTGTGTAAAAGTTCTTGCTACCAAATCTCGAGATGATGTCATCCGGCTCATTCGTTAGCTGCACCCTTTCGACCAGTTCAGCCAACTTGAGGAGCTGTGGAAGATGGTGAACATCAAGGTGGTGCCTCAGATCAATCAACCACTTTTCATTAGACAGAGCCTCCTTTACTGTCCTGTTCTTCCGAATAGAGATTTTGAAAATGTCAGGGGCAATGTCGGCTGGGATTTGGTCAAATAGCCATCTGTCCGTCCAGAAGGTTGCCCTTTCCCCATTACCAATAGTGATTCTAGTTGCAGCTGCGAACAAATCCCGCTCTCTCTTAGTTGACGGGATCTTCAAGTGTGCCCAAGGCTTGTTGGGATTCTTCCATTTTTGCCACAGCCACCTAATTCTCAGAGCATTGCCGAAAGATTTGATACAATGAACCCCCAATCCACCCAATGCTTTTGGCTTGCAAACTTGCTGCCAGCTGACTTTGCATTTTGCACCACTGCATGTGCCATCCCCTGCCCAAAGCCACGCACGACGACGGCGGTCAAATTCCGTCCGAACCCAAGCAGGCATTTGGTTGATCGTCATTAGGTACACTGGCAGCGAGGACAGAACAGAGTTGAGCATCTCCAAGCGGCCCGCAAGACTCATCATCCGTGCCTTCCAAGTGGCGAGATATCTATCCACCTTGTCGAGAAGCACTTGCCAATCCGCCTTGGTTAGTTTTTTAACCGAGAGAGGCATCCCCAAGTAAATGCAAGGGAATGGTTTGACTTGGATTCCAATGGCATTGGCCAAGTTGTCAATCTGTGCCGGGCTGCAGCAGATCGGCGTGATGGAACTTTTGGAGAGGTTAGTTATCAGTCCCGTCGCCCTTCCAAAGCCCAGAATATCGCTGATTCCCGTAATGTCGTGTTCAGAGGGGGTCAAAAAGAGCGCGACGTCGTCGGCGTATAGTGAGGCTCTATAGGTGCATTTCTGCCCCCTTAGCTTGGTTAGGACTCCTGCCTCCGTTGCTAGGCTCAGCAGGCAGTGCATGGGCTCCATTGCTAGATCGAAGAGGAAAGGAAAGAGGGAGTCACCCTGCTTAGCCCCCTACAGTGCTAGATTTTACGTCCAGGCGTCCCATTGATTAGCACCCTGGAAGAGGCTGATCTAAAAAGCATGGCAATCTAATTCCTCCAACGGCGAGGAAAACCACGTGCCTCAAGCATATCCAAAATGTAGGTCCAAGAAACTGTGTCGAACGCTTTGGCGATGTCAAGCTTCAACAGCAAGGATGGGGTCTTGGACTGATGATAATGCTTTGCCAGATTCTGCACATAAAGGAAGTTGTCCTGGATGCTCCTCCCGCTGATGAAAGCACTTTGGCATTGCGAGACCAGTTCGTCCATTCGTGGCTTTAGTCGCGTGGCGAGGATTTTGGAGACTAGCTTCGCAAAGGCGTGTATGAGACTAATCGGACGATAGTCAGTGATTTGCGATGGGTCTTTCTTTTTGGGCAACAGCACATAGTATGCTGTGTTGAGGCAGTTAAAGGACAAGTCATTAAGATCGTGGAACTTGTGAAGTGCTTGCAGCAAATCAAACTTGATCACGCTCCAAGAGGCTCTGAAAAAGCCGCCGGAGAACCCGTCCGGCCCTGGCGCCTTATCCGCAGGTGTATCGAAGACTGCATTTTTTAGCTCCTCCATGGTAAAAGGGAATTCAAGCTCAGACAAGTCAGGCACCGGCAGCCCAAGCTCGCTCCATTGAAAGCGCTCAGCACACGGCACATCAGTTCCAACAATGTTGACCATGTGGTTGGAAATAGCTTCTTCAATTTCCAATGGTGATGTGGCAATCCCATCAGCCTGAGTGGATACACTGGATTCTGTTTTTCTGTTTTCTGTGTGCTGCACGAGAATGGAAGAATTTCGTATTTGTGTCACCAAGCTTAAGCCATTTGATTCTTGCCCTTTGCCTCAGTTTGACCCTATTGATGACCACTAGACCCACCGCCCTTGCTTTAAGAGTTGAACGTAGTTCCCTCTCGTCAATTGTAAGCTGCCTGCTCTCCTGGGCTGAGTCCAGCCTAAGGATGATCTCCTGTCCCACCAACATCTGTTCATTGATGTCCCCAACATAGTTCTTTGCCCATGAAACAAATGTATCGGGACAATAGAAGACACTACCGAAATTACTCGTGGAATATGAAGCGAGCTTATCACTGTATCGAAGGGCGACGATAAGGGTATTGTTGAAATGCTATTCTTGCCACCGTGAGTATTTTCACATGCGGGTACCCATTTGTCGGTTGGCGGGTATGGCAGAAAATGTATCCGAATGTGTATGGATAGAATGATGGTGCTAGGGAAGACTGCCTTCCCTTGTGCCTTCCACGTCAGCAAAAGAAGGCAAGAGAAGGCCAAGAAAACATATCATACAATGCTTGTCCCTTACGGTTATCTCTAGCGCTTCAATAACTTGCAAAAAAGTTGGGATCAACAATAAATAGCACCATTGTAGACTGCTGTGTTACGTTGATAATTGCAAATGCTAGGTTTAGTCCATCAAATACAAATGAATCTTCATCTTGGAGCACACACCTGCCATTAGCAGATCAAAATATGAACTACAAAAAAAATATGTCTGTCTTTATCTTGGAGCAGATGGACAATAGTTGTACAAAATTCTTGGAGCAGATGAATATCTCTACAAAATCAAAGCTTCAAAATTGTACAGAAACAAGGTCTGAAGCAAAGGCAACTAGCAGCGCATCACCAATCAACCAGAATGAAATAAGATAAAGAAGAGAAGATCTACACATCGAGTATAAGGAGAAGATGAGGCTTACCAATCTGCTGGAGAAGGTAGATTGGGGCTACTAGCATCAGCTCCGTCCCAGCAAACATGCGAGGCAGCAGTGTCAGATCTAACATACTCCTGCGTTGGGGGAGCATACACGCGAATTGGTGATTGAAAAACACTGCCGCGCATGCTCAGGGACGAAGCCGCTTAATTCCACACCGGCGCTGGCCGATGAGACATGCCCGGAGCAGTGGGGTTTCTGCCTCCTCTTTCTCTGATTTGATGTGAATATATGGCTTTGAGAGAGGAAAATTTAGGCAGGAGAAGAACAATTTGGCGCGCAGAGAAAAAAGTCGCGCCGCAAGACGAGAATTAGTACACAGGATTTGGAAAATGCATGGGAAAGGGAGAGCAACTCATACAACACACATATATGCCTTCTCGTTCTTAACAGGAGATGATCTGTTATGGAAGGGAAGTGACAAAGTATTAACTTGTCAATGCCTACAGATCGTAGACTAGGGTTTTGTTAGAAGTAGAGGGCAAGTAGATCTCGAAGGTTTCAGCCGAAAAGTACTCGACGATTATGAAAACTAGGGTTATGTTGACAGTAGATTCGATCCTTTCTTTGTCCCTCGACTCCCCCTTATATAGGAGGCGGAGCCGAGGGTTTCGTAATACACAAGTTACAGAGTTCGGGAGGATTTCGTACCCAACCCGTAAGATTACAAATCTCTATCTTTCCTAATACAAACTATCTTTCTTAATTACTAAATGGGCTTCCGGGTCTTCTTAATCTTCGAGTTCTGGGCCTTCAGTAAACCCCGGGTACCATCTTTGGCAGGCCCATTGGGGATGCCTATGTTAGTAGCCCCCAAGATTTTTCTTGAATCGGAGAATCAGGGGAAATCTCCAATTTTATTCATTACACCATTTTTCAATATGCAAACACTATTTTGTACAGGGATAATGGTAGTTGGGGCTAGTTCATCTGACGGATCAGGTACTAGTTAACTGCTCTAGTGGCAATCCGCAAAAACCTACTTCAAGATCACGTCCCTGGACATGATCTTGGGATACTGGTGTAAACTTCGACGAGTGCCGCTTAAGGTCTTACCATTCTGTCGAGTCCCAGTCATATTTATCGGGTACCTAACGCGTCCGTTAGGATTTTTCTTCGCATCTGTTGATACGGAAAAAAGTAGCAATCCGCCGTCACAGACGGTGCCACGCCGCTCAGAACGGATCTGGGGTCTTACCTTCGCAAAGTTTTGCGGCATTCAGAGATTTTGTCGCGACTTTTAGCGCTCTGAGAATATATTGTCGAGTGCTTTTCGGCTGTTGGAATAACACATTTTGTTGAGTCATATATTGATGACTTATTTTGTCCTCCCGATGGGAGTATATGTAGAGTTATCTGTGTAACTCGAAATATACTCACTCCTACTTCTTTCTTTTAATCCAAATTCATTGGGTACGCGAACAGCGTTCCCGATGGGAGTAGCCCCCGAGGCTACAGCCAAGGACTTGTGCTTGGGTGTAGGCTCCACAAATTAGTATCCATTGCCGCTATATTTATAATCCTTCTCGACAGTTTTATATTTATCGGGTGCGCGACCAGCGCTCCCGATGGGAGTAGCCCCCGAAGCTATGAACAAATACTTGTATTTGATCATAGGCTCTTGCCATTTCCATCTTGTCATACTCGAAATTTTCTCTTTTCCAGAGTAGCCCCCGAGCATTTGGGCAAAAACTTGTATTTGATCAAAGGCTCTCGAAATAGTCTTGCGTTGTCGATAAACTTTCCGAGCTTCATAGTCGAGCTTTTCTTTTACCTTGATGACGTAGTTGCTGATGATGGCCACGATTTCTGTTTTAATAACATGCGAGAAATGCTTCTCTCACTGCCTTGTGGGTCCAAATTCCTCATCCGATGGACACGTCGTGCAAGTGGGGGACACATGTTCTCCACTTTTTCTGGCACACGTTCCATAACCTCGTCAATGTTAAAATACTTTTTTACCCTTGTATCCACGTGGTTATCATCTACCACACTTCTTTTCCATCCAACGGTCCGCCGCTTCACCGCACCTCTATATAAGATCCCCTTCTTCTACCTCGAGCACTTCCGCTCGCGCCGTTCCCCTGCTTGTTCCTGCAAAACTTCCTCCTGCGCCCCACAACTCTCAGAGCTCATCTCTTCGCAGCTACATTCCTCCGCCATTATTGATGCCACCGCGTCGCTTGATGATGTCTACGTTCCCCCTCCTTTCCTGTAGACAGTGTTGGGCCTCCAAGTGCAGAGGTTTGTAGAACAGCAGCAAGTTTTCCCTTAAGTGGATCACCCAAGGTTTATCGAACTCAGGGAGGAAGAGGTCAAAGATATCCCTCTCATGCAACCCTGCAACCACAAAGCAAGAAGTCTCTTGTGTCCCCAACACACCAAATAGGTGCACTAGTTCGGCGAAGAGATAGTGAAATACAGGTGGTATGAATATATATGAGCAGTAGCAAGCTGTGCCGAGAAAATAGCTTGTCTGGCGTGTAGTTGATGGTGGTAGTATTGCAGCGAGTAGTAACACGGTAAAACGAGTAAACAAGCAGTAGTAACTCAGCGGTATTTAGGAACAAGGCCTAGGGATTACACTTTCACTAGTGGACACTCTCAACATTGATCACATAACAGAATAGATAAATGCATACTCTACACTTTTGTTGGATGATGAACACATTGCATAGGATTACACGAACCCTCAATGCCGGAGTTAACAAGCTCCACAATAATGCTCATGTTTAAGTAACCTTAAGTGTAAGATAGATCAAAACGACTAAACCAAGTACTAGCATAGCATGCACACTTGTCACCTTCATGCATATGTAGGAGGAATAGATCACATCAATATTATCATAGCAATAGTTAACTTCGCAATCTACAAGAGATCATGATCATAGCATAAACCAAGTACTAACACGGTGCACGCACTGTCACCTTTGCACACATGCAGGAGGAATAACACTACTTTAATAACTTTGCTAGAGTAGCACATAGATAAATTGTGATACGATGCACATTGCAATCATAAAGAGATATAAATAAGCACTTCACTACGCTCTTCAACGAGTGAATAAGTACTTCGTGAAATATAGCCTAAGAGACCCACACGGTGCACACACTCGTCACCTTTACACACGTGGGACAAGGAGTCTCACGGAGATCACATAAGTAAAACCCACTTGACTAGCATAATGACATCTAGATTACAAGCATCATCATATGAATCTCAATCATGTAAGGCAGCTCATGAGATTATTGTATTGAACTACATAGGAGAGAGATGAACCACATAGCTACCGGTACAGCCCCGAGCCTCGATGGAGAACTACTCCCTCCTCATGGGAGCAGCGGCGGTGATGAAGATGGCGGTGGAGATGGCAGCGGTGTCGATGGAGAAGCCTTCCGGGGGCACTTCCCCGCTCCGGCAGGGTGCCGGAACGAGAGACTCCTGTCCCCCGGATCTTGGCTTCGCGATGACGGCGGCTCCGGAAGGTTTCTCGTATCGTGGTTTTTCCGTAAGGGTTTTCGATGCGAGGGGCTTTAAATAGGCGAAGAGGCGGCGCGGGAGGGCCGACGAGGCGGCGACACCATAGGGGGCGCGGGCCACCCCAGGCCGCGCCGGCCTATGGTCCAGTGGGCCTGTGGCCCCCTCGCGGTCCTTCCCGGGTGTTCCGGAAGCTTCGTGGAAAAATAGGAACCCGGGCGTTGATTTCGTCCAATTCCGAGAATATTTCGTTACTAGGATTTCGAAACCAAAAACAGCAGAAAACAGGAGCTGGCACTTCGGCATCTTGTTAATAGGTTAGTTCCAGAAAATGCACGAATATGACATAAAGTGTGCATAAAACATGTAGGTATCATCAATAAAGTAGCATGGAACATAAGAAATTATCGATACGTTGGAGACGTATCAGCATCCCCAAGCTTAGTTACGCTCGTCCCGAGCGAGTAAAACGATAACAAAGATAATTTCTGAAGTGACATGCCATCATAATCTTGATCATACTATTTGTAAACATATGTAATGAATGCAGCGATCAAAGCAAAGGTAATGACATGAGTAAACAACTGAATCATAAAGCAAAGACTTTTCATGAATAGTACTTCAAGACAAGCATCAATAAGTCTTGCATAAGAGTTAACTCATAAAGCAATAAATCAAAGTAAAGGTGTTGAAGCAACACATAGGAAGATTAAGTTTCAGCGGTTGCTTTCAACTTGTAACATGTATATCTCATGGATATTGTCAACATAAAGTAGTATAATAAGTGCAATATGCAAGTATGTAGGAATCAATGCACAGTTCACACAAGTGTTTGCTTCTTGAGGTGGAAGGAGATAGGTAAACTGACTCAACAATAAAAGTAAAAGAATGGTCCTTCAAAGAGGAAAGCATCGATTGCTGTATTTGTGCTAGAGCTTTTATTTTAAAAAACATAAAGAGAGCATAAAAGTAAAATTTTGAGTGGTGTTTGTTGTTGTCAACGAATGGTAGTGGGCACTCTAACTACCTCATCAACCAGACTTTCAAGAGCGGCTCCCATGAAGGACGTTATCTCTACCAGCAAGGTAGATCATCCCTCTTCTCTTTTGTTTACACATGTACTTTAGTTTAGTTTTTCTTTATTTATGGATGACACTCCTCCCAACCTTTTGCTTACACAAGCCATGGCTAACCGAATCCTCGGGTGCCTTCCAACATTCACATACCATGGAGGAGTGTCTATTTGCAAAATTAAGTTGCTTATCGATGAATCGAGCAAAACATGTGAAGAGAATTATTAATGCAAGTTAATTAATTGAGGCTGGGAACCTCATTGCCGGCTCTTTTTGCAAAATTATTGGATAAGCGGATGAAGCCACTAGTCCATTGGTGAAAGTTGCCCAACAAGATTGAAAGATAAACACCACATACTTCCTCATGAGCTATAAAACATTGACACAAATAAGAGGTAATAACTTTTGAATTGTTTAAAGGTAGCACTCAAGCAATTTACTTTGGAATGGCGGAGAAATACCATGTAGTAGGTAGGTATGGTGGACACAAATGGCATAGTGGTTGGCTCAAGGATTTGGATGCATGAGAAGTATTCCCTCTCGATACAAGGTTTAGGCTAGCAAGGTTATTTGAAACAAACACAAGGATGAACCGGTGCAGCAAAACTCACATAAAAGACATATTGTAAACATTATAAGACTCTACACCGTCTTCCTTGTTGTTCAAACTCAATACTAGAAATTATCTAGACCTTAGAGAGACCAATTATGCAAACCAAATTTTAGCATGCTCTATGTATTTCTTCATTAATAGGTGCAAAGTATATGATGCAAGAGCTTAAACATAAGCACAACAATTGCCAAGTATCACGTTATCCAAGACATTTTACCAATTACTCTACATGTAGCATTTTTCCAATTCCAACCATATAACAATATAACGAAGAGGAAACTTCGCCATGAATATTATGAGCTAAGAACACATGTGTTCATACGAACCAGCGGAGCGTGTCTCTCTCCCACACAAGGATGAACTTATTCAGAGAACTAAGATAACAAAACAAAAACAAAAATAAAAGCACACGGACGCTCCAAGTAAAATACATAGGATGTGACTCGAATAAAAATATAGTTTCACTAGAAGAAACCTGATAAGTTGTCGATGAAGAAGGGGATGCCTTGGGCATCCCCAAGCTTAGATGCTTGAGTCTTCTTAAAATATGCAGGGATGAACCACCGGGGCATCCCCAAGCTTAGACCTTTCACTCTTCTCGATCACATTATATCACCCTCTTCTATTGACCCTTGAAAACTTCCTTCACACCAAACTTCAAGCAAACTCATTAGAGGGTTAGTGCATAATCAAAAATTCACATGTTCAGAGGTGACACAATCATTCTCAACACTTCTGGACATTGCACAAAACTTCGAAAGTTAATGGAACAAAGAAACTCATTCAACTTAACAAAAGCGGCAATGCGAAATAAAAGGCAGAATCTGTCAAAAACGAACGAGTCCGTAAAGACGAATTTTAAGATGGCACCAGACTTGCTCAAATGAAAAACTCAAAACTAATGAAAGTTGCGTACATATCCGAGGATCACGCTCGTAAATTGGCAGATTTTTTCGAATTTTCTACGAGAGAACTATGCCCAGATTCGTGACGAGACAGCAATGCTGTTTCTGCGCAGCAATCCCAAATATAACATCAACTTTGACATAGAAACTTTACTTGGCACAACAAAACACAAAACTAAGATAAGGAGAGGTTGCTACAGTAGTAAACAACTTCCAAGACACAAATATAAAACAAATTACTCGTAGCAAAATAACACATGGGTTATCTCCCAAGAAGTTCTTTTCTTTATAGCCATTAAGATGGGCTCAGCAGTTTTAATGATGCACTCGCAAGAAATAGAAGTTGAAGCAAAAGAGAGCATCAAGAGGCAAATTCAAAACACATTTAAGTCTAACATGCTTCCTATGCATAAGAATCTTGTAAATAAACAAGTTCATGAAGAGCAAAGTAACAAGCATAGGAAGATAAAACAAGTGTAGCTTCAAAAATTTCAGCACATAGAGAGGCATTTTAGTAACATGAAAATTTTTACAACCATATTTTCCTCTCTCATAATAACTTTCAGTAGCCACATGAGCAAACTCAACAATATAACTATCACATAAAGCATTCTTATCATGAGTCTCA
Source organism: Lolium rigidum (assembly GCF_022539505.1). Lineage (NCBI taxonomy): Eukaryota > Viridiplantae > Streptophyta > Magnoliopsida > Poales > Poaceae > Lolium > Lolium rigidum. The sequence continues at coordinate 59,410,055 of NC_061511.1, forward strand.
TGCATAAAATAATTACTACTCCCAACATAAGCATAATCAATTTTATTAGTTGTAGTGGGAGCAAATTCAACAAAGTAGCTATCAAATATAGGAGGTATATTGTAATCATAATCAAATTTATCCTCCATAACAGGTGGTAACAAAAGACTACTATCATTATAATCATCATAAATAGGAGGCAAAGTATCATCAAAGTAAATTTTCTCCTCAATGCTTGGGGGACTAAAAATATCATGCTCATCAAAGCCAGCTTCCCCAAGCTTAGAATTTTCCATAGCATTAGCAACAATGGTGTTCAAAGCATTCATAGTAATAACATTCCCATTAGCATGCATATAAAGTTCCATGGGTTTTTTAATTCTCTCTTCAAACACATCATGTCCTAATTCAAGATAAAGTTCATAAAGATCTCTCATATTTTTGTTGTTTTCCATTATGCCTAACTAGTGTAAACAAGAAACCAAATGTCGCAATTGCAGAGTCTAAAGGAAATAGCTTCGAGTACTTACAATGGCGCCGGGAAATAGCTTAGTAGCCAAGATCCGGAGTGTGAGTACCTTTTACCTTTCCTCCCCGGCAACGGCGCCAGAAAATTGCTTGGCGCGTAGTTGACGAGGGAGGAAAAGTGCTTAGTTGCCGGGCTTGCCAATGTGTGAGTGCCGTTTACCTTCCCTCCCCGGCAACGGCGCCAGAAAATTAGCTTGATGTCTACGTTCCCCCTCCTTTCCTGTAGACAGTGTTGGGCCTCCAAGTGCAGAGGTTTGTAGAACAGCAGCAAGTTTTCCCTTAAGTGGATCACCCAAGGTTTATCGAACTCAGGGAGGAAGAGGTCAAAGATATCCCTCTCATGCAACCCTGCAACCACAAAGCAAGAAGTCTCTTGTGTCCCCAACACACCAAATAGGTGCACTAGTTCGGCGAAGAGATAGTGAAATACGGGTGGTATGAATATATATGAGCAGTAGCAAGCTGTGCCGAGAAAATAGCTTGCTGGCGTGTAGTTGATGGTGGTAGTATTGCAGCAGTAGTAACACGAGTAAAACGAGTAAACAAGCAGTAGTAACTCAGCAGTATTTAGGAACAAGGCCTAGGGATTACACTTTCACTAGTGGACACTCTCAACATTGATCACATAACAGAATAGATAAATGCATACTCTACACTTTTGTTGGATGATGAACACATTGCGTAGGATTACACGAACCCTCAATGCCGGAGTTAACAAGCTCCACAATAATGCTCATGTTTAAGTAACCTTAAGTGTAAGATAGATCAAAATGACTAAACCAAGTACTAGCATAGCATGCACACTGTCACCTTCATGCATATGTAGGAGGAATAGATCACATCAATATTATCATAGCAATAGTTAACTTCGCAATCTACAAGAGATCATGATCATAGCATAAACCAAGTACTAACACGGTGCACGCACTCGTCACCTTTGCACACATGCGGGAGGAATAACACTACTTTAATAACTTTGCTAGAGTAGCACATAGATAAATTGTGATACGATGCACATTGCAATCATAAAGAGATATAAATAAGCACTTCACTACGCTCTTCAACGAGTGAATAAGTACTTCGTGAAATATAGCCTAAGAGACCCACACGGTGCACACACTCGTCACCTTTACACACGTGGGACAAGGAGTCTCCAGGAGATCACATAAGTAAAACCCACTTGACTAGCATAATGACATCTAGATTACAAGCATCATCATATGAATCTCAATCATGTAAGGCAGCTCATGAGATTATTGTATTGAACTACATAGGAGAGAGATGAACCACATAGCTACCGGTACAGCCCCGAGCCTCGATGGAGAACTACTCCCTCCTCATGGGAGCAGCAGCGGTGATGAAGATGGCGGTGGAGATGGCAGCGGTGTCGATGGAGAAGCCTTCCGGGGGCACTTCCCCGCTCCGGCAGGGTGCCGGAACAGAGACTCCTGTCCCCCAGATCTTGGCTTCGCGATGACGGCGGCTCTGGAAGGTTTCTCGTATCGTGGTTTTTTCCGTAAGGGTTTTCGATGCAGGGGCTTTAAATAGGCGAAGAGGCGGCGCAGGAGGGCTGACGAGGCGGCGACACCATAGGGGGGCGCGGGCCACCCCCAGGCCGCGCCGGCCTATGGTCTGGTGGGCCCGTGGCCCCCTCCGGTCCTTCCCGGGTGTTCGGAAGCTTCGTGGAAAAATAGGAACCCGGGCGTTGATTTCGTCCAATTCCGAGAATATTTCGTTACTAGGATTTCGAAACCAAAAACAGCAGAAAACGGGAACTGGCACTTCGGCATCTTGTTAATAGGTTAGTTCCAGAAAATGCACGAATATGACATAAAGTGTGCATAAAACATGTAGGTATCATCAATAAAGTAGCATGGAACATAAGAAATTATCGATACGTTGGAGACGTATCACTTGACCAGGCACAGCACTCCAGATTCATCGATGGCTGCCGCGGATCTAAGAGCCGCGGAGTGGGAAAGGTCCAAGATCACGAACCAGGACCTGAATCTCTTGAAGAAGCTGGGGATTAGCAAGAAACCCAAAGCGGTTTGCTTCCCCAGTGAAGAAAGCTACCCAACCCCTCCAATGGGGTATCGGGTAAGTTTTGTTGATCACCTCATCCGCGGTCTTTCCGCCCCCATTCACCCTTTTCTTCGGGGATTGCTTTTTGTTTATGGTCTCCAACTTCACCACCTCACGCCCAACTCTATCCTTCATATTTCCATCTTCATCACCCTCTGCGAAGCCTTCCTTGGTGTCCAGCCTAACTGGGCATTATGGAAGCGCATTTTCTTCTGTCGCCGTAATGGCTCTGCCAATGTCGCCTATAATATAGGCGGCGTTGTTATCTCTGTTCGCTCCTCTGTCAACTACTTCGACGTCAAACTCCCTGACTCCATTCAAGGGTGGCGCAAGAAGTGGTTATATATTCGAGAAGAAAACCATGGATGCGCTGAAGACAATATTCCTCCTTTCGACGGTGCCGAGAAAATCCTTCGCCGCCGTTCTTGGGAAGCAGAAGCTACCGAGGAAGAAAGAACTTCGACGGAGGCCCTGATGACTCGCATCCATGAGTTGCAGAATACTCGTGGAAAAGAATTATCAGGCATCCAAATTACGGCGTATTTCCTTAGGACTAGAGTGCAGCCTCTTCAGGCTCGCAAAAACCCTTTCTGAAATTATGTTGGCGATGAAGACACAGATCGTTTGTCGACGAATCTGGAAGTCAAGGATTTGGATAGGCTTATCCGAAAAATTTCATCTCTTAAGAAGAAAGATCCTATTCCTTCCACTTATCGCGTAAAACCATACAGCGCCACCAATGCACTCCCTAAGGGAAATATTGTCGCTTAATTTGTTATTGCCTTGTTATTTGTGTTGTTACTCCTTTTTGACATCCTTCCTTATTTTTATACAGAACCACCCAAATCTTGTTTCACTTCCTCCACTTCCGGAAGGTGGGGAAGTCGAAGAAAGGGCCGTTATCTCCGACGATAACCAAGATGCCCCCTCTTTTGCAAATGAACCCGCAGAATCTCGAAAATCTGCGGGATCTGACGAAAAGGAGGATGCCTCTGAAGCCACTGCGTCGGCACAATCTCCTCCTCCTGCTGTTTCTCCAAAGAACAAAAGGAAAAGGAATGATGCCGAAGATTCCGGCACCTCCAAGCCCGAAGAAGTTGTTCCTTCTCGCCAGAAGGCAGCTTATGATCCATACCTCGAGACTCTCATCAGTTCGTAAGTACCCTCTCCCAACTGCTGATGTGGCTGCTCGAACGAGTACGTCACATACATTAGTCGCCTCGGAGACGCCAGTTGAAGGAGAAGAAACTTCGCCTCCTCAACAGAACGTCGGCGCTGCTACTCCTCCTTCAAGCCCCCTTGTCCCTTCACCAAAAAGGGCAAGGGTTGAAACAATCCCGGAGCCTACTCTTCAATCGAGTAGCTCTTCTAACCCTCTCTTGGATGATGTAAGTTCTTAATCCGCTTGTCGCTGTCTATATTTTCTCCATTTGCTTCTACGTGCCATCATTTTTCCCATATCGACATTTTCTTTCTTTGTCCTTCTTTGATAGCCTACGATCAAAGAGCTTCTTCGCATTGGTGCTCAATTCCTTGGGTACCGTGATTATGCCAGCAAAACTGAAGGTAATGCTTCGTTACTTCTTTTTTGCTTCTGCTTTCTTGCTATCTTGTTGTCGACGTTTTTAACTTTCTTGACAGAAAAACTGGCGGAGGTCAACGAGCGTGCCAATACACTTGCTCAAAAATTAGAGCAAAGTGAAGAGGCTCGCAAGAAGGCCGAGTCGGATGCCGTTGAAGCTAGGCAAGAAGCTGACAAAGCCAAGGCTGATGCTGCTGGTGTCGAAGATCTTCGGAAACGTCTGCATGACGCCGAGACTTCGTTAAGCGATCACATAGCTGCACAAATCGCTCGTGAAGAAGCGATTACTAAACGTATAAGGACGCAAAATCGTTGCTTTGTCAGTAAGTATCTGAACCACTTCATATCCTTTGGATTTTTCCTTTCTGCACTCTTTTGCTGATCGGATTTTTTATTTTGACAGATAAGACCTCTCAAGAATTTGAACTTGAGGATCCCGACAATGATCCTCTTCTTGACGCCGTTTCGTTCCTTGAATTTCATGGGACGGAAGCGCGTGAGGGCATTGATGAAGCCAGGGCAGGGTTGTTGAGGCTTTTCCCCTACTTCTTCCCGAAGAAAAGAGGAACCCGCAACTTTCCTTGGTCTTGCCAAGTGCTTTAATCCTCCCGAAGATCTTGGGCTGAAGATGCGCCATGAGAATATGAAGGTTGCCGTTGAAAGCACTGTTGCCTTAGTTGCTGATAGTCAACAGACTATTGACTGGGCAAAAGTGGGCAACACGGAGCAGATAGAGCAAACAAAATGGCGATCATTGATCAAGGCAGCGAAGCTGAATACGAAGAAAATCCTGGCCTATCTCGGGATCAAGCCATCTTCGACTCCCAGCTCATCAAGGCCGGAGGTCTAGTTTAATGCTCTTTTGCTTTGTTTTTAGTTTACCTCCTCCTTTTGGTACTGTCGCCATAGTGCTCCTGGCGATAATTAGATCTTCTAGAGGTCCTTCTTTTGTAATAGACATGTATATATTATGAGAATGAATGGAAGTCGATCTTTGTCTCAATGATTGATGTCGACGTTTTTCTATTTTTTCAGTTAATTTTTGACAACTATACGTCAATTCCTGGTCCTTCCGAAGTTTTTCCTTCGTCCCTTCCAAAGAAGTCCTCTGTCCCTGTTAATTTTGTTGATGATTCTGCGAGTAAGGATCTGACAGAAGAATTGAAAGAACTTCGAGGGCAACTCTAGTCCGTGAAGAAGCAATCGCTTATGCTCATGGAACAATCTCGAGAATCTTCTAAAAGGGAAAAAATTGCACTCCGACAAGCTCAAGCTGCCATCGCTGAGAAGGACTCTGCTGTTGCTGAAGCTGCTGCAGCTACGTCTCGAGAAAATTCTATGCTCCAACTGCTGATAGATGCTAGGTTAGATATGGCAGGTATGTTTCATTATCTTTGTCGTGCTTCTTCTTTTTTCTTTGCTGCTTATCTCCTTATTACTCACTGACTTGTTTTAAGAGACAATAGGTGCTTTTTTGGATGCTGCTACTGAAGATGAGCGTGTCGAGGCTCGTTCCAGTGTTCTTCTTCGACTTGCACGTGAACATGGGTCGACTTTTTGGGGCACGCCTGAACGGACTCGCCAAATCGTCAGATTTCAAGATCGCGCGCTTCAGGTTCGCGAGTATCTTGACTTCTGTACGAGGACTTTGTCTCTGGTCTATGGTACCATGTTTCCTCGCAATAAGATGCCAGAAACCCTTCCTGCGTTGATGGATAAATTTCGAGATGCTCCTCGCATCCATGGCTTTGTACGAGCCCAACTAGCTGCTGGCGCAAGGTTTGCGATGATCATGATAAAAATCTGTTACCCGAAATTAGACGTCGGGCAGATCGTTCCAAAATGCTTCGAGAAAATGTCGAAGAGGAAAAGAAACTTCGGCAAATATGATGATATTGTTACTCCTGTTGCCGAAGACATGATGGATGAACTTCTTCGGATGGATGCCGAATTCTTCGTGAAGGGCAGCTACGGCCGAGCATAGCACTCGTGCTTGTAAATAATGAGCGCTTAACCATAGACAATATATTGGGAAATCCTTGAAGACAAACTTGTTCCAAAGATTGTATCTTGTGTATATGATCTATATTGTAAAGTCATTATATTTTTATTTTTGTCGCCAAGCCCCCGGGCGTTTTGATTGCAGTATTTTTGTTTATTATAATGCGAGGTTGTCCCAAGGCAAGATAATATACACTGTGTACTATTTTTTGCGGGTGCGAGCCCCCGAGCTTTTTGTTGATCGCTATTTTGTTGATATCTCTTTTTATTTTGGCGAGGTATTTTTTACCAAGGCAGGATGCTTCTTTTGCGTTTAGCGACACTGTATATATATATTGTATCATTTAGGGGGAAGCCCTCGAGCCTGTCGAGAAAAAGATATATAATTCCACTATCTTTATTATATTGCAGCACCGCGAGCCCGCCTCATTAAAAACCTTCTCCGGCCCCACTCGGTGCCTCGAAAAAGGAAAAGAGTGCGTCTGAAAACTCGCGGGCGTTTCGGTACATTGTATGT
>NC_061511.1:59416846-59585239 GCF_022539505.1 Lolium rigidum
TCGCACACGAACACGTCACCGTGTACCCTCGACGCCGAGCGCGATGCGCGGCAGCACGCGCCGAGGGAGGCTCGCCGGAAGCGCGATACGCAAGACAGTTCGGCGGGCTCTTTTGTAGACCCGAAACCCCGCTCGCCCGGGAGGGATCCCGTCAGGGCTTGCGGTGGCTATGGGCTGCCCTAGGTCGGCCTGACCGCCCCTAGGACCTCGTGGATTCGCAGCCTCCAATCCTGAAGAACAACGAAGAACGAGAAGAAAGATACAAGGGAGGAGAGATAAAAAGTAGATGAACACGAAAAAGTAGTAGATGTGTTTGTTCGATTGGTGTTGTTTCAATCGGCCGTCACCCCTCATGTATATAAAGGGCGGCTGGACTTCCCGTGCAAGATGGAGGGTTGGATTCACGTCGAAAACCCTAGTTTGAGTCCAATTCGGATGGCTTGGAACGAACTTTCCAAAACTGTTCGGTTTAAAACTGGCAGCACCTTGCGTGGCAACTTTGAGGCAGTAAATGAGCTCAAATCAAAATATTGTAAACAACAAAGTTGTTCGTCTTGAAAAAACGAAGAACTTTCATGTTGAACACTTTTCCATCCGAGTTCATATTGATCGCTCAATCGAGGTAGCAAGAAAAATGATCAATCCCGACGTTTTCGTCTTTGCCCCTACTTCGCTCGCGCCCTATCTTAGAGACCTCTATGATCGGGCGTCCCACCTCGGGTAATTCGAGTTTCAGCAGTATTTTAGCTCCACAAATTGCATACTAACTCGGATCGCGATGACTCAAAACCCAAAGTTGCTTGTTTCGACGAGACGCACAACTTTTGTTTATATCACTTCTTCATTTGAGGTAATCTTAAAGGAGCTCTAGTGGAAGCCTTCATATATCGATCCTCGAGATCACCTCTGACTGCTAGCATAATCGGCTATCAAGCCGGATCATGGCACAACTTGGAATGGTGGACATGGTGTCTCCTAAATGAGCAATATATCTATCACGCCGAACGCCGAATTATGTTCTTGATTAGCCATCGGCCCAAAACGAGTATCAACACATGCCCCCCTGTTTTCTGGCAGAGCTTGCATGCCGGAAAATAACTTTCTTCACCTTTTGCCCAGGACGATGTCAACACTCAATCGGCCATTGGTTCTCAGGACGATAATTCTATATCGGCCATTCATGTTCAGGTTGGTTGCCACCTTGGTAGAACTACTTCAAATAATCACCTTTGAGAACAACCACTTCATCTTGACGATTGATGGATGTCCCAAATACGTTCATGTACATCTCCCATAGCGACCCTTGCTTGATCTTCATCCAAGCACTTCAAAAGAATACCGTCAATTATTCGGCGATAAAGCTTATCGTCCATTAATGCATACTTAAAAGCCATCTGCCGAACAGCTCTGTCCATCCTCTTGCTAGGATCCTGCAAATATTCAACAATAGGTCTTTCCAATCTTCTTGTTCACCTGCACTAGATCCTTCATTAGTGACCGAATCAATGGGATTTAATTCGGTCTTACATATGACAGCGAGAGCAAACATCGGCTTATGAGATATATGAAAAATGCCACAATTAACATGGTAGCCAGATGCTTGTTGTGCTAACTCATTTGCATTCCAAATGTCTCGCCTAGATATATGAGCAATGCTAAAGTAATCTAAGATAGAAAATATATCTAGAGATTTATCAAGATACATATTAAGTGATTCGTCGAAACATTGGCAAACCTTGGACTTTTGTTATACTACTACCAATGAATCACTAGAAGCCTCAATATGTGTATCACCTTGTCTCGTGTTTTAATAGGACTAGGGACGATGTTAACACGCCACATCGTCCATGATTAGATAATTCTCTCAGGGCGATAGGATAAGTATCGGCCATGTGTTGTTTGCCTCAAAGGCCTGTATAATTCATCCACCAAAGTATGTATAGCCGAAATAAACAAAATAAAACAACTCTGATTATAAACTCTAAACATTTCGGCCTCTCAGATTAGCAACAAAATTGCAACTAACCAAACGAATAACGTTTTGGTAATACCCTTTGATGATGTAAAGAATTATAATGCATCCATGGATTAAAATAAGACCATGGAGGGTAACTGATCATACCTGAGGATATGCTACATGGCATAGGCATAAATGGCATGGCTGAATAATATTATGATGTGCTGACCGAAACCTCTTAGTATATGATAGAAAATTCTTTCTTGATCATTTGCTAGCCTCAGTCTTTTCTTCCTTCATCCTTATCGCTATTCTTGCAATAGGAACTTGCACATCCTCCTTACTTTGAGGTCCTTCCTTAGGGACCCATGCCATGTTCTTTGTCTTCAACTTTGTGGCACTAAGCCGTTTCAGCTTTCTCTCTTGCCAGCTTGTTAAGCCGAGTGGGCATCCCGGCTGTGATTTAGTTTTGCACATTAGCGTTTCTTCCTTAATTAGCCTCTGGCACTTTCAACTTTACTTGTTCAGATTTGGCACTTCGAGCTCCAGCATTTACTTGCTTCATCCCTTTGTCTTCTGTATCCAAGGTCAACTTGACCGGCTCTTTTTTATTTGAGATCGAATCTGAAACATCACACTTACGGTTATCCTTTTTCACTTGATAAACTTGCTTGACCGTCTCCTTCTTGTTCGTTGAGCTCCTAACCGATTCTTTTTTATTGAAACGGTCTTTGACATGTGATTGTTGTTCAGATTTTGACCTTTTTGGAGCTGCATAATTTGGGTTAGATGATCTATAGTAAGACGGATAACGTGCCCTTGGGTCATACCTGTGATCCCATGATGGATATGGATAATAATCACCATAGGAAGGTATCCATGACATTGGCATTGGTGGCCTAAAGGGAGGATACGAAGCTGCTGCATTGAACTTCTCCCATTGCCAATCCCGGTCTTTAGACTTTCGCCTTGGGGGTGATCTCGATGACTTTTCAATACTTGGCCAATAAGAACTCATTGCTTCACTATCCTTCTTATATTTCTCCAATAACTCTGCGAAAGTGACTTTAGTTTTCTTACCCTTGAGCTTATCACGGCCTTTGTCCTGTTTCGTTTTGCGTCCATCGATCTTTGAATTTTGTTGTTGCCCCCCAGTGCTTGATATCCTTGGTGTAGTTTCAATGGAACACCCGAGCTTCAAGAATGTCTTCAACATGCTCTTCAATAATTTCTTCACTTGAAAGCTTGATCCCATTATCTTCTGTGTGTACCTTCTCATCATCATATGAATCGGCTATAGGTAACCGATCCAATAACTTTTGATCATTCATACCAATCGAAATAGATTGGCTATATGTTTGTGTTTCAACAAATTGCAATCGTCCTTTATCTACAGCCGATTGTACTATTTTATGAAACATGGTGCAATTGTAAGTACTATGATCAAACGAATCATGCAACTTGCAATAGATTCGTCCTTGTGCTAATGGCTCAACATTGTGATCAAGGATTCTAATATAATCACTCTTCAACAATACATCAAAGATATGATCACACATGCTCAAATTAAAGGTACACCTTTTATCTTCCAGCCGATCTTGCTGTGAGAACGGCTTCGAAATTAAGCAACCGAATTGTTCAGATTTTACATCACCCCATTCAGCTATGTGTTGATTTTTACACTCTTTTTCTGATGTGTTTGAATAAGTTGTTGTACTATCATCGGCTTTCTCCAAAGATAATAACCTTGGCTTTAAGTTTCTGAAACCAAAATAGTTGTAACACATATGTCTCACTTGAAACCAAATGTAAGCCAAGTATGAAGTAAGCAAAGCTAACCATATAGATATAAAATTCAAATGAAACAATATGGAAAGCTTTGGTTGTGATAATTTGTCAATATCGGTCTCTCTAAATGGCACAACATATTGACCGATATGCCTAGTAACCATTTTATCGCTAACAAATAATTTACAGTTCACGATTGGTCTTTTGATGTTTCTTCTAAAACTATTGCTAATAGATGCATGAACAATATATTTTTGACCAAATCTGAAAATAAGTAAATTATTTGCTAGAGATACCTCTTTGAATATGTTAGTGGAACAAGATGGTTGTATGTCATGAACAATAACTTGCCCCACCTCTGGATGATTTTCTAACGCCTTGTCTTCATGTTTTCCTGGATCATGTGCTCCTTTACTTTGATGCTCTTTCTCAACCGAACATTGTTCGGCTATATTTTCTTGTCGTTCATGCTCATTAACTTCTTTGACATGCAATTCATAGGGCAACATGTAAGCTCCTGTGCATCCATAAAAATCGAGCATGGTTGCACCATGATCTTTTTCACTGAAGCTGGCATCTCTTGATTCAGTAGATTCAGCACATGTACTTTTTGATTCGGCTTCTATAACCGAATTAACCATACTAGCTGAGTCATTCTTATTTTCTTCATGGATCTTATTACTATGCAAAGCTTCTTCTTCTTGCTTCGATATTTCAGAGGGTTCAACTTGATTGCTGCATGGAGGAGAGGATTTGGTTTCTTCAACTAGGGTAACATTATCCTTAGGATTCTTCTTGATCATTGCATAAAAAAATTGTAGATCTTCCTCTTCAAGTTTTTTCTTGTACGCTTTATGCTCCTCCTTGAGCTTAATTTCAAGCACCTCAAATTCCTCCTTGCGCTTATTTTTTAGTACTTCATAGCCTTGGCGTTGTTCCTCCGATAAATCATCAAACGTAATGACCTTATCGGTGTTAACCTCAGCTAGACATTGTTGCGCTCTGATGCTTGTTTTCTCTTTTGGCAATGAAGCGTTGCCGAAACTTTGTGGTTGTGAAGGACAAAACCTGATATTGCATGCTTTTCGCTCTTCTTCACGCTTCTTCTTGTATGATTCATAAGCATGTATTGCTGCAAGATCACATGGATTTTCTTCTTGTTTTCGGCGAAGAGCATTAAGCTTCTTGAACTCAGCTGCAAGTTTTTCCCTACAATCATTATTACCATACGCTGCATCACTAGATGAAGGCACCTGAGCTTCTATTGAATTTCCACTCATTCGGCTATAACCATTGTGGAGGTGTGGAGCCGAATTATGGATATCTCCAGTTGCATATGGTGCTGAAAAGTTAGTAACATAAGGTGCAACATATGATGGTTCAGGGTAATTGGCCAAATAGCTAGTAGTAGCATGTCCAATATCCCTATCCATCGGCAGATATACAGGTGAAACAATATATTGTGAACTATCTACCGATGAATAAAACGATGAAACACTATCCTGTATGCTACTGAAATTTTTAACATTGGGTATTTCATATTGATTAACTGAACTTATCATGTTGTTCATCGGCATATGAACTTCTGGGATTGCCGATGCATGAGAAGTCGATAACTGTTGCAAGTTGCTAAAAGGATGGAGATTATTTTGCATCGGCTTTTGCACATTGTAAGATCTAGGGTTAGCCGATACAGCATATATACCAGGAGATCTAGAAACATCAATATAAGAGTTGTTTGCATCTACATAAGGAGATTGAGGATTCATGATACCGTTGTAGATTGCAGCCTCTTGATGACGCTCTTTTCGTAGCAAGAACGGGCTGGAGACAGTTCGAAGCTTCGTCCCCAGCGGAGTCGCCAAAAAGTGTGTTCGCACACGAACACGTCACCGTGTACCCTCGACGCCGAGCGCGATGCGCGGCAGCACGCGCCGAGGGAGGCTCGCCGGAAGCGCGATACGCAAGACAGTTCGGCGGGCTCTTTTGTAGACCCGAAACCCCGCTCGCCCGGGAGGGACCCCGTCAGGGCTTGCGGCGGCTATGGGCTGCCCTAGGTCGGCCTGACCGCCCCTAGGACCTCGTGGATTCGCAGCCTCCAATCCTGAAGAACAACGAAGAACGAGAATAAAGATACAAGGGAGGAGAGATAAAAAGTAGATGAACACGAAAAAGTAGTAGATGTGTTTGTTCGATTGGTGTTGTTTCAATCGGCCGTCACCCCTCATGTATATAAAGGGCGGCTGGACTTCCCGTGCAAGATGGAGGGTTGGATTCACGTCCAAAACCCTAGTTTGAGTCCAATTCGGATGGCTTGGACCGAACTTTCCAAAACTGTTCGGTTTAAAACTGGCAGTACCTTGCGTGGCAACTTTGAGACAGTAAATGACCTCAAATCAAAATATTGTAAACAACAAAGTTGTTCGTCTTGAAAAAACGAAGAACTTTCATGTTGAACACTTTTCCATCCGAGTTCATCTTGATCGCTCAATCGAGGTAGCAAGAAAAATGATCAATCCCGACGTTTTCGTCTTTGCCCCTACTTCGCTCGCGCCCTACATTAGAGACCTCTATGATCGGGCGTCCCACCTCGGGTAATTCGAGTTTCAGCAGTATTTTAGCTCCATAAATTGCATACTAACTCGGATCGCGATGACTCAAAAACCAAAGTTGCTTGTTTCGACGAGACGCACAACTTTCGTTTATATCACTTCTTCATTTGAGGTAATCTTAAAGGAGCTCTAGTGGAAGCCTTCATATATCGATCCTCGAGATCACCTCTGACTGCTAGCATAATCGGCTATCAAGCCGGATCATGGCACAACTTGGAATGGTGGACATGGTGTCTCCTAAATGAGCAATATATCTATCACGCCGAACGCCGAATTATGTTCTTGATTAGCCATCGGCCCAAAACGAGTATCAACAAGTGGAAATGCAGATATTGGTGATTTGTGATTCATGTATGCATATGGTACAATGATGCCCTCTCTAAAGTTATAATTGAGTATTTATGGATTATTTGGTAGTTCACCTTACTTTTTTTGTTTCACCTACTGAAATAAAGTTATAGCAAATGCTATGAAGGGTCTGAATAATATTTATTATCCATTTTCTCAAACCTTTGTGCCCAACAGATTAAAATGCCTGGAGCATCCTCAGTGTATGGGATGAGTAAGGCTATTCGCTCACTAATGGCATGCAAGAAAACACGACCTCTTAAAATAATGAATAACTTAATCAATATACAATTCAATTTCATAATACATTTCTATTTATATTTCATATTGCTACCTATGTGGTGCTTTGTATCCAACACACCAACGAGGCCAACTGGATATGTGCTTCCACCTTCAACTCAAGCAAGATGTATACCAATAAATACAAAGACTCAGGGACACCAAACGACCTTTGCATCTAATGTTACAAGAAGGGAGCCAAGACGAACATTCACGTGTAGACATTGCAAGTATACTTGGATAGTTTGGATCTGATTATCCGTTCTTCACAATTGAATATAACAGACATGGAAAAAGACATGACATGGCTATCCTCTATGGCTTGAAAATCTAGAAAGACACTTAATAGTTATTGGTGCACTCATCGAGTACTCAAATAATGTAGTAAAGCTGTTTATTTACTTTCAAAATCATGAAACGCCATATTTTCGAAGAAAGTTTTCACGAAGTTCAATGAATTGTATTCATAGGTTTTCCGCAGCAACACGCGGGGTTATCATCTAGTTAGAGATATAGGAGCTTGGAAAGAAGCGGTTTTCCTTTTAAAAAGGGCCGTACGAAGATAAATAAAACCTATTGTATATCAATGTACCTGCACATGAGCTGTTTTCTTCAGCCGAACTTGTTAAAGCTCAACGTCCATTGTAGTAGTAGCGGCGAGTAAAATACATGGTGGGTTATTGAACTTATCGGCGGGGCTCAGTTTGATCACCCTACTTCAAAAATACCAATTTATGGTAACCAAATACGATTTGCATGCTCATAGACGGTCACTCGTCGTCAGTACAATGTTGTATTTGATGACGTGGCAAATTATGGACCCGATATGTCCGATTGAGTAGGGTTACAGCTGTGCAATTCGTTTTGCAAAAGGCCTCTCAGAATTGTTTTCCCTTCCACCTTCTCCAACTCAGCTAAATCATCCACCCGGTCCGGCTCCGTTCCCAGGCCACCGCCCCTAAACTCCTCGTTGTGGCCCTTCTCCGGCGCCGAGCAGCTAGCCCGCGGGTGGTGCCACAACGCTGACGACGCACATGGCCGGCCGGCGCTCGGGCTCCCTCTCCACACAGTGCTGGAGGCGCACCATTCCGCCTCCACAGCCGCGAGTGACGCTCGGATCGCCGGCCGCTGCTAAGTGGAGCACCGTGGTGCCATCCATGGCCGAGCTGCGGTCCCGGCCGCCTCAGCGCCGAGTTGGCCGACCTCCAGGACGCGTCCGGCTACCCGCCTCCGCCGCGTCACCCCGCCATCGACTTCCTCTCCGCCGGTCTGTAGCGCGGCACCTCCATTCGCGCCAGGCCGTTTGCGTTTCCCGCTTCTCATGCTCTCCCTCTAATTCTGCCCGATGCAACAATCCCTCCTTTAATCATGCTGCTACTTAATGATTCCCTTGGTGATATTCTAGTCAAATTGAACGTATATAAACCGGTGGGGTTCCGTGTAAACGAGCAAGGTGCACACGAGCAAGGTGGGACTAAAACATGAGTCGTATCGTACAGTCAAAATTAACCACCCAAGGCTCATTAATTTGTGGTTGGTTCACCGGACCTTAAGAAAGAAGAGTTAGTTACCCTCGGTCTTCCTTCTTTCCCAGGAATCAAGGAAGTAGTAGCGGGACAGACCTTTTTTCCCCCTTTAGACCAACTACAACAAGCTCGCTCCTAAGGATGTGGCAGTTCTGTTTCCTTGCCTTGTCAAGCATTTCATCTGACATTCTATCTATACTATAGCTAGATCAATTTCTATTCTTTCTTCCAGGAAACTTTACTCTGTTGGATCCTCTACTATTATATGTTCTTTCCGAAACCATGCCAATCCCTATGTTGTGCGGAGCTAAGCATCTTCTATTCGCCGGGATCAAGTTTTTCCTCTGTAGGGGCCTTGTGCAGCGATCAATCACGTAGTTGCCCGCCCCGTGAGTGTCATCAGCTTCGGCAATGTGGTAGGTCCATATCCAGTTTCAATTTGGCTCTGTACATGGCTTTGCATTTAGTATATCTAGCAGTTTGCGTATCTGTAGGTGTCCTGTGCTTTGGAGTACTTCAAGGTTGCTTGGAAAAAGGCTACCACATGGTACATTGTTGGAGGGAGGTCAATAATTTTCCCAAGTGGAGGCTAGGCTACGTGTGCTACAAAAATAGCATCAAGAATGGAAGTGCCGTGGTGGTGACGATCATGATGTTGATGAGGAAGCCCTAGGTAATGATGTCCCTTCCATCTCTGCCGAAGTGTCCAAGGCCACTATGTCTGATCTCAAGCGTGATGCTTCACATTGTGTAAGACCTTGAAGACAATGATGGCCGAGAAGGAGGGGGCCATTGCCAAGAGAGACGAGAAGCGGTGCCAAGAGAAAGAGGCCAAATGTGCCACCTTCATCGATCTCACAAAACAAGCTATAGGAATACAAAAGATTGAGGCCGAGACCAAGTTGCTTGAGGAGGAGAATGGAACCTATTTGCCAGCTTGAGTCTCATGGATCCATCACAAAGGGCTTGATTTGATAGGAGGCAAGACATCATCTGCCAGCTGATTTGTGATCGCACATGTCTCTCACAATTTCTCTATTTTCACTGAAATTTGTGTCCTTTTAAATCTTCATTTACTATTTGTGTGAACTATGTGATTCCCTAAATTATCGGTCCTAGCACTATATTCAGTTTGTACATCCCTTTTACTCATATATTGGCCTTTTGGTGAAACTGGAAAATCCAATCAAACCGGCCAAGGTGAACTAAATACATCAGCCGCTGAGGCTACCGTCAGACCCAAACAAACACATGTGAACGAACAACCGATTTTAAGTCTAGACCCTGCCTAAATGGAGCGAAACAGGTGCCCGAAATGGGTTCGGTCGGACTTCCCCTTCTTCCTCTCTCTCTCTCTATTGCTATCTCTCTCTAGTCTAAGTATTTTGAGAGTCTCCCAAAGAGCACCGGGCACCGGACCGAACTAAGGCACCTCTTGCTAGCGTTGCTGGTTTGAGATGGTTGTGGGGAGGCGCCAAATCTAGTAGGGTAGATTGTAGTTTAGGATTTCGTCCTGTGGAGTAGGATGCTGGATCTTTTTGTCCAGTTGTGGCACATCCTTGTGTGGGTGTTCTTCGCCGCTTCACTCTGGTGGCAGGAGTTGGGGCATGTGAGGAAGCTGCAACTAGGCATCTGCGCAAATAAGGACTGCTCGAGCTTCTCCGTTTTGGCGTATCTACACGGCGCCGTGTGGTGGTTGTTGGTCTTCTCCGCCGCGTTTCCAAGGAGGAAGACGGTAGGGGAGAGCTCTAGCAAGGGCTCAGTCAATAAGAGCTTTCATCTCCTCGTCAATTCAATTTGTGCTCTTCTTGCTCACTTGGCCGGCCGTGGCAGCGAGGGTGATAGGAAGGAGAGTGTGATGGTCGCTGGCATCGGGCGATGGTGGGAGTTCAAGATACTGCAACAACCTGTTGTTCAATCTCTGTGGTACAAGATCGACCGCCGACTCAGATGGCTGAAGGGCGGCTCCTAGTTGCCACATCGAGCGCCGGCACTTGTTCACCTCCATGTGGAGGCCCTGTGAAGGACGCCATGCGGCACACACTTTCTTCTCCGGACCAAGTTGTCTAGTCCCCGACACTAGAGTAGAAGGTCGCCTGGGTAGTTCGCCGATCTCTAGCGATGTAAAAGGACCCGATGGCTTTCGTCTTGTTTCTTGCAAGTCTTTTCTGCTAAATCTAGGGTTCTTGTTGTACTTTGTTTCTTTATTGAGGACCTTCCTGTAAAATGTAACCGCGCCGTTCTATTGAATGAAAGTATCTAGGCTCTTCAGGACCTCTCTCGGTTCAGAAAAAAGGGGTTCGGTCAACATTATCGTGCCACAATCCCCCCCACCCCCCTCTCCCCCAACATTATAATCTTTATCTTGCTGGCACGTGCATGCTAAAAAAATGACCGGGAGAGATGTATGAAAATGGCAAAATACTCCTCCCCCGGCCATTCTTTCGAGTATTCAAACTTCAAAGCAGTACCTATACGATTAGAAAACATCATGCATGGTAGATTGGTAGAATATCGCGTGGAATGTTGACCGGTCACTGCTCCACCAGATAGATCATTTGACTTGGATGCGGCTGCTCAAAACTAATTAAGACCGGTTTAATCCATGAACGGCAGCCCAATTTCGAATTATCTTTTCTTTTGAAGGCAATTTGGTAATTATCCCCTCATGTAGCAAGGTCACTAGTCTAGCTATATCGTTCTGGAAGCCTTTGCTGTATCGTTCCTATCAATTCCAATAGTGTAGCTAGTTGTTGGCTATAAGTCAAGTGACATGTCATCTATAGTCAACTTAGAGCCAACATATACAATAGTGAGCTATAAAAGTGTAGTACTTTATCAATGTATGATCCACCTTTCACTCTCACAAAATGTCTAGGAGCACGTGCTAGAGCTGGCTCTTGCATAAGAGCCCACTCTCCTTCTCTCTCATCCTCTCTATCCTCCAACTAAGCAATACTATACTATTTTAATCCTTATAGCCAGCTAATTAGGACTTATTGTACTTGCTCTTACTGCTTCTTAGCTGAGAGGTCAACCTACTATATAATTTGAAACGGAGAAGCATGGAGTAGACTGTTAATTTATCCATGTACCTAGTTTTGTGTAGATATGTATCTTTCACAACCGACAGTGACGAAGTGACACGTGAAACCATCTACTTGTACTTCTTCAAACGCACCGTTCTACAAAGGGACGTCTGACCGTTAATTTCCCCCATTTCATTAATCGGCCAAGTTAGAAAACTGACGGCGAAATCTCGCGGCATCGTCTACTACTTTGCATATCGAAAAGAAGTTCTTTTGTCGTCCAATCCCAAAGCTCGAGTATGTTCGTCAACCTAGGAGCATGCGTGGATAGCTTGCGGCGCTGAATACCAGTCCGTACGATGTCCAAATTAAGTCGTCTGGCTGCAAGAGCCACCACAGACACAGACCTGATCGGCTAATCCCATGATCCTTGTGTCTGTTACTTTGCTGTCATACAGTACCTGCGCACCTGCACTCTTGAGGCACACATTTGCTTATTTTATGTATTATAGCTAGCTACTCCTTGTTGCACCCCCAACTCTCCAAGAATTCGACCAGCTCCTGCTGGCGGCACCCTTGGTAGACTGGCGAGCGCCACTCTGGCGACAACGGAGTCACCTCGAGGAACTGAAACCTGTTATTTTGGGCTGCTCGAGGAATCGAAACCTGCTATGTCGGGTTTGAAGCTACGAAAACGTAATGTGATGATTTTGTGTACCTAAACCCACAATTTTGTTGCAGCAAGTTTCATTGTTTCAGTTACCACTGAAAAAGAGGATAGTTTGACGAAAAAAACAGCGTAAAACTCCGGTACGAAATGGGGTTGGGCACTAGCAAAGTGCCGAAACTGGGAAAATGGAGCTGTGCTCCGGTGCCCCCCTCCCCTCATCACTATCAAAATTGAAAGGAAAAAAATAGCTTACGAAAGGGTATCGATAGATCCAAGCCATCCACATGACATCAAAGTTTGCAAAGGGAAAATAATGGAGCAAAATCCCTCAATCAAAGCGATGGAGGAACAAACTGCTGCCGGAGGCAACGAACCGGACATTCAGGACCACGAAGCGGGCGCTGATAGGAACCCACAAAATTAAAGCAAGAGCTTGCCCACCGTTATGATTTCTGAAGTTCAACAGATAAACTTGTGCACTGAAGATCCAAGTGCACATCACCTGTATCTATCGAGACCAACATGCTTGCAACAATGAGTAGTGCTTCGGTGTCCCCCCCCCCCCCCTTAACTCTATGGTTCTGAAAAGTTGGAGCAGCTTCAGCTATTTTTTAGCTATGGAGGTGCTCCAACTTTTGGTACAAATATGTGGGAGTTGGTTCCGCGGAACAAGAAACACGAAGCGGCTGTTTTTTTACGTCTCACTGCCACCGGTAAGGGACCAACACATTACGCACGTCTTATGTTTCTCTCTCTCCTCAGCAACGGAAATTTTCCGGAAAGAAACTAATTCATACGGAGCAAAGAATTAAGTTGATACACTAGTGGAAAAACGCTTATCAATACCGGTTCCAGAGGGCCATTTGCACCGGTTCAGCAACCGGTATAAAACATCCGGTGCAAAAGGCCCCCACCCTTTCGTACCGGTTCCTTACGAACCGGTATAGATGGGCCTCCACGTGGGCGCCCAGGAGAGCGCACGGCGATGGACCTTTCGTACCGGTTTGTACTACAAACCGGTGGCAAAGGTTGGCTACCGCGGCAGGAAAAAATCATGAATCTCTGCCGCGGCAGAGAATTCAGGGTTTAGGGTTTCTGCAGGGGTTTAGGGGTATCGGAGCGTTTCATATCGCGTCGATGCACCGGAAATGCGTTTGGGTTTACGTAGTACATGAAGATCAAGGTGATGCATATAAAGTTGGTGCATATAATATAACACACATGTAATTGCATAAGTAGTACTCTCCGATGCAAATCAAGTCGATGCACCATAGTACATGCATGAAGATCGATCTATTACACACATGTACCATAGTGGTACACTCCGAGTCAAACTATATATACACACAAAGCAATCGAGGAGCTGGAGAAGATCTTTATGCATAGTGGTACTCTCCGGATGGTGATATGACTTCCCGAAGGAAAAATCCCGCCAATTCCTCGCCGATTGCTTTGAAGCGCTCCTCGATTCCGATCTTCTCCCGCTTTCTTCTCAACTGTAAAAGAATAAGATGAATACATGAGCTATGTGTGTTATATCAAATCACAAATCAAACAATTATTACTGAAACTCAGCACAACTTATGGTAAGAAAATAAATTTGTGAATATTATTTTCGTACCTCTCTATTTCTTTCATTATTCGCTCTCTCGTCGACAATTCTGTGGATGTACTCGCAAACGTAGTATCCACATAGATTAGTCCCCGGTGGTTGTTTTGCGTGTTTACGTACAAGAATATAATTCAGTCAAACAATAATGAAGTATGATAAAGGTGTGTGGACCTAGGTAGTACTACTTACTTTGTTCGCACGCCATATCAGCTTCGGTTTCCAATCATGGGACTGATCTTCCTTGATGAAAGTTTCCCATACGCTGCCCGACAAAAGAAAATGCACAAAAGAGTTATCAATCAGCTTGATATCAGGAAACTAACAAAAAAACCGATAAGAATTTGAATTACCTTTTGAGCATAAGAAAACAAGACTTGTATAGTATAGCCTCTTTGGTTAGTGAGTCAAAGACTTCAACTTCTCCTTCATACATTTTAATGACGATAAGAATAAAGTGAAACCTGCGCACATTTAAATATGTAGTGTCATATATATAAGTGAGCAAAATAGAATGTGTTATAAGAGAGTAACACTCACTGGAAGTTTTGTAAGGCCAAAGTATTGTCTTTTTGTCACGTTGTCGCTTCAAAAACCTTAGCAAAGTCTCCGGTGTATCCTTGTTATAGAGGGGTTCTTCTATGGTCTTGACATGCATTGTATCCGGGTCAATGAACCCAATGTCCTTGATTTCATCCCTTTTGCATTCGAGCATCTTCAATCTGCATAACATAGCGCACAAAAGATTATAATTTGCAGATAATCAAGGAGCTGAGCTAAAGACTTCTCAAATTATATAAATAAATCACTTACGTAGACAATAGCAACCGACGATAGATTTGTCGAGGGCCCGAAGATTGTATAAGCTGGAAAAGCTCGCAGAAGTCAACGCTCACAGAGTATTCTTAGAAGTAGTGCTCTTCCTTAACTCGCACCATGATAGTCTCCATCCCTCCCTTTGCGGCAACACCGTACCACGTATGCAAGTTACGCATACTTGTTGGTAGCTTGCTGAGATTCTCGACCAAATCTTTCCCTTGAACATATTGATATACTACCTTAGCCATGGCGTAATCGGTTGAGATTTGTCGAGAACTTTGAACGGCCTTCTCGTCAAACACCTTTAGAGGGGGACCGATTTAACGGGTTGTTGTCCGAGCTGGTAGACTTGGTGTATCCCTTTTATCTCCTTGATACCCGAGCTGGTAGTGGGGTTTTTCGCCTCCATCATTTCGTCGTACGACCTTTCAATAGAACGCCTATAGTCAGATTGCGGCGATGGTTCGTGGTTATACTGATTCTCGATCGTACGACGAACCTTCACCGGATCTAGTGTCTTCTCAAAAGGTATCTCCGGCTCTTTCTTAGCAAAAAAGGCCCTCAGCCTGGGACTCAACGGCTTCCTGGTTTTCCTCGGGAGTTTTTTCCCAAGGTAACTTCTCAATAGGCGGCAGTGGTTTCTCCTTTCTAGATCTCTTCTTAGGCGGCGTACCGTTCCGCTTACCAGGCGCTGTCTTACGCGGAGGATCTCGAGGTGGTGGACTCACGCTGGGGTCCCTCTCAGGTAGGTGTGGACTTTGCTGCTCATGTGGACTGCTAGGAGGAGGAGTCGAAGGCCTTTGATGCTCATGTGGACTGCTATGAGGAGTCGGTGGCCTTTGCAGAAGGACGATGTGTTTCTTGGGCCATAGAGCGAAACCGTGCTTGACATCGGCAAGTGTCTTCTCATCGTCACCTCTAGGAATATCAAGCTCCACTGTTTCAAAAGCCGGAACAACTTCATCCACCCCGACACGAACACAGCCAGGTGGAATGGGCATATGGTGGTGCGTTGCTCCTTCTTCACTTGGGTAAACATAACCGACCGCCACCTTAACAGACGTGTTCCCTGAATAACATATAGAGCTCGCAATCTGTCTTCTCCGTGACATAATCCACGGGGTAGCTTCCTCCACATCCGTCAAGATGCGTGGAACCCACACTCGCTTCTTCGCCGAGATGGGGCGGCATCGGCTTGAGGATCCCGTAGGAACATCGGCTGATCAGGTGGCCTCCGATTTTCTCAAGCGCCGACACCCTATTTAACAATTCCTTTAACGTGTCGGCGTCCTTCTTCCTTCTTCCGCGAACGGCTTCTATAAGTGTCGGCGGACTCGGGAACGCTTCCTTGATGGTGAGACCTGAGCGAGCTCGTACCCGTCCAACGTGTTCAGGATTCCCCAGAGCGAGTGTCAGCTCGTCATTCTCTCTATCGGGAATGTACTCTCCCTTTCGAACCTGTTCAACTGCAGCTACAAGCTTCGGTACGATTTTCTCAATCTTTTCCTTCCATTTTCCCTCCGCAACGATCAGCCCTGTCTTTGGGTCCAACCCTGCCCCATGCGCGAACAACTAGAACTTGGACCGTTCGGGCCAGTCCCATGTCTGTGGAGTGATTCCTGCAGCCACCAGTTCATTTTCATACGCTATCCACCTCGGAATGGCAGTCTTGTAGCCACCTGACCCCATATGATGCCAAATTGTCTTCTTTGCAGCATTTTTCTTATTTGTGACCGATCGGGACACAAAAGTAGACGATTGCTTATACCTCTTAAATTCTTGCCGGTGATCCTTTATCTTCACTAGATTATCATCGAATACTCGGATCTTCATTCTTATATTTGTCCCATAAATTTTTCTTCCAGTGTCCGGAATTGTATGGCCATCTTCTTGAGAGTCCATTCCTTGACTTTATTCTTCTGGCCTTCCGTCATGTCTTCCGGTAGGCTGAAGCGTGTCAGCAGAGTTTCCCAAAGAAACTTTTTCATCGCGTCGTTGACATAAGTAGCTTCATTCTCCGCTTTCTTCGGCTTATGCCACTCTCGAATGCCGATCGGTACATGGTCCCTAACAAGAACTCCAGCTTGACTTGTAAATTTGGTGCGATGATCTTTGGGATGCACCGGTTCACCATTATCCTTAAATGCCGTGAGGGCTAACCTACCCTCGCCCTTTAGAACTCGCGTCGGGCCTCGTTTTGTTTTAACAGACTTGCTCGATGATCCAGAAGGCTAATAGAAAAATTATTCGTTAATAAGTGGAATACAAATAAATGAATGCATCTAGTGATGAACATAGACTTGATACATAAATATGCACCTCGGCGGAGTTTGTTATGGAAACTTCGTTGTCTCTTCTAACTTGTTCGAACTCAAGTCCCTCGCCGAAATCATTCAGAAAGTCGGGAAACTCTGTTTCATCTCCATCAGCCCCACGGGCACTCTCATATATCATTTTCTGCACCGCTTCTTCCCCCTCCTCATCTCGGACGAAGGTGTCGTCCGCCATAGCTCAATGTCACTACAAAATTAAGAAATCAATTATATTTCATTCATCTTGTCATGATCATATAACAGATTGCTAGATGGATAACAATTGAAATGAAGAAAGCAAAAACCCTAACCCTAACCCATGGACTCGGCGTTCCTCCATGGACTCGGTGTTCCTCCTCTCGCTCTTCTTTCTCTAAATCTACTACGGCGGTGACCATCGACTCGTGCTCCGTATTTATATGTTTTTGTTTCTATTTTCTTTCTCTAAATCTACTACGGCGGTCCTATTTTTTCTTTCCCTAAATCTACTACGGCGGTGACCATCGACTCGTGCTCCGGCGTGCGGGTGCGCAGCCTCCACATCCAGAACGCGCTCGTCGGCCGTGGCCGCCCCTACCGCACTTCATACGTCTAGGAGTCCCCCGCCTCCCCGCCCGCCCTCCACGAGTCTGCCCTCAACACCCTCGCCCGCCTCGCACCCCACCTCACCCCCATCTTCCCGGACCTCCACAACCTCCTCCTCGCCGCCCTCTCCCACCCCACCTCCCCGGACCTCCACAACCTCCTCCTCGCCGCCCTCTCCCACAACTCCCTCTCCGGCGAGATCCCGAGGCCGCGTCGGCGGCTTGCTCCGGAGGCTCTCCTTCCTCGACCTCCCTGGCGCACGGCCTCCACCACCGCGCGGTCACCACCACCGAGGGGCTCGGGAGCAGCCTGGACGGCCTCCACGCCGTGCACGCGCGCCTCGGCATTGGGTCGAACACCCTGCGGGCGTGACCTGGCCGGCGCCGAGGCGGAGGCCGGGAGCGCACCAGCGAGACGCCGACCGAGACGGAGCACCAGCGAGGCAGCGTAGAGCGCGCGGTCGAGGGCAGGACAAGGGGAGAGGGACGCCGACGGCGCCATGGTGCGGCGGCCGGCGTGGAGGACGTACCTGCCGGCGCGCGCGGAGAGAGAGAGGAGAGGCAGGCCTGCAGGTGCTGCGCGCGGACGACGGCAACGGCGACGGCGTGGTGTTCGACGGCGTGGTGCTCGACGGCGGCGACGGCGTGGTGCTCGACGGCGACGGCGAGCGCGCGCGCGGCGACTTCGACCCGCAGTACTGTGAAGATTGGGGGAATTTTGGGGGATTTGCCCGCGCGGCTAAGTGAAAACGCCTGGGAACGACCTTTGGCACCGGTTGGTGCCACCAACCGGTACGGAAGGCCTTTCGTACCGGTTGGTGGCACCAACCGGTGCCAAAGGCTTTTTTTTTGTTTTTCTTTTTTGTTTTTCTGTTTTCTTTTCTTTTGCTGTTTCTTTTTCTTTTCTTTTTCTTTTCTGTTTATTTTTTCTTCTCTGTTTCTTTTCTTTTCTTTTCTTTTCTATTTATTTTCTATTTATTATTTTCTATTGCTTTTCTTTTCTTTTCTATTTATTTTTTCTATTGCTTTTCTTTTTCTTTTATTTTCTATTTATTTTTTCTATTGCTTTTATTTTTCTTTTATTTTCTATTTATTTTTTCTATTGCTTTTCTTTTTCTTTTCTTTTCTATTTATATTTTCTATTGCTTTTATTTTTTCTTTTCTTTTCTATTTATTATTTTCTATTGCTTTTCTTTTTCTTTTCTTTTCTATTTATTTTCTTTTCTATTTCTTTTCTATTTATTTTTTCTATTGCTTTTCTATTTATTTTTTTCTTTTGCTTTTCTTTTTCTTTTCTATTTATTTTCTATTTATTTTTTCTATTGCTTTTTTTTTCTTTTCTTTTCTTTTCCTGTTTCCTTTTCTTTTATTTTCTATTTATTTTTTCCTTTTCTTTTCTGTATATTTTCTATTTCTTTTCTTTACTCCCGCCACGACGCCGTCCGCGCGGGAAAGTTTCCCGCCCCGACGTCGCGGGGGAAACTTGCCCGCCACGATGCCGCGCGTGGGAGAAAAAAAGGCGAGAAAGAAAGGGTAGGAATACAATTTTGTTACGATTGAACTCGAATTAAAAGTAGCTCAACTGAAAATTAAGATACATGGCCAGATTTGACTGTTGGAGTCATTCAGTCATACTCATGCCTAGCCCTATAGTACTCACCACTGTAGTCGTCGTAGTCGCAGTCATCATCGTCGCTGGCATCGGGGTCGCGGTAGTCGAACCTCGGCGGGAGAGCACGCGTGGGCTGGGACCGAGGGTAGCGCAGCGGGGGCCACGGTAGGCCATGACGCCTCGGAGAGTCCGGCCGCGCCACCACGCCCGACGGCCGGCCTCGTTGAAGTTCGAAGGAGGCGGGCCGCCCTCCTTGTGCCTCGGCAAGCGCCCTCTCACGCCGATTGATGAAGAAGCTTTCCCAAGTCGGGCTGCAGCCGGGATGCCACCGGGGATTCCTCCGCTGCTCGGCGTGAGCTCGAAGTAGTAGTGGTTCGTGATGGCCATCTCGCGCGCCACACCTAGAGGGACCTGGAGGGACCGGTACGCCTCCGACGCTTAGCAACCAGCCGGTCGGGACGCGGTAGCCCGGCGGGCAGGGGTAGTTCGAGGCGCAAAGTGCCTCCGCCTCCCGGGGGGTTAGATATACGATGGAAGCCATGGGAGAGAATGATGAGGTTTGCAGATATAAGTCTAGATGTGATATGTAAATGGAGGCCAAGCCTACATATATATAGTGAAAAAATGGCGGGATGACGGAGGCGGGAACCGGTGAAAAAATAGGCGGGAAACCCTTTAGTACCGGCTGGTGGGTGCAACCGGTACTAAAGGTGGTATTCTGTCATGTAACAAAGCTGTCGGTGGGATAAGGACGCGTGGTTAACCTTTAGTACCGGCTGGTGGGTGCAACCGGTACTAAATGTGGTTTTCTGTCATGTAACAAAGCTGTCGGTGGGATAAGGACGCGTGGGTAACCTTTAGTACCGGCTGGTGGGTGCAATCGGTACTAAAGTCGGTCGGCATGATAAGGACGCCCTGCTCGATGAGATAAAGCATGTAGCGCACGACACCCTGTCGAAGGAAGAAGACAAAGTAGAAGCGGAGCCGTGCCTATAAAAGGAGCATCGCCATGGCAAGCAGCTCAACAAGCCAACATGGATGGAGAGTTTCATCCCCATGGATGGAGGAAAGGGTTGGGAAATCTCCCGTGGCGGAACTTCTCGAAGATGCCCTTGGTGCACACGACCTATGGCATCTTCGGAAGTTCCGCCTCGGAAAAATTTCCCTGCAAGCCCGTGAAAGACTCCATCTCCTCTAACAATGTTGTGGAAGGATAGGGAAATCTCCGTGGCGGAACTTCTCGAATATGCCCTTGGTGCACATGCCCTATATATGGCATATTCGGAAGTTCCGCCTTGGAAAAATTTCCATGCAAGCCCGTGAAAGCTCCATTGTTAACATCATTACACAAAAGTGATTTCCATATTGAGATACACAAGTTATGATCCCTATCTAGCTAGTTTTCCGAGTTTTCTTCGTCTCGTTTCCCTTTCTTCCGATCGCGACGCAACCATGGACAATCTTCATTATTTAAGATGATGCTTGGGTCGGTTTTCACCTTGAAGGGTGGAATATCATCAAACTTATTATAATCTTCTCGACATGTCCGTCTTGTCCTCTACTCCCACGATGTTTCTTTTTCCCGAAAGAACTATGTGCCGCTTTGGCTCATCGTATGATGTGTCCTCTTGCCTTTCTTTTCTTTTCTTCGGTTTGCTAGACATGTCCTTCACATAAAAACCTGAGCCACTTCACCGGCTAGGACGAATGGTTCGGTGTCGTACCCTAGATTCTTGAGATCCACCGTAGTCATTCCGCATCGCGGGTCTACCCGTACCCCGTCTTTCAGGTTGAACCATTTGCACCGGAACAAAGGGACCTTGAAATTAGGTCCATATTCAAGTTCCCATATCTCCTCTATGTACCCATAATATGTGACCTTCTTCCCATTGTCATCTCGTCGCATCAAAGCGGACACCACTGTTTTGGTTGGTGCTCTTTTTATCTTGGGCGAACGTGTAAAATGTGTTCCCATTAATCTCATACCCTTGAAAAGTCGATATAGTCGAAGATGGTTGCTTGGCCAACAAGTATAGCTGCTCGTCATCAGTGGCATTCATGAGACGTGTTTGCAACCAACCGCCGAAAGTCTTCATGTGTTCTCCATCAATCCAATCTTCACGTTCCTCCGGGTATTTAGAGCGTAAGATATCCTTGTGTTCCTCTTTGTACGGAGCCACCAAGATGGAATTATGTAGAACCGTGTAGTGTGCTTGAGTGAAAGAATGTCCGTCCATACACGTTATTGCTTTCTTTCCTAGCGTGCCTTTTCCACGCAGCCTCCCTCATAGCGTGATTCGGGAACACCGATCGGCTTAAGGTCGGGAATAAAGTCAACACAAAACTCAATGACCTCCTCTCGTTCCATAGCCCTTGGAGATGCTTCCTTCCGGCCTAGCACGGTTATGAACGTACTTCTTTAAGACTCCCATGAATCTCTCAAAGGGGAAGATGTTGTGTAGAAATACAAGACCGAGAACGCCAATCTCTTCGACCAGGTGAACTAGGAGATGTGTCATAATATTGAAGAAGGATGGTGGGAACACCAACTCGAAGCTGACTAGACATTGGACCACATCCTTCTGTAAATTTTGTAGAGTAAGTGGATTGATCACCTTCCGAGAAATTGCATTGAGGAAAGCACATAGCTTCACAATGGGTACTTGAACATTTTCCTGCAGAAGCCCCCTCAATGCAACCGGAAGTAATTGTGTCATAATCACGTGGCAGTCATGAGACTTTAGGTTTTGAAACTTTTTCTCTGACATGTTTATTATTCCCTTTATATTCGACGAGAAGCCAGACGGGACCTTGATGCTACTCAGGACTTCAAAAAAGATCTCCTTCTCTTCTTTGGTAAGAGCGTAGCTGGCGGGACCTTGATACTTCTCTCGGATTCAGGTTGCTTCCTTCGTGGATACTTTGCTGGTCCTCGCCGTGCATCCGGTGTATCTTTTGTCTTCCCATACACGCCCAAGAAGTTTAGCAGGTTCACGCAAAGATTTTTCGTCACGTGCATCACGTCGATTGCAGAGTGAACCTCTAAGAATTTCCGAGAGGGTAGCTCCCAAAATATCGACTTCTTCTTCCACATGGGTACATGTCCGTCAACATTCGGAACAGATTGTCCGCCGGGACCCTTTCCAAAGATCACTTTTAAATCCTTGACCATATCATATATAACTTCCCCAGTAGGGGCGGGTAGGCTTCGTCCGGTTATCTGCCTCACCTCCGAAATGCTTTCCTCTCTTTCTTACGTGATGTTGTTTTGGAAGAAATCGACGATGCCCTAGGTACACATTCTTGTTTCCTAAATATATAGTGTCATTCTCACCTAAACAGTGTGTGCATGCGTTGTATCCCTTGTTTGACTGCCCTGAAATGTTACTAAGAGCAGGCCAATCATTGATGGTTACAAACAACAACACCCGTAGGTTAAATTCCATTTGTTCGTGCTCATCCCACACAGGTACACCTTCGTCACGCCACAACTGTAAAAGTTCTTCAACCAACGGCCTCAGGTACATATCAATGTCGTTGCCGGGTTGCCTCGGGCCCTGGATGAGCACTGGCATCATAATGAACTTCCGCTTCATGCACAACCAAGGAGGAAGGTTATAGATACATAGAGTCACCGGCCGAGTGCTATGACCGGAGCTCGCTCACCGAAAGGATTAAAGCCATCGGTACTTAGACCAAATCTTAAGTTCTTTGCGTCATCCGAAAATGACTTGAACTCTCTTTCGATTTTTCTCCACCGCGACCCATCAGCGGGGTGTCTCAAGCATCAAATCTTTCTTACGGTCCTCTTTGTGCCATCGCAACAACTTGGCATGCTCTTTGTTTTGGAACAAACGTTTCAACCGTGGTATTATAGGAGCATACCACATCACCTTCGCAGAACCCTCTTCCCGGGGGTGGACTCGCCCTCAACATCGCCGTGGTCATCTCGCCTGATCTTATACCTCAATGCACTACATACCGGGCATGCATTCAAATTCTCGTACTCCCGCGGTAGAGGATGCAGTCATTGATGCATGCATGTATCTTCTGCACCTCTAATCCTAGAGGGCAGACAACCTTCTTTGCTTCGTACGTACTAGAGGGCAATACGTTCTCCTCTGGAAGCATCTTCTTTATTATTTTCAGCAACTTTTCAAATCCCTTGTCAGAAGTACCATTCTCTGCCTTCCATTGCAGCAATTCCAGCGTGGTACCCAGCTTTTTTTGGCCATCTTCGCAATTTGGGTACAACAGTGTCTTGTGATTCTCTAACATTTTCTCCAACTTCAACCTCTCCTTTTCACTTCCGCAGCTTATCTTCGCATCAAGAATGGCCCGACCCAAATCGTCATCGGGGTCATCAAAAATGGGCTCATCAAAAATGGGCTCTTCTTCAGCTTCGTCTTCCCCCATTCTACTATCACCGTCTTCGGTGAACATAGGATAGTTGTCACTATCCTCTTCTTCTTCGTTGTCTTCCAATATAATCCCTCTTTCTCCGTGCTTGGTCCAACAATTATAGCTGGGCATGAAACCGTTCTGCAGCAGGTGGACGTGAATGGTCTTTGAGGTAGAGTAATCCGTCATATTCTTACAGGAACTACATGGACAATAGATGAAACCATTCGACCGCCTGTTTGCCTCATCCACGTTGAGAAAATAATGCATGCCATTAATGAAGTCGGGATGGCACCGGTCACCGTACATCCATTGTCGATTCATCTGCATTTTATATGTATATCAAATATCATTAATTACACAACATAGTGGATATATGAGTGACAAACTAAATTAATATTCAAGTTCATCGAGATAAAACTAAGTTTTTTTTATAAAAAAGAAGAGGCTCACCGAGGTTGTACGGTGCCGGCTAGGGGACGACGCCGGCGATCGACGGCGGTAAGACGGGGATGATACTAATTAAAACCTACAAAATATACCATAATTTCAGCTCAAACTGATTATAAAAAATTAAAATCCCTAACTTAGGAATTTCATCGAACACCTTGCTAGCACTAGAAAAATAGTACGAGTTAAAACTACCAAAGAGATGTGCTAAATTAGGAACGCCGGAAGAAAGGATGATATTGCTAACCGTTGGATAGATGAATGCCCTTAATCTTGTTAAAATGGTGGAGAAAAAATAGAGATTTGTTGGAGTGTGAGAGGTGCAAAAATTTTGTGTGTGAGAGGAAGAAGAGAAAAATGAGATGAAGAGAAGAGCCGGCTAGGGGACGGGCTCGATGATGATATAGGGGGCACCCTTTGGTACCGGTTCGTGTTAAAAACCGGTACCAAAGATCCTGCCCGGGCCCCACCAAGCGTCTGACAAATGGCTGAAGACATTTCGTACCGGTTCCTAACACGAACCGGTACGAAAGCCCCTCACGAACCGGTGCCATTGCTCCTCGCACGCCTGAGCCCGCGAACCAGTGCAGATTGCCCCATTGGCACCGGTTCGTAAGGGAACCGGTACCAATGGCTTAGATGGATGCCCCATTTTCCACTAGTGATAGCACTTGGTAACATGTTCATGTGGTTCGTAGCAATACGAAGATCAGAAAAGATCAAAAGCTTCCTCCGCCTCGGACCTGATCCGTGCGTGGCGATTGATTTGGTGATTAACCCACACATGCACTTGGGGCTGACTCGATCGTGGCTCTGCCCCATAACGATCGGGGCTAAACAGAGCGAATAAAAACAACCGGTAGATTGAAGCTGCAACTCGATACCGAGATGGAATCGATCTCGTGGCGGCACGTATGAAAAGAGCAGCAGCAAACAGTCCGAATGAAAAAACGGGGTGAGAGGGCTGGAGGTGCTCTTAGGACATGTACAATGGTGATATCTTAGCAGTGTCACGTAGGATAAATGCTGAGGTGGAGAAAAGAGAAAGATAAAAAAAGACTTTGCCTGATCTGTTAGCACAATCTCTCTCATAGGATGTCTCGTTATTAAAGATAAGACTATAAAACAACCCGGTGTATACATTATATTTTATTGTTATATCTAGATTACGTGTGGCAGGATTAAGATAAAACCATCTTATCAACCATTTCACATCCAAGTGTCCGATGCGAAAGCCAGCGGCGTTACGGTCGGCCGGTAGCCGACACATAAATGAAGCCCCGCGAAATGTTCCGTTATACTAGAGCACAAATCGTTCGATTTCAAACTCTGTTCCTCTCCTCACTCGCTTCCCCCAAATCCCCTCCCACAGTTGCCCGCTTCAGCCCACCGAAGAAAGCTAGGGTTTCCCGGTCGGAATCTCCGCGAGAATGCCGGCCAGCGCCGCCGCGGGGGTCGCCGCGGAGGGCGATGAGGAGAAGCCGGCGGGCAGGGAGCTGCTGTACTGCGGCACGACGCGCTTCGACATCATGGGCCGGAAGGTGAAGGGCGTCATGCGGGGCAGCAGAGGCAACCTGGTGTCCCCGGCGCGGCTGCGCCCTCTCGTGGGCGTCGACATCCGCTTCGTCGCCTCCGGATGCGGTGAGCTCCCCCCGCCGCGCGCCGGCGTCTCAGATGGTGGTGGACTGGTGGTGTTACGTCCTGGTTGATTTCTTCATTTAATATCCTAGGCCCAGTTTGTGCGTGCGAATGCTTGAATATCCTGGAATATTTGTAATTTCCTAGGTCATTTTGCTAATGGGTTCCTGTACTTTGCCCAGCGGCTTGCCACTGTGTTGCGTTGGGTGCTGACGGCCGTTGCTTCACATGGGGTCGAAATGAGGTATTAGCACCAGTCAGTCTCAGTCGATGGATCTTTTTTTGGGGATGGATTTCTTGCTTAACGCTATTCTTTCGAGCAGAAGGGGCAGCTGGGGCATGGGGACACGCTCATGCGTAATCTGCCCGCCGTTGTTTCTGAACTTTCAAAGTAAGAAAACCGTCCGCACCGCTGAACTTATTTCCTGCATTTTAACTGTTTAAATGGGAAGCGTGCACTTTATTGCTGAATTCGTCAGTATATAGCATCCTCTCCAGTTGAAATGAATAACCCAAGGGTGTCGTGTGTTGTCTCGGCGCGTTTCTGAATGCTAATTAGCACTTGTTAATTCGGCTGCAGATACAACATAATTTCAGCAGGTGTTGGAAGAAATCATACGGTGGTCGTTACTGACGATGGGAAGTCCTTTGCATTTGGTGACAACAAACATGGGCAATTAGGGACAGGTTCACT
Source organism: Lolium rigidum (assembly GCF_022539505.1). NCBI lineage: Eukaryota > Viridiplantae > Streptophyta > Magnoliopsida > Poales > Poaceae > Lolium > Lolium rigidum. Next base: position 59,443,175 of record NC_061511.1, read on the forward strand.
AAGGAAAGGTTTGATATCCTTCACTTTTCGTTTTTTTATGACTGATATGACATAAGTATTATACTATTATTGCATCAAATACAATTGTTTTGTGGAAAATCATTCTGAGCTTGCATAAATTGTGGCTATATTTGCTTGACTGGCCAATTAGTACTATACTCTACATCTCGTGTATGTATGTTGTTACTCCAACCTATTCTTAGAATCTACTTTAACTTAATTTCCAGCTTGGTTCTTACACTGCTGTTATTTGTTGTCCCTGACTCCCTAATTTGCTGCAGAAACTGTGGTGTCGCCAGTCCCCTGTCTTGTGACTGAAGCAACTAATGCGGTCTGTGGTTGTGACTTTACTGTCTGGCTGTCATCAGTTGAGGGCTCTTCAATACTGTATGGCCTTACTGATTCTTAAAGATTAGCAACCTATTTTGTGTTTCATAACAAGAATGATCATCTTTTCATGATAACTTTTTCTCAATCAGTGTCTGCTTTAGCTGTAGTTAGTAGTTTTGTTCCCTTGTCAATTTTCAAGCAGCATTTTATTCTTCTGTTCTATTCAGCACAGCAGGCCTTCCCCAGTACGGCCAACTTGGTCATGGAAGCAACAACGAGGTTGATTGCTACTCTGTAACACAGCACACCTACTGCGTTTGCTATCATCAATGTTTGTGACTTGATTTATGTTATTACAGTATAACACCAAAGTTTCATCGGTAAAGCTATCATATGATCCTCAGCCCCGCCCCAGAGCAGTAGCTACATTATCTGGGAAAACTGTTGTCAAAGTTGCATGTGGAACAAATCATACAGGTTCTTTTCCTTTCTTCCTTTTTCTTGGTTAATGTGTGTCTTCAACCTTCATGATTAACACTGATCTTAACACCTTTGCTATACTTGGATGTTGCAGTTGCAGTTGATTCAAGTGGCTTTGTTTACACGTATGTTCCTTCTCTGCCATTTGCTTGACAATGTTAAATCCAGATTGTTGTGACTTACTGGTGTCTCTATATAGTTCTTTTCTGTATACATAAATATAATTGTTTTAACTCCCATATATATATGTATATATATTTCTATTCTCTCATATAGTTCCTTTATTTACCAGATGGGGTTTTGGTGGATACGGAAGGTAACTTATTCCTTTCATGCATCTCACCATAATCATGATGTGTCCTACATTGTTCATCTGTCCACTTTCGTAATATGTAGGTTGGGCCACAATGAACAGAAGGATGAGTGGCAGCCTCGCCTTGTTCAAATATTTCAAAAGAACAATATCCTGGGTCCCAACGACATTATCTCAGCTGGTTCTGCAAGTTCGGCGTGCACTGCCGGTGGTACGATTCACGTGTTACTTTGTCATTACTAGAGGAGTTTATTGCTTGGGCTATATCACGAAATACACTAGAAAAACCCAGCTTTGATAATATAGTTTGGCTGAGGATCATACATGGATCAAGTAGCTATTGTACGGAATTTACCTTGTACCTTGAGCTGATACTTAGTTATGTTTGTGCTGCATGTCTTGCTAAGATTATTACACAATTCAAAATTCAAGTGAAATGGCATAGAACTATCGAGTTAGTAATGGATCTTTAGCCTGTTGCGCACCAACCCTCAAGCCTGGCAAACATAACTGTAGTTTCTTATCTTGGCATTTCTCTGTGTTTGCGTACATATGCCTGTAAAACCATATCATTCAGCTAACATAGCTGAAAGCTGTTGAATGTTATTGCGTTTTAAGTTTATGCTCCTGTGTGGCTCATTGTTTGAAAATCTGACCTGAAAACTTGGGTACTTTGATAATATTGCTCTTGAATTATTCAATTTAAATGAAAACATCGTGTGAAAATTCACTCTCACTTTCGTTTTCCCGTCATACTGCCTGCACATAATTAGCCATACAAGAGCCTCTCTAATCATTGAAGTGGGGTGCTATAGACAGTGGGTCCAGATTGATATGTGTTTTCAGATAAGTAAATCAAATACTTTAGCAGGTTTGGGTCTAGTTGATTACTTAAGGAGGCATATGGCATGATTCTTGAATCATCCTATTTTCATGTGTTTGGGTCTACAGTCTACATTAAATCTAGTACTCCCTAGCTTTTATTCTGCTGGTTAGATCTCATATCGCATGCGACAAGAAAATAGTGTTGTTATTATATCTTGTACTCTGTCAATCAGACTGGTGTTGAACTGTTGATTGTGCTGCAATATATAGAACTACAATTCTTTTTATTAATTGTTTGTCGCATGGTTTGATTATTAGGTCGCGGGCAGCTTTACATGTGGGGAAAACTGAAGAATTCAGGCGATGAGTGGATGTATCCAAAGCCAGTTACAGATTTAAGGTTCCTTGCAAACTGTGAATACCATAGTGATGAACAGTGCCATAGATAGCTACGCTGCAGTTTAGATATTCTCGTAATTACCTTAGTGTTAGAATATTATTATCCTTTGCTTATTTTTTGAAATGATCACTTCTTTGTTTCAGTGGTTGGAACATCCGCTGTATGGCTTCTGGTAGCATGCACCATACTGTTGGCGCAGATGATTCTTGCATAAGCTGGGGTCATTCTGAGTATGGAGAGCTTGGTTATGGCTCTACGCAAAAGTACATCTATTTAAAATGCTTGTACTATGTGAAATACAAGTCTTGTGACCGTAGATTTTAACCATTGAACCTCTCTTACTGGTTATTGTTGCACATTATAATGTAACACAGGTCATCTGTAAATCCTAAAAAGGTTGATATTCTTGAAGGAATGCATGTTACAAGGTAATTGCACTAAATCAACATATGATTCTAGCCGCATCCTTTGTTCATAATATAATCAGAATTAAGTCCAGAACACTTTTGCAGTGTGGGTTGTGGAGTTGGGATGTCTCTGATTGTTGTGGATAGGGCAAATGTTGGTGATAAGATTGACCAGGTAACTAAATGGGTTTTCATGCAAGAACTGTTTACCTACTTGAAGTTACTTAGGTGTTAAAATTTAAGGAAATTTATTTTGTTATAATTATTTGTGATGCTAAAGCTAAACAAAAGAAACATGATGAATGAATTAGCAGCATGGCTTTGGGTCATGTGATGTTAAAGTTGAGGTATGTCTGTTAACATGAAACACGTCCTAAACAACCAAACCAAAGCATATGCATGTTAGTAAAAGAGCCAGGTGATCAATCATGGACACATGCTAATGATGAGGAATTAATTTTCTAAAGGTTACAGTGAAACAAAAATGTCTTGAAAATCTTGATTCATGAACCCTTTTAGGCAAATTGTTTGCCTTTTCAATTTAAAATGTCATTATTTACATATACCCCCGTGAACCCATCCTCTTTCTTTTTGGTTATTAGTTGTCATGTCCTGCACTGCTTAGATTGATAATAACATGTTTCAACACACACAAACTGTGATTAGTTCCCACGGTCTAATATACGTATTTTTGTTCTCAGCTGGATACTTTTGATGGGGATTCTGATGCTTTGTTTCAAGGTGTGCATTTAGCTTATTATTTTTTAGTTTTTTACGATGACACGTTTCTTACACCGGATATATGTTTGGTAAATATCATTCCAGTTTTGGTTTGATCTGTTACAAAGGATACTATCATCCTTGCTCAAGGTATTGAAACAAGGTAGTTGTTACTCGTTTTTTCAGAGAACCTCTACTTCCCTCCACGTCGATACAGCAAAGAAGAACAGGATACAAATACGAGCCAACAACATGCAACGCACGAAACAGGTACTTGGCAGGTCACCTCCCCTTGTATTAATTGTAGATAATCATCCTTGTAGCCAGTTTTCCTGGTTAAGTTCTAAATTTATATAGTATTTATATTCATAGTTTCATACATTGTGAAAACAAATATATGATGCATTTACAAAGCAATCGTGAACAAATGCTAGAAGGATGAATGAAAAGTCATAGCATGGAGATTTATCCAGCTTGTAATTGGGAAGTTGTAAATTTCAAATAGAAGCAACTAACAAAAATGATGAAAACTTTAAATTGATGGCACATATTGTCCGATTGCTAATGTGTACTACTGAGAACCAAGAATTATAAATTAGCAAGTGCGTTTGTAAATTGGCTTATGCTGCAGTATGCATTATGCAGTATCCAGCTTACTAGATGCAATCTTAGCTCACTGTATGGCTTAAAACAGCCATGTAAGTGGTAGCTTTGTTCAAACTTGTTAATAGTTTGTTTTGCGTACTCATAAGTCGTAACATGGAAGGTCACTTTTTACATATAGCCTAGTATGTGGTCCTGCAGACAGAGTCCTCGCTTGTAACTTTTTTTTTTGCATACTCTCATTTCCAATTAGATTAGTTAGTTATCTTATCAATAGTTATTCTGTGCTTAGTTTCAATCTGTTCTTTGAACAGTTTGGAACTGTTACGATCATGGCCTTATGTATGTCGGCTGCTCCACCTGTAGAGTATTAGTACTTCTTAAAATAGCATCAGAGGGATTGTAGTAGAAATCTAGGAACATATGAATTCAAATTCTACTGTTACATCTCAATTACACCCCAAGATTATTTAAATATGTCCTCTACATGCTGCAAAGGTTTACATGAAGACTAGCCCATTACCCCGCTTGTGCTACACTTTGTCAAGTACGCAGTACAAGCTGGCCTAAGTTTTAGATTACTTACGAATTCAAAAATCATTGGTGCCAGGAGAACAAAATCGCGAGTAGGTTGTTGGACATCGTTAGTTTTGGTCTGTTCACGCTGCCACTATTCAGGTTGATTTGTTTTGAATTCAAGTATTCTCCTTCTAATGTCGGTCCTAATGATTTCGGTATAGAGAACATATCGATAAAGTGAGATGTTCTCCACCGACTTCCTTTCAGATCAACAATTGCTCAATCGTTTTCTGCATTTTGGTCTTTAAATTTCTTTCTTCTGTCGCCACTATGTCAAAGCATCAGCACGTAAGATGCATGGAATTCTGGATCTTATTTTCACTCACTCGAATAACTTTTCACTTGTGCCTTCTTCATGTCAAACTTATGTTGGATACTTCTTTCATGTGGAATATGTATTACTGCTGGTAAATAACAGTGATGTGTTTTTAGTGCACATAAGATGTTGATTTGATTCTACTCTGCTACCCCATCTTCAGTGTGAAAATGGTTAAACTGAACTTAAGCTGGTTTACAATGGAATTGTTTTAGACTGCTATAAAGCGCCTACCGTTTTTTCCGTTCACAGTTCTTTTGTTCACCATGTAATCATGGATTATTCTGAACTGTTTCACTGCAGAAGCAGAGAGGCCGGACAAGGCGACCAAGAAAGCAACTCCTGCCGCCAACTCAAGGCCCAACAAGCGCAAGACTACTGTCGATCATCCGAAACCAGAACACAGCACGGATGGGAGCGGAGAAGAGACCAAGGAGGTGCAGCGTAGCCACGGGACCTCTACTAGAAGAGGCAGAGGCAGGGGAGCCAAGACGGCCGCGACTCCGGAGCCAATGCCGTCCGGAAGGGGCAGAGGCAGAGGTCGTCCCAAGAAGGGAACTGGAAGCCCCTGACCCTGCTCCCCTGGAATCCGGGAGCTCTGGACGAGGCGGAAAGAAGAGTGGGAAGCGAGGGAGGCCTCGAAAGTGATGGGTCGGATAATACTCGGGCTTGGCAAAGTATTTTCTTTTTGTCAGATCAGCATCAGCTGACAGCAAGAGTGGTTTCTTACTCTGACGCTGCCATGCAAAGTAGTGTACTACGAGCCGTAGGGCCTAATTTCGACCTACTAATCTACAGCGTATTTGGCAACTTTAAGGAATGGGAGTGGGAGTTTGGAGCGGGACTTAGTTGGGAGATTAAGCTTGGGAATTTGATTATTATTCCCAATCCAACGTTTGGTATCTGGTGGGAGTTACTAGGGGGAATTGATAGAACGTTATTTTCCGTTCACAGGTGCAGCGGTGCATGTACAGGTCACCTTCATGAGCAAACGTCCACTAACTGTAGCCTGCAGAAATCGCCGATCCTAATCTGCATTTACCTCGCCAACGTCCACCGGGTCCTCACGGCCATGCATAGGCGAGGTGCGCGCAGTTGACGAAGATCCTTGTAGGTTTTAGCTCCCTGCATCCTCAAGCACCAGATAGCACACACATGTAACAAGCCAAGAAGTAGCTTCGATCGATTCAACTGGCCGTGAATCCATGAGAGTAGAATGTCGTTGGAGGCTTATCTACATAGGATTTTCCAACGATTTTTTTGGGGTGGTTAATCGCTGACTTCGATCGCAGGCATGCACAACTATTGCAAAGATTTGTTTTTAACCATTTCCCAATCTCAGGTGAATTACCAGGTACCCCCAGGGAATAGATACGAGGGAATTCGGGTCCTCAATTCCCTTTCCCCTTACTTGCACAACTCCTATTCCCTCCATTCATACAATGGATTTTAACTCCCACACTCCTTCAATTCCCATTCCCTTATAGCAATTTCCCTCAACCAAACACGCTGTAATGGATTGGACATGGCGAGGGCTGGATTCATTTCCATCGTGCGAATTGTGGATGCTAGCTATGAACACTTCAAAGAGATTTGGGCTGCCAAGTTGCCCCTCAAAATCAAGATCTTTTCCTGGCAATTAGCACTTGGCCGTCTCCCCTCAAGTGACATCATCGCTCTCCGTCATGGCCCGGCCTCTGGGCGCTATGCTTTGTGCAATCAAGTTGAGAATGTCAATCACATATTCTTCTCCTGCTCCCTGCTCGTTTCATGTGGAGTGTGATCCGTCAGCTGTTAGGTGCAGCTGGTCACCGTCTTCGTTTGCACAATTCTTTGTGATCTTATCAAGTTTTGCTGGGAGACCCCGCCGTTTGCTTTGGCTTATGTTCGTGGCTCAAAGTTGGGCACTTTGGCTAATTCGCAATAATCTCACCATAGAATCTAAGTTAATTCGACAACTGGCTAACATTATTTTCAAAACCATCATTTTTTTGCAGCTGTGACTTCCATCAGCAAAACCTCAAGACAGGCCAAGCATCCAGGAGCTGGTAAATCAACTAAGGCGTACTCACGCGGAGGTGCTGGCAAGTGATGCCTAGGAGCGACCTTGGTGGCGGGATTTGGGAGTTCGGGCTAGCCTGAAGCGTCCTACGACTACTTCTTTTAGATGCGTTCTATCTTAAACTTTGGCTAAGCTGTATACCGCAACATGTAATTCTTAATCTTGTGGTTCGAACCCAGTGGCGGAGCCAGCACGTGTTAGGGTGGGGCACGTCCCACCTTAGCATTTCATTGTAGCACATTTTTCAGTGAAAAAAAAGAATTTTTTCACACGCCTAGCTCATAAATACATATGATTATCTTTGTTTCCCCACCCTAAGAAAATTTGCTAGATCCGCCACTGTTCGAACCTGAGGGCTTTATTAATTTAAAGTCAGGCAGTAAGCTGCCTTTTATCTAAAAAAAACAATGTGTAGGCACAAGCGGTGATGTTTTATGAAGGAAAATGAACGGATCATCCTACATGTTTTTTTTCTTCTTATGGTGGCGAGACTGTGCAAAGCATGTTCATTTTTTAAATAAAAAACAAGTTCTTTTTAAATCAAGAGACAAGTACGGAGTACGTCGAGGAAGATCATGCCTGGTAGTGCAAAGCATGTTCGTTTGGATAAACGTCGGCGTCAAGGCACCGATCCGGCAGCTTCTTCACGTCGGTGGCCCTTGGGCGCTTCCGATGCTGGCTGACTTTTTAGGGTAGGGTCCCTAAGTTAGCGCGTGCTCGCCGAGGTCGGCAGCACGTTCTGGGCTACAACTGCTTGCGCGATTGTGGTCTTTCCCTCCGACCTTCACGGTCGCGCTGGTGAAGATGTTGCGTTTGTGTTCATCCTGCATTCGACTCTAGTTGGGGTTAGGTACTTAGGTCTGAGTGTTGATTAGATTAGAGGTGCGGTAGCGAGCTCTGTTCTATCCGTTCTACGTCGTCACGACGGCGGCCAAAATATTGACTCAGTGGGATCTTAGCGAAAGCTACGCACGGCGTCGCCCTTGTTGAAGACGTCCGATGATGATCCCCCGGTTCAAATTGATGGATTTCGTCCCTCCGCCTCAATCTGTTCCTCTTCGTGGCCCCACTTCGGGCAAGTTTCTCTTGTAGTGCCTTGTGGATCACCCTTTGAGCTCTCGCTGGTGTCCTAGCCCTCTCACCTCGTCGGCCTGGCTACTTATACACGGCCTTGCTCCGGTAGCTGACGGCCCGCCTAGTGTCTTTGGGAGCTTTGCTAGGTTGGCGTCTGGTCTTAGTTTCGGTCGGTGTGACTATCCCAATGACACTAGAAGATGTTGTGTTTTTGGACTGGACCTAGCCCGAGCTCGGTGGGTGGTGGTTCGGGGTCTGGGTGAAAGTTTTGCAGGACCTCGGTCTGTGCCGATGACGATAACGCACTCACGCGCCATGTACCTTCTTGGAGGCGTTGCCGCAAGACCCCTCATCCTTTGGATCCGCAAGCGCTGCTAGGTTGCTGGCCCGTCGTCGAGTCCTCCTTGGGCTGCTGCTTGGGTGCATAGGAGGTTTGTTGGCGTGGACTATGACGTACTGTCTATGGTGCAACAGAAGACAAAGCTCCCTCAACCCGACGCTTAGTGGCGTTTCTTGTGTTGTCTTTTGTTGTTGGTTTTCAGTTTGTGCTTTGCGCGTGTGTTGTAACTCATGATGTTTCTCCTAGCCGGTTGATGCCTTCGTTAATTCAAAGCCGGGCTCATTCCGAGTCTTCCGGCAAAACCAAAACAAACTATTACAGATTCGATGCAAAGAGTCCAGGCGTGATTATAAGAGCATCTCCAACAGACGCGCTATATAGGCCGCGCGGCATAAAAATGTCCGATATAGCGCGCGCGGGAGGGAATCAGGCGCTCCAGCAGACGCGGTAAACGGCGCGGCGCTGTAAAATTTTTAGGGCGCGCGGGGTTTTGCACAAACCGGAGTGGCATATCAGACGTGTCGGCTACAGCGCGCAGCAACGCTCCGCGCATGCGCGAAAAGCCAACGGCTGAAATTCCCCCCCCCCGCGCCCGCACCCTCATTTCCCCACCTACCGCCGGCGCGAAATCCAGCCGCCGCCGGTCGACTCCGCCGCCGCCCACGCTGCTGCGCGCCGCCGCGTCATAGATCCGCGTCGCCCGCACCTCCTCCCGGCAGCGGCGGACGCTCCGCCGCACTGTGTCGCTTGCGCCGCCGCCAGCGACGAGCTGCAGCCGACGCTCCTTCTACGCGGCCCCCTTCGCGCCGCCGTCGCGTTCTCCTCCGCGCAAGCGTCGACATGTCGTCGTCGTCGTCCTCGAGCTTGCTAGCAACATGGCGCGCCCATGGTGCTCGCCCATTTGCTCGCAAGGTATGCACCTCCGCCGGCCGGCCTCTATTAGTCGCCAATTAGCTACAATAGTTAGTTCATAGTGAAGTAATTTCATACATATGTTGTAGAGTTCATCATACGATTCATCGGATGACGAGTTCGACCAAGAAAAAGAGGAGAACATATCGATACTATTAGCATACCACGCCGTTAAGAGGCCAAAATTTGGTGGATCGGTGTTCGGTAGACAGAAGTTGTGGAGAGAAAGGATTGAAGGGCATGAGAAGTTGATGTGGTCGTATTTCAATGAGAATCCGATTTTCCCCGAAAGCTATTTTCGGCGGCGTTTCCGGATGAGTCTCAACTTGTTCAAGCACATTGCAACGGAGGTCACCAAATATGATCGCTTCTTTGAGAAAAGGAGGAATGCCGCCGGAGAACTTGGTCATAGCACATACCAAATGGTGACCGCCGCGTTGCGTATGTTGGCATATGGTATACCGGCGGATCTTATTGATGATCATTTGGCCATGGGAGAGAGCACTTCTATCTTGTGTGTGAAGCGCTTTGTCGTTGCAATTGTCAATGTCTTTGGATCCACATACTTGAGAGCCCCCAATGCTCAAGACACGGCAAGGCTTTTGGAGATCAACGCCAACCGGGGGTTTCCAGGTATGCTTGGTTCCATTGATTGTATGCATTGGAGTTGGAAGAATTGTCCAGCGGCATGGCATGGACAATTCAAAGGCTACAAGAAGGATGCCACCATAGTACTTGAAGCGGTGGCCGACCAAGAGACTTGGATATGGCATGCTTTCTTTGGAATGCCCGGATCTTGCAATGACATCAATGTTCTTCAACGGTCACCACTAATGACAAGACTTGCAATGCGGGAAGGTCCATTGGTGGAGTTTGAAGAAAATGGCCACACGTACAACTATGGCTACTTCCTCGCCGACGGCATATATCCAAGGTGGCAAACATTTGTGAAGCCAATTATTCAACCAAGAGGTAAGAAGCAAACCCAATTCCACAATGCACAAGCGACGGCTAGGAAAGATGTAGAGAGAGCCTTTGGGATTTTGCAAGCCCAATTTGCCATTGTTGGAGGACCGGCTAGATTTTGGGACCAAGAATGCCTTTGGTATATCATGACCGCGTGTGTAATCATGCACAACATGATTATAGAGGATGATCGCGGAAAAGATGTGGATCATACCCACTACGACTTGATGGGGGTTCCCGTGCAAGTGAGGAGGTCCGCACATAGGATTGCCCGGTTCATTGCCTCATACCATGTCATTGGGTGCAACGACACACATGATAAGCTTCAAAAAGATCTCATGGAAGAATGGTGGAATTGGAATGGACAACAATAGTTGCATACTTGTTGTATTTGTTTGAAAACTATGTGTTGTATTGTCTCAAAACTATGTTGTATTGTTGTATGTTGGACGTGTTGTATTTGGTGTGAAGTATTGTTGTGAACAATGTATTGTATTTGGATGGTACATTTTATTTGTGAATTTTTATATAATTATTTGATCTTGTTGGGTGCATACTTGTGTGTGTTTGTTGTTTGCGCCGTGCCCGCGCGCTGCAAAATGGCGCGTCCGGCGGAGGGGCTATTTTACCGCGCCAACGCACGCTGCAAAATGGCGCACCCGGCGGGGGAGAAATCGCTCCGGCGCGCGGCAACGGTTTACAGCGCGGCCGCAGCGTCGTATACCGCACCAACTTATAGCGCGCATGTTGGAGATGCTCTAAAGGGTTCCGAGTACGAGAATATGATTTGCATAGCATGGCTAAACTGTATGGGGACGTATAAATCATTGCTCTCCCCATCTCCCGTACAGAAACAGGCCCCTCTCCACGAAAATAAAAATAGGATGGACACGAAAAAGAGAAAAAGAAAAACCCTAACCAACGCCACCGCCCCTTCGTCTTCGCGCCGCCGATGGCGCCGTCGCCGCCGCGAGGACCATGTTACGTCGCCGGACGAGTGGAGGGACTGGGCGTCGCTGCCCCGGGACGTCCTATGGATTATACTCAGCAAACTCCCGCAGATCGACATGCTCCGCGCCACAGGGCTCGTTTGCTCGCCATGGCCGCGGCTAGCCCTGGAGGAGCCCCAGATGTGGCGGCACATCGATCTGCGTGAAGGCGATCTGTGGGACTGGCGCGAGCGGCCTCGCCCTCCGGCAGGATGGAAGGTCATGGCTCGCGCCGCGGTGGAGCTCAGCGCCGGCCGGTGCGAGTCATTCACAGGCCACGTGGACGCCGACGTCCTCGTGCACCTCGCCAACAGGCACGTACAATCAGTTGAGCCGGTGAAAATTCATTCATTAAATCCTATTGTACCTGACTAAGTCTCGTGATCGATTGCCTGCAGAGCGCCTTTGCTGAAGGACCTGTTCGTCGCAGGTTGGCCTTACATCGATGACGGAGAACTCATCACGGGGATCATCAAGAAGCTCCCTTTGCTGCAGCGTCTCACGCTGTGGGGCGGCATATTCCAGAAAAAGCTACTTCTCGCCCTCCTCGACCACTTCCCCGCCTTGAGCTGCTCGATGTCACTCGCTCTTACCCCGAGAGCGGCGATTTTAAAGGAGCCGGTAGGTGTAGGTGTCACATCTATCGTCCACTTTGTGCTTTAAGATTGGTGAGTCTTTTGACATTTGTCTAATATAAAACTAATAATTGAAACACAAGTGAAACTTTTTTGAAACTAAAGTGATACATGGAAAATATTGTGAAACAGTCTGACAAAAAGTGAAACTGATGACATCATTGCTGACGTTACTACGGTTTGTTTCACAAAAATATTAGTGTTTCAGTTATGTTTCAATTAAGTTTTAATTTTGTTTCACAATTTTGTGAAGAAATTGGTCAGAACATGGCTGATGTCATTGCTGACGTCATTCCGGTAGGTACCGGCGCCTGTAAAAACGAGTTTTCGCTCTTACCCCACGTTTGCTCTCTGGCACAAGCGTATCGCAACGCGGATCAGGAGCTGCACCATCAAAGACTTCAGGCAGCCGTTCATAGTTTTGGAATAGTGTACCTCTAGCTCATGGCCGTGACATTGAAAGCTTTGTACTAGTTTAGTACTCTCACGCAGATCATCTTCACCGGTTTTGGAATAGTGCATTTGCCTTGAGCTCATAGCCGTGACACTGAAAGCTTATCAAATATCTCATTTTTTTTAATCAGACTAGAAAACAGAAACGACATTAGGCAGAGTACGTGACACTACGGGAAAGAGGCCGTGGGCCGACGGCCCTGCACCATCGGCGCAGCTCCTTTCACCGTCGGCACGGTCTGCGCCGACGGTCACCTCGGCACAGCACGGTTGGCACAGATACGGTCACCCGTCACAGCCCGCCACCGTCGGCACACTCTGCACCGATGGCTGGGAAGGTGGCCGTCGGCCGTGCCACCGTCGGCACGGTGCGCTCCTCGACCGCCACAGCGTAATGACACCGGCGATGCACGTTAGGCTGTGCAGACGGTGTCACCGTCGGCACAGTTACTCAGTTTTTTTTCCAGAAACGGCGCAAAACGTGGGCACTTCCGAACTGGGAATTTTGGCGCGCAGGTGGGCCGGTTGTGCTGACGGTGTCACCGTCGGCACAGTTACTCAGTTTTTTTTTCCAGAAACGGCGCGAAACGTGGGCACTTTCAAACTGGGAATTTTGGCGCGTGGCTGGGCCGGCGACCCTGCCATTTGGCACAGCTGCGGGTCTGTGCCGACGGTGATAGCCGTGCCCAGTTTTTTTCTGTATTTTACCATTTTGGTTCAACTGGCTCAGAAAATCGCAGAAAATGCACTTGAATGTTTCAGTAACATATACAACACAAATATATCACCATAGAGCACAAATATATCACCATATAGCACCAAATCCCACAAATAGCACAAATATAGCATACAAGACCATCGTACATACACGGGATCCACTACAAAGATGACATGTGTCATCATGTAGCTAGTACAATGTAGCAACTATCATGATCTACCCGGAGGCTCGTATTCACGCAGCTCGTCTGAGTTGAAGCGAGGGAAAGGTATTTCGACGGTGCTCGGGGAGGTATAACCACGACGAGATCCACCGGAAATAGAACCATGCCGAGCTGCGCCATAAATACCAGGAGAACAGCGACCGGGGTGCATCGGTGTACCATCAGCAGAGACGTTCCCGGATTCTCCCAATCCCTACATGTTTGAGGGATTAGCAACTTAGCCATGTAACACCAAGTTAGCAACTTAACCAAGTTAGCAACTTACCGGGGTCAACTGACGCTGACGCTTGTACATGCAATGGAACTCCTCCTTCGATGGGAACACTGGCGTCGGCCCCGGATGAGGTGGCTCTGGCTGTTTTTCCTCTCGCACTCCAGTCATCATAAACCGAGTCAAAGTCTGCAAGAAAGGAGAGAGGTATGTCAGGTTCAAACAAGGGGACTTATGATATTTTGCAACCATAGAGATTGAAACTTACCACCATCTAGTTGCTCGACCACTGGAAGTAGGTATCTTTCACAAGGTCATGCTCCTTAACCTTCTCGAGATACTCCTCATAAGCTGCTGCATAGGCCTCCTCGAGATGAGCCTACAATTTAGACCTAATCCTGCACCTCCACCACAACCAAGACCCAATTCAATACCAAATATCCCATTTTCCCAACCAATACTTTTGCCCTATGCTGGAAATTCCATGAAACCAGAAGTGCCAATATATACTTACCTTAACCAACCGCTTCCAACTCAACAGCATGACCCGTACCAATACCTGCAAGAACAAAGGCCGCAAAATCAATATCAATATGGGCAGCAGATACATCAACCTCCTAGAGTTTATTTGCCAATATTTGAAGGGGCCAGGTCTTGGATACAAAAGTGTGAACATTACTTTTCGCCATTCAGGAACAAGAGTCAAAACAGAGGATGAAGAAATTGTAGGCTCATCTCGAGGAGGCCTATGCAGCAGCTTATGAGGAGTATCTCGAGAAGGTTAAGGAGCATGACCTTGTGAAAGATACCTACTTCCAGTGGTCGAGCAACTAGATGGCGGTAAGTTTTAATCTCTATGGTTGCAAAATATCATAAGTCCCCTTGTTTGAACCTGACATACCTCTCTCTTTTCTTGCAGACTTTGACTCGGTTCTTGATGACTGGAGTGCGAGAGGAAAAACAGCCAGAGCCACCTCATCCGGGGCCGACGCCAGTGTTCCCATCGAAGGAGGAGTTCCATTGCATGTACAAGCGTCAGCGTCAGTTGACCCCGGTAAGTTGCTAACTTGGTTAAGTTGCTAACTTGGTGTTACATGGCTAAGTTGCTAATCCCTCAAACATGTAGCCATGCAGTACTGGAGCTTGGACCGCTCCTCCTTTCCCCATCTACAATGAAAGGAGGCGTTTTTTTGGGCGAACCCGTGCGAACCAGCTCGCCGCCGGCGATTCGTCGGATTCCTCGCCCTCCGGCGGCCGCTCCGGCGGCGGGAGGACGGGGAATCAACGGATCCTGGCGTGTACATAGTCTAGGTGTGCGTGGGGTGCTTGCCGGCGGCGCTGTGGAGGTGGCGGCGTCGCCGGAGAAGCTTTTGTCGACTAAAGTCCTCTCCTCTGCTCTGGGTGCTCCAGTGGAGGCTCATGGCAGATCTGCCGTCCCCTGCGCGTTCGCTGCTTCTCGGAGCCGCGGCGTGCTTTCCCTCAGGCCGGCGTTCGTGATGGCGGAGCTGGATCTTGAAGATCTTCTTGAAGATGGCGTTGACCGAGTTGGCGTTGTTCGTGGTGCGGGATGGAGGCGCTTTGGTGCCGAGTGCCGTCGACTTCCTGGTCGCCGGAGGGTTCCTCCCAGTCCAAGGTCTAATGGAGGAGTAGGTGGCGGGTTCCGCCGACGGAACGTGCTGCGCGACGAAGAAGGCGCCGGATCTCAGAAGGACGTTCTTGTTATATTTTTTGTTTCTGTGCTTATCTGTAAGATGCTCGGTTGATGTAATCTTTATCCGCAAAAAAAAAAACAGAGGATGAAAATGTGGATGACTTACATCTACCTCTGCCCGAGAACGGCATGTAGTCCGCGAGGAGGTACCATAGTTGCCGGAGGGGAGGGTAGCCTTGATCTGCGTGAAGTTCCTCTCAGGCTTGAAACCCCCAGCAAGGCAGGCAGGACGGCCGTGCGGCTGGCCGCCCCCCGCCACCATCATCACCACCTCATCGATCGGCTCGCTCATAGGGTCCTCCACCTCAGGATGGATCTTGGCACTCCTCGCAGTATTTTTCCTTGTTCTCTTTGGCCTTGCCGAAGTACTTGGCAGGCGGGGGCCGAGGCTCGTTCGAACCGGGCGTCACCAGCTTCATGTGCTCCCACGCTTCCATCTCACCAAGTTCCCTCCAGACCTTCTTCCCCTGCATCACAAGACAAATGTTATGCATATCATCGAAAAAAATGCAGCTTGTTCCATTTTTATATGTACCAGACGGTCCCGATAGCGATCGGTGCTGCTGCTCCCCGCAGTGTGTGTTCCCTCATGCCCGCGGTTGACCTTGTTCCGGTTGCTCACGGCCTTAAAATCGGGGTTTTCGCCGACCCAATTCCTGACCAACTCCATGAAGGCGGCCCTCTTATTATTATCAGCTCAATGTGGTACAACCTGCAAAATCAAAACTCATTTGAAGAACAAACAATATAATTGTAAATTAGTCGTAGTACATAGAATCTCATTGACAATTACTTACCGACATGAAGTCCTCTATCATGATCAAGCTATGTGCTGCAGTGTTGGGATGTTTGACAACACTAGCCTTTTTTGCACCGATCATTTTGGTTTCATCTAAGTCCTTTTTTCATCGCGAACTTATGCTGGATACATCTTTAAACGAGAGAGTGGTTGTTACTCTTTGACGATGCTATGAAAAGTACTACGGGCCGTACCTAGGGGCCTAGGGCCTAATTATGCCATATCCCAATATGGTTTTGAGCTAATATCCTGCGAATCGTAGATGTCAGCGAGTATGAACACTGTACGCATGAGCGGTGATGCCTTAACGCTTGATGTTTTATGAAGGACATGAACCGGTCATCCTACACAAATTGTAGATTTCAGCTACATGTTTGAAGAAGATTGGATAGACTCTGGAATTTATATCTAGCATTCTCGGTTTGAGTCGAGAGACGATGAAGTATCCAGGGAGTTCTTAGTGGATCGGGAGAATATTGAGCATCAGGTGATCTCTAATTTGCAGCAGTGTTCTCGGTGAGTGGGAGCGGCGGCTTCGGCCGACTCTATTTTGGGCGGAGTAAGTTTCCAGGGTGAAAGCCCTTAGGCTAACGTACCTGGCAATAGCGGGTTTCTAATCGTTTCCTTGTTAAAGATATTGTTTTGGAGATTTGACCTTTTGTGGGGTGAAAACCCATAATCTAACCAGGTTAGACTGGACGACGATGGTGTTTGGAGCACCTGAGCCGTCCCTTTGTCGAGGCTTTTTAAAATCTTTAGGTCTTGTCACCACTGGTGGTGTGATGACCCACAAGTATAGGGGATCGCAACAGTCTTCGAGGAAAGTAAAACCCAATTTATTGATTCGACATAAGGGGAGCCAAAAAATATTTGTAAGCCTTAACAGCGGAGTTGTCAATTCAGCTGCACCTGGAAACAAACTTGATCGCAATAGTTTATCAGTAGCAACAGTTTTATAGCAGTAGCAGTAGTGAAATATAAGCAGCAGTGTAATAAAGACAGCAGTAGTGATTTTAGTAAACAACAGGATTAAAATACTGTAGGCATAGGGATGGATGAACGGGCGCTGCATGGATAAGATAACTCATGTAATAATCAAGGCTAGGCATTTGCAGATAATAATAAAACAATATCCAAATACTAAACAACCATATGCATGTGTTCCGTATATAGTCGTACGTGCTCGCAATGAGAAACTTGCACAACATCTTTTGTCCTACCAGCCGGTGGCAGCCGGGCCTCTAGGGAAACTACTGGTAATTAAGGTACTCCTTTTAATAGAGTACCGGAGCAAAGCATTAACACTCCGTGAACACATGTGATCCTCACATCACAGTCTTCCCCTCCGGTTGTCCCAATTTCTGTCGCTTTGGGGCCTCGGGTTCCGGACAACAATATGTGTATACAACTTGTAGGTAAGATCATAAAACAATAAATATCATCATGAATCAATAACATGTTCAGATCTGAAATCATGGCATTCCGGCCCTAGTGACAAGCACTAAGCATAATGATACGTCCAAAACGTATCTACTTTCCCGAACACTTTTGCTATTGTTTTGCCTCTAATTTGTGTATTTTGGATACAACTAACATGGACTAACGCTGTTTTCAGCAGAATTGCACTGGTGTCTCGTTTTTGTGCAGAAACTCGACTTTCAGGAAAAACCCCGGAAATAATCTCAACTTTCCGAGGATTTTCCTGAAAGTTGATTTTCTGCACAAAAATAAGACACCAGGGCAATTCTGTTGAAAACAGCGTTAGTCCGTTTTAGTTGTATCCAAAATACACAAATTAGAGGCAAAACAATAGCAAAAGTGTTCGGGAAAGTAAATACGTTTTGGACGTATCAACTCCCCCAAGCTTAGCTTATTGCTTGTCCTCAAGCAATTCAGTTAACAACTGAGTGCGATAAAAGAACTTTCATGAACATATTTGCTCATATGATGTAAATATTCTCATTATATGGACTAATACTTAGGCAATTCGTAATAAGATAAATGCAAATAAAGTAGTCTAATAGCTGTGTCAATCATGAAAAAGATACCAACAAACTAATAATAAGCATCATGAAACACTTCTATAAGCAGGATTGCAATGCTCATAAAAAGATATGATAAAGTGGTATCTCGCTTGCCCGTATTTGTACAGCAAAACATAAATGCCCAGGCACCTCTGAAGTTCATGGGAAGACTAGAAGTAAAGACTATCAAAGATAAAAGCATCAAAGTTATACCACAGTTAACCATATTCTGGGACAAACATATTACACTAAGAATGACAATTATGCTCTCAAGAAGGTGCTCAAAGAAAGGATGGTGACTCAACATAAAAGTAAAAGATTTTCCCTTCGCAGAGGGAAGCAGGGATTAACATGTGCTAGAGCTTTTCATTTTCGAAACAGAAGTAAAATTGTTTTGAGAGATGTTTGTTGTTGTCAACGAATGATAGTGGGTACTCTAACTACCTTGTCAACCAGACTTTCAAGAGCGGCTCCCATGAAGAACGTTATCTCTACCAGCAAGGTAGATCACCCCTCTTCTCTTTTGTTTACACATGCATTTTAGTTTCATTATGGATGACACTCCCCCCAACCTTTGCTTACACAAGCCGTGGCTAACCGAATCCTCGGGTGCCTTCCAACATTCACATACCATGGAGGAGTGTCTATTTGCAAGTTAAGTTGCTTACTGATAAATCAGGGCAAAACATGTGAAGAGAATTATTAATGAAAGTTGTAATTAATTGGGGCTGGGCACCCCGTTGCCAGCTCTTTTTGCAAAATTATTGGATAAGCGGATGTATATGCCACTAGTCCATTGGTGAAAGTCTGACTGACAAGATTGAAAGGTAAAACACCACATACTTCCTCATGAGCTATAAAACATTGACACAAATTGAGAAATAGTTTGAAGGTTTTAAAGGTAGCACATGAAAATTTACTTGGAATGGTTTGAAATGCCATGCATAGGTATTTATGGTGGACACTTTGGAATAACTTGGTTTTCAGGGATTTGGAAGCACGAGCAGCATTCCCGCTCAGTACAAGTGAAGGCTAGCAATAGACTGGGAAGCGACAATCAAGAGAGCAATAACTGTCATAATCATGCTTGCGACAGAATAAAATTAACGGAGGCATAAAAGTGATACAAGAACTCTGAAGCAAAGTAAATCATCGAGGCTTAATTGACTTTTTGTTTTTCAGTCATATGCATGCTTGAGCATGTGCCAAGTCAATCCAAATGAATTATTCAGAGGAGGATACCACAATGTCATACCTATCTATGAATAAAACAATGCAAGCAGATATTTATGACATGCCACACATTATTAATAAATTGGAGCTAAACATGAGAGATCATGAACTACTAGACTTTCATTAAATGACATATACCTCACATGAACCAACTAAGTATGCTCACATGGATGAGTATATGTACAAAAATGAAAACAAATAGAGTTCATACCAGCCTCTCACCACAGTCGAGTTGTCGTAGATCGTCATTATTGCCTTTCACTTGTGTGGCTTGAATAATAATATGAAATGAAAACCAAGCTCCAACCACCGGAGACCACTGAACTCTCTAATAAACTTTACAAAACCAAAGAAGAACAACAAATATTTTTGGCGTTTTCGATATTAGAGTCATCGAACGAAAGTAAAATCTTTTTGAATTTTCTCATAGCAAACCAACGATAGTAGATAAAGCAAAATATGAACAAGAAACCAAACAAATAAATGATAAAGAGAAACAACAGAAATATTTTTGGTCTTTTTGTGTTTTAGAAAAGAAACAAAGCAAAAACAAGAGAATGAAAACTAAAAGAATCACAGAAAAGCAAAGTGGCAGAAATCTGCCAAAACTTGACAGCAGTACAGTAATCATTTTTTACGAAAATCTTCTGCTGTTCAACTCAAAAAGTGGTCAAATAATGAAAGTTAGATAATAACCTGGGGAACATGAACAAAAACTGGCAACTCAAAATAATGTTCTGGCTACGCACAAGAATTTTTTTCAGTATCAGTCTAGAATCTGTTTTTAGACAGCACTTCCCCAAATATCATCTTCCTAATATTAGAGGCAACCATCGGCACACAAATGAAATAGAAAAGTAAAAGTAAAGATTACTACAGTAGTAAAAACCTTCAAAAACTAAAATAAAATCCTACTGAAATAAAAATAAACGAAAGAGAAACAACCGAAAGAAGTGAAACAAGTATATACAAATGACCGGCAATTGTAATATGCAATGAATGAGTGATGCCGGCGTACCTCCCCCCAAGCTTAGGATTTTGGCCTAAATGAAGGTCAACCCCAGCGAGGGCCAGGGTTCCATGCCGGTGGATCATACATGGCGTGGTAGGATCCATGTGCAGAAGAGAAGGATGAAGGTTCCACATGCCCAGAATACTGATGTGAAGAACTTGCTGCGTCGGATGGCAAGTCGATGGGGTCCTCGGCCTCCTCCACGCCATCCCCTGCTTGATGGCTGCACCTCTCTATGTATGCATCAAGTTCATCTTCTTTGACCGACCAATTTTCCCTGGAATCAAGGTTAAACAAAGCAGGTGCAGGCAGTCCAACTAGTCTTTCAGTTTTAATTACTCTCCACCTCTTCTTGAAAAAGGTTATCTCATAGGACAAGTTATTCGAGTTAGACCAATTAGAAACAAAGTCATGTTTTATCATGGAAACAATATCAAGTTTCTCTACAGAGAGCTGAACATCAAGAGGGTGAGGTTCTACACCATGCATAGCTAGCAAACGAGAGGCAATGAGACCCCACACATTCCTCCTTTATCACGGTTAGTAGCAAGCCTAAAAGCTATCAAAGCACCCAAATTATAAGTTCTATCACGTTGCAATGCAGCAGCTAAGAAAACCAAATCATGGATGGATAACTTATTTGCATTCTTTCTAGCAAGGACGCACTTGGTGATAAAGTAAGCAAAATAGCGAATAGATGGGAGTTGAATACTACGAATTTTACCACTCTCATCCGAGAAGCTTCTCCCTTGACAGATCATCTCGTAAAGTTTCAAGAGTTGCGGTGGCTGCCCCCTAATCTTCTCACGCGATCCCCACTGTGGCACTTTGATAGCTGCACAAAAATCATCAAGGGGCAAGTTGATAGTTTTATTGTAGATTTTATATTGAACCATGGGGTTAGGTTGGGACCAATGGTATTCAAAATCCTGCACCACTGACATGGTTAGTTTTGCATATTGGTAAGGTTCACCAACAACAAAATCTTCTAACCCTGCATTAGAAATTAGATTTTGAACATCCTGAGAGATTCCCGCACTCTTCATGAAATCGGTGCATGGGTAGTAGGAGGGGAATACCCCCTCTTCACGATGGACTCTCATAACTTCATGCACCTCCAATTCATATTGATTGAGTTGATGTCTATTCCACTCCATTTTCTGAAATTTTTCAGCAATCATTATAAAAGTTGATTTCGAGACATATAAATGAGGGAAACTACTATAGGAACTTGCTAGAGTACTAAACTTGCATCAAAACTCATTTCTACAACTTGAATCAAGCATGCAAACTCACTTAACATGTCACCTACAACAGCAAATTACTCAAGATATACTCAACTAAACAAAATTCTATTTGGATAATCGGAGGAGTCACATACCGGAGAACAAATGCCCCAAATCTCAGCAGCAAAGATGGGCTGAGCAAGGAGATCGAAAATTTCGAGCAAGAACATCAAGAAACTCGGGTTTGAACAATGATGTCGCGTTTTCCCGTGGAAGAGAGTGGAGTGGTAGGTGGATGAGTGATTGGGGGGCCAGGTGGGGCCCTCACCACAGGGCAGCACGCCCCCCTTGCTGGCCGCGCCAGCACATGGGGTGCAGCCCTAGGGTGCCCCACTGGTCAGCCCCAGGCACTCCCAGGTTGCATTTTGAAAAATAGGACCAGTGGTATAATTTTTATAATTTTTTGAAAATTTCGAAAAATGCACATTTCTGGGTGTTAAAATAACTATTTCAGGGCAGAAAAAGATTTCCAAAATTTTAAACAAGTAAAGCATCTTGCAAAACAAGTAGTACTACAGCAAGTAAAACAAGTGGAGAAAGAAAGAAATGTTGTTTAGCTCTTCCATGCATTTAAAATATACTTGTTAACAAGGTTGATCAAGTCTTGCTACCAAATAAATTTTACATTACATAAGAAGAAATAAACCTCAAATCAATCATGTTACCTTATATTGAATTGATATGGATCCAATCACAATAGTTTGATATTCTTCTTTAGGCTCATATATAGGACAATCAATAACTCCCACTTTGATAGTTCTCCAATTAGAAATTGTATTAACTCCATATACTTTATCAATCCTCTTGGGAAAATAAACAGTATGTTCCTTGCCATCAACATTGAAAGTGACTTTTCCTTTATTGCAATCAATAACAGCCCCTGCAGTGTTAAGAAAAGGTCTTCCAAGAATAATAGACATATTATCATCTTCGGGCATTTCCAACACAACAAAATCAGTTAATATTAAGCAATTTTGAGTAACTTGAACAGGAACATCTTTGCATATACCAACAGGAACAGCAGTAGATTTATCAGCCATTTGCAAAGATATATCGGTTGGTGTCAACTTATCTAAATCAAGTCTCTTGTAAAGGGAAAAGGCATCACACTAACTCCTGCTCCCAAATCACATAGAGCAGTTCTAACATAATTATTCTTGATGGAACAAGGGATAGTTGGTATACCCGGGTCTCCCGAGCTTCTTTGGAACCTTGCCATTGAAAGAGTAATTAGCAAGCATAGTGGAAATCTCCTCATTAGGAATTTTCCTTTTGTTAGAGACAATATCTTTCATATATTTTGAATAAGGAGGCAATTTAATAGCATCAGTCAACGGGATTTGCAAAAACAAAGGTTTCATCCAATCATAAAATTTATTATAGTGTTCTTCCTCCTTTGATTTTAGTTTCTTAACAGGAAAAGGCATTTGCTTTTGAACCCAAGGTTCTCTTTCATTACCATGTTTCTTAGCAAAAAAAATCTTCTTTAGTGTACCTTTTATTTTTAGCATGCTTTTCAGGTTCATTTTCAATCTCTTCTTTATCAGAAACATCATTCTTATCATTATCTTTATCATGTTCATTACCACTTTTAGTTTCAGTATCAGAAATAGAAATACTATTAGGATCATTAACAGGTTCAGAAGATTCAACAACAGTTTTATGTTTCTTCTTCTTTTTCTTAGAAAGACCACTAGTTTCTTTAGTTCATTGAGAATTGATGTCTACGGGTACTTCTATTCTTGTAGACAGTGTTGGGCCTCCAAGAGCAGAGGTTTGTAGAACAGCAGCAAGTTTCCCTTAAGTGAATCACCCAAGGTTTATCGAACTCAGGGAGGTAGAGGTCAAAGATAGTCCTCTCAAGCAACCCCGCAATTAAGATACAAGAAGTCTCTTGTGTCCCCAACACACCTAATACACTTGTCAGATGTATAGGCGCACTAGTTCGGCGAAGAGATAGTAAAACACAGGTGGTATAGATGAATATGAGTGGTAATAACAATCTGAAATAAATATGGCAGCGAGTAAACATGCAAGTAGAACAAGTAAGTAAGCGGTGTTTGCGTATTGGAAACAAGGCCTAGGGATCATACTTTCACTAGTGGACACTCTCAACATTGATCGCATAATAAATAATAACTTCTCTCATTTGTGCTACATACACTCTTTTGTTGGATGACAAACACCATTCGTTGTGTAGGGCTACAAGAGCTCCCTCAAGCCGGAGTTAACAAGCGCCACAACATTCAGCATTCATATTTAAGTAACCTTAGAGCATAATAGATCTTTGCAAAATAGACCGAGTACTAACATAGCATACACACTGTCACCATTACACTATGAAAGGGGGAATAGATCACATCAATACTATCATAGCGATAATTAACTCCATAACCTACAAAAGATTATGATCATAATCTACGACAAGAACCACACGATGCACACACTGTCACCATTACACCATGCAGGAGGAATAGACTACTTTAATAACATCACATGAGTAGCACATAGACTAGTAGCGATACAAAGCTCATCATATGGATCTCAATTATGCAAAGCAATTCATGAGATCATTGTATTGGAGTACAGAGAGAGAGAGATTAACCACATAGCTACGATAGAGCCCTCAGCCCCAGGGGAGAATTACTCCCTCCTCCTCATGGGAACAGCGATGGCGGTGAAGATGGCGGTGGAGATGGCTTCCGCGGGCAATTCCCCGTCCCGGCGGCGTGCCGGAACAGAGACTTCTGTCCCCCGAATCTTGATTTCGCGATGACGGCGGCTCTGGAACTTTTCTCGTATCGTGGTTTTTCCGTGTCGAAGATTTAGGTCAAGACGACTTATATAGGCGAAGAAACGGAGTCGGAAGGGGTCTGGGGCCACCAGACAATAGGGGGCGCCCCCTGGGCCGCGCCGCCACCTTGTGTGGTGGGCCTGTGGCTCCCCTCTGGCCCCTCTCCGGTGTTCTGGAAGCTCCGTGCAATTATAAGATGCTGGGCATTGATTTCGTCCAATTCCAAGAATATTTCCTTACTAGGATTTCTGAAACCAAAAACAGCAGAAAACAGGAACTGGCACCTCGGCATCTCGTCAATAGGTTAGTTCCGGAAAATGCATCAAAACGATATAAAGTGTGAACAAAACATGTAAGTATTGTCATAAAACAAGCATGGAACATCAGAAATTATAGATACGTTTGGGACATATCAAGCATCCCCAAGCTTAGTTCCTACTCGCCCTCGAGTAGGTAAACGATAACAACAAATAATTTCTAAAGTGACATGCTACCAACACAATCTTGATCAACATTATTGTAAAGCATATGAGATGAATGCAGCGATACAAAGCAATGATGAAGACAATGAGTAAACAACTGAATCATATAGCAAAGACTTTTCATGAATAGTACTTTCAAGACAAGCATCAATAAGACTTGCATAAGAGTTAACTCAAAAAGCAATAAATTCTTAGTAAAAAGCTTTGAAACAACACAAAGGAAGATATAAGTTTCAGCGGTTGCTTTCAACTTCAACATGTATATCTCATGGATAATTGTCAACACAAAGTAATATAACAAGTGCAATAGGTAAACATGTAAGAATCAATGAACACAGTTTACACAAGTGTTTGCTTCTAAGATAGAAAGAAGTAGGTAAACTGACTCAACAATAAAGTAAAAGAATGGCCCTTCGCAGAGGGAAGCATTGATTGCTATATTTGTGCTAGAGCTTTTATTTTGAAAACATAAAGAGAGCATAAAAAGTAAAGTTTTGAGCGGTGTTTGTTGTTGTCAATGAATGGTAGTGGGCACTCTAACCCCCTTGCCAGACAGACTTTCAAAGAGCGGCTCCCATGAAATTTTATTTTTGGGTGGCACTCCTTCCAACCTTGCTTTCACAAACCATGGCTAACCAAATCCTCGGGTGCCTGCCAACAATCTCATACCATGAAGGAGTGCCTTTTTATTTTAGTTTTATTTAGATGACACTCCTCCCCACCTTTGCTTTCTCAAGCCATGGCTAACCGAATCCTCGGGTGCCGACCAACAATCACATACCATGGAGGAGTGTCTATTTGTAAATTTATTGTTATCACCAGTATTTGACCAAGCCAGAGGTGGGCCGCGATCAAGACGAGTTTGAAGATATATGCGTGGAGAGATATGTAAATCGGCCTTGTGTGTCAAGTTTGGGCTAGTTAGCCCGTGTATCTTTACTTAGTAGGTTACGTAGAGTTTGTCTCGTGCACGGTTTAGTGCACGCCCGCATTAGAAAGTCCCCTGGACTATAAATATGTACCTAGGGTTTATGGAATAAACAACAACCAACGTTCAACACAAACCAATCTCGGCGCATCGCCAACTCCTTCGTCTCGAGGGTTCCTCCGGTAAGCATCATGCTGCCTAGATCGCATCTCGCGATCTAGGCAGCACAAGCCTGCCTAGTTGTTCATGCGTTGCTCGTATCGAAGCCTTTTTGATGGCGAGCAACGTAGTTATCGTAGACGCGTTAGGGTTAGCATCGTTCTTAGCATCATATGCTCGCGTAGTGCAACCCTTGCGCGTCTAGCCGTCCTTGTGCCTCATCATGGGTGCAGGGCCGGCACCCCGCTTGATCTTTATTTAGTAGATCTGATCCGTTATGGTCGCTCCTTGATTCATCAAGGATTAGTTTAATATCTGCAATAGTTAGGCCTTACAAAGGGTTGGAGGATCCAGCGGCATGCAGTGGTGTAGTTTGCTGCCCCTAGACAGGACGTTCCGAGGATCAACCTAGTGTTGGTTTTTAGGCCTTGTCTAGGGCTGGCTTACGTTTACCGTGCGTGAGCGCGAGGCCCAATCGTGAGTAGGATGATCCGATTATGCGGTGAAAACCCTAGATCGTCGTGGATCTCATACGCTTTATATTGATCAAGCAGGACCACCATATATTCGGCCACCTTGGACGAATCATGGGTGGATCGGCTCCCTGAGCCGATTCACAGGACAACCTGAGAGCCGATCGAGGCTCGTATTTAACGTGTACGTGTGTGCCCCCGCAGGAAATTAAGCGAGGCATCATCCACACCTTCCCGACCAGGTATAGGTCAGGTGGCACGCCCTTGCGACCCAAAGCATCGGCGCGCGACCAGGAGGCTTTGCGGGCCGTCGCTCCGAGGGACCGGGGCCAGCCGCAGCCCTAGTCATTCCCGGCTCTACCGTGTTGGCCGGGCCGCTGCCCGCCGGTGGGTTTCTGACGCCAACACATTCTGGCACGCCCGGTGGGACCATCTTCAACGACAAATCTTCAACGACAACCATCTCGCCATCCACATCAGAGATGGCGAAAGACACCATACCGTCTTCATCAGAAGTGGCAGAAGAAACTCCGGTCACGTACGGGGATCTCACTGGCGAGCTCAAGAAGAAGTACGACGAGATCAAGTCTGCCCTCGAAGCCGACCTAATCGGCTCTTTCCACAGGACCCGCTCCCATGGCATCAGATGGAAGGGGTTCACACCTGAAGGCGCGCTTGATGGAGTGGACCTGTCCACCCCGTCCGAAGAACGCACCAGGTCGCCGCGTCAGGAGATCAACTTCATGGTGGCTCATTCGCTGCACCGCCATTCCGAGAGCCTCGGTGAATACGCCGGAGCGCGTCGCGCTGCGCGTGATCCAGGAGATCATGAGCCATCGGCACTCTCCGTCAGACCGGCCCTAGGGACTCACCAAGGGAAGCGCTGCTCCATTCCCGTCCCCCGCTGCCATTCGCGTTGGCAGCGCCCGAGCGCCGAACTCATCGGCTTTTGTCGTCTACAAGATTGGTGGTGACCCCGGTGACTACCGGCTCCTACAGTGACGCGCCCAAGGAGATCCCGCACGGATACGCATGTGCATACGTGCCAGACTGCAGCACCTGGGCACCCTCGAACCAGGTTGCTATAGCAGGGACTTCTGGGGCAACAGGAGGAGCGTCGGAGGCAGACCCTGAGAAGCAAACGTGGCTAGCTAAATACGCCACCCCGACGAAACTCCCGAGCCCAGCTCCTGCAGCTTGGCTCAGAACCAGAGAAACAGGCATGGCTGGTTAAGTACGCCACTCCGACGAATCTTCAGGGTTCGGCACCTGCAGCCATCACCGCGGATCAAATTTGTACGATCCTGAAAGATCAGTTCGGCATGATGCCGAAGAGAAAGGCGATCGGCTATACCAAGCCGTACCCCAATGAGTACGAATTGATCCCGCTACCACCCAAATATCGGCTCCCGGACTTCACAAAGTTCAGCGGATCAGATGGCTCCAGCTCCATCGAGCATGTGAGCCGATATTTGGCACAGCTGGGCATGATCTCGGCGTCGACGAGCTGCGCGTGAGGTACTTCTCGCAGTCCCTCACGGGATCGGCTTTCGGATGGTACACGTCGCTGCCACCGAACTCAATCCAGACTCGGAAGCAGTCGGAAGAACGGTTCCACGAGCAATATCACTCGAGGCTTCCGAGGCCGGCATTGCCGATCTAGCCCAAGTACGACGAAGCGCGGAGAAACGGTGTCAGAATACATTCAGCGCTTCAGGACCGTTAGGAACCGATGCTATTCGGTTCATGTAAGCGAAAAGGAAGCAGTCGAATTGGCGGTGGTGGGTCTATCATCATCGATCAAGGAAGTGGCCTCCCAGGCGGACTATCCTTCATTAGCACACATGGTGCAGAAGTTGTCAGCATATGAGCAACACCACCCGGATATCTACCAAGATAAATTAAAGCGCGTGGTTACCATGGTTGACGCAGGCGAGGATGAAGGTCCTACGGGAGAGCGAGAGGTCGCAGTAGCTGAGTGGACTCGAGCTGCGAGCCCGAGTAACTCCGCAAATGGGTAAAGCCACCGGGGCCTCCAAGAGGGTTCGACTTCGACGTGACGAAAACCGAGCAGATTTTCGACCTCTTACTCGCGGAGAAGCACATAAAGGTACCCGAAGGCCACAAGTTTCCTACGGTGCAAGAGCTGAACGGAAAGCCATACCGCAAGTGGCATAACACGTTCACCCACACCACCAACGACCGCAGGGTGTGGCGTCAGCAGATCCAAGTGGCGATAGAAAATGGGCGATTAATTTTTAACCAGTACGCCATGAAGGTCGACACACACCCCTTCCCCGCCGTCAACATGGTGGAGTTTACCCACCTTGGAGGGTGCCAGCCTGATTTCTCAGCCAACATCCGTATGGTAGAGCTTGGACACCGCTCCGAGAAGGACGGGGATGAGGACAAGCTGCTCTCGAGCAAGGACACCGAGGGGGCCGCTCCATGCGATCGGCTCCGTCAAGATGGCAAGCGCTACGTCACGAAGGGGAAGTGAAGAACATAAGATACCAACGACCCCTCTCTGATCACCTCCTCAACAAGTATGTTAGTCGATATGACCAACGCCGGCGATACAACAACAATGATGAAAGAGGTCGTCTGACCAGAAACGACGAAAGGCATCGCCGGCATAATCATGATGAGGAGCGACAGGAGCGCCACGGCAGGGAGCAGGACGATACGGACAGGCATTGGCACTGCCCCTTCTTCAGACACTGCTGGGATTTAGGAATGAGCCGATTACCAACAATCGGTAACTGCCCAGAATGCAACCGGAAAAAGAAGGAGACAGCCAACGTGTCTGTGTTCGAGCGCCTAGGGCCTCTCCCCCCGCAAAACAGACGTGCTGAGACCCCTCCGTTGGAAGATCTCGAGGATTCAGAAGACGAAGGGGAATGCGAAGAAGACAGGTGCCACCGTCCAAGGTGGTGCCCTGACGGTCTCAGCCATTCACAAAAACGCAGGGTTCAGCGATTGCGTGGTCTGGAGGAAGCCGAAAGGATGTACTTGCATACGCTGAGGAAGGCACGACCTGATCTGGCTGCAAAAGTCCAGAGAACCCTGGATGAGGAGGGACTGCCACAAAGAAAAGAGTGGCGCCCCAAGCAAAAGAGAGCCGATGATGGCACATCGGCTGGCACAAACATGGTGTTCATTCGTCCGGCGGAGTGTAGTGCTCCACGATTACACAGTGCACCCGACATGGATAACAGCAAGCGCACCAACGTGCTAAGGTCAGAGATTGGGCTGGTTTTATCCGCCGACATGGACGAGTAGCAAGACTACGTCAATAAGCAACATGGAGGCCGATTCCAGCAATCGGCCCAAATTATCCTCACCATCCATTCTGCCTAGGATCAACGTTTGACCCAACAGGGACTACCTGAAGAGCCGATACCATCAATTCTCTTGACAGAATCGGCTCGGGGGGCACCTAGATGGATAAAACACGAGGATATGAAATAATACTGAGTATGGGGGCTGATACACAAATCGGCCTAAAAATTTTTAACATTTTTGCAGCCGATGCAAGGGCATCGACTTTAGAATTGAGAAATAGCCGATGCGCGGCCATCGACTCAAGGGATACAATTGTTAACCAGAAGGTCAGCCCTAGTGAATTACGAAGAGAAGCCCCATGAAAGAACTCCTCAAGAGAGTAGTTTAACAGCTCAGATCTTCTCTTCAAGAACAATGCTAAGGGCAGCTTGGGTGGCCAGATCAGGTTAAAGGTGGGTCGCATCAGATCCACCGAAAGAAGGGAGTCGATCTGACTCGCGAGGGCAAAGAGGCGCAATGAGGAAACTTGGGGGGCGGCCACCTTGAAGGTTCTCTGCAAACCGATTTACGTGCAGATCGGCTGACTCTGCGTGATCAAGCCCAGGCTAATTCGGCTAAGTTTTTGCTTTGGCCAAGACCCGGGGGGCAGCAGGCCTGGTGGATGTTCTGCCTTGCTCTATTTTCTTCGAGCCGATTGAGTTATCATCGGCTGATCCTTCCTTGCAACTTTCTTCATAGATGATGGGCATTGAAGAAGGGAAGGACGAGTTTCAAAGGACCGATGCGGTGCTATCGGCTCATTACGCATTGGCAAAGGGGACAAATCGATAAGGACAGTAGAAGAGAGAATCGGCTTAATTAAGCTCAGAAGAAATCGGCAAAATCAAATTGGGGAAAAGAAAAAGTTCTTCATTGATAGACAAGATTTCTTACATAAAGAGCTGATTGCTCTCAAAAGACTACTGCTGGTCCTATTCTATGGGCCGTCGCTGCCCTCATCGTCGCCTTCGTCGCTGCCGTCGGCGCTGCTCCCGGCGGGTTCGTCGTCGCTCCAATGGCCGCCAACTGGGCCCTCGTCGTCTTCATCCTCTCCGTCGGCGTCGTCGTCGTCGTCGTCGCTGTCGAAGTCACTCAGATTTCCCGGCCAGGGGCAATGGCGCTTGGCCGGCGGCTCGTCGGAGGAGCTCTCATCGTCGTCTCCCTCCTCCTCTCCCTGCTCCCCTTCCTCCCCGGAAGAGGTGAAGTCGCAGGAGAAGTTGTCGTCGTCGCTCTCCTCCACCGGTTCCCCAACGGCGAGGAAGCGGAGGTCACTCTCCCCGTCGGTCAAGGATTTGTCATCCTCGGACCATACGAAGGAGTCATGGTCATTTTTGTCCCACTTCGTTGGGGCGAGGATATCGTACGCCGCCTGCGTACCCCACGAGGGCGTCTCCTCTCGGATAGGAGAGGACACGTGGGAGAGATCCGATGAGGAAGAAGAAGAGGAGGACGAGGACATGGTGGCAGAGGAGGGTTTTTTGGAGGCTAGTGCGAAGGGGATGAGGGAGACGACTGTTTGCTGCGGTTAAATAGAAGGGAGCATAGTAAAAATTCAATGCCACAGCAGTTCCCGAGGAGGTGGTGCCAGAACAGTCTAATCGCGCAGAGAAGTTGAGAAGGCAAGTTATCATGATGAAGGACTCTGCGACATTTCTGCTCTGCCACGACATGACCCGACGAAAAGAGAGCATAATGATTTTGGAAATGTTATTTCCAAAACCAGGGGGGCATGTGTTATCACCAGTATTTGACCAAGCCAGAGGTGGGCCGCGATCAAGACGAGTTTGAAGATATATGCGTGGAGAGATATGTAAATCGGCCTTGTGTGTCAAGTGGGCTAGTTAGCCCGTGTATCTTTACTTAGTAGGTTACGTAGAGTTTGTCTCGTGCACGGTTTAGTGCACGCCCGCATTAGAAAGTCCCCTGGACTATAAATATGTACCTAGGGTTTATGGAATAAACAACAACCAACGTTCAACACAAACCAATCTCGGCGCATCGCCAACTCCTTCGTCTCGAGGGTTCCTCCGGTAAGCATCATGCTGCCTAGATCGCATCTCGCGATCTAGGCAAGCACAAGCCTCGCCTAGTTGTTCATGCGTTGCTCGTATCGAAGCCTTTTTGATGGCGAGCAACGTAGTTATCGTAGACGCGTTAGGGTTAGCATCGTTCTTAGCATCATATGCTCGCGTAGTGCAACCCTTGCGCGTCTAGCCGTCCTTGTGCCTCATCATGGGTGCAGGGGCGGCACCCCGCTTGATCTTTATTTAGTAGATCTGATCCGTTATGGTCGCTCCTTGATTCATCAAGGATTAGTTTAATATCTCGCAATAGTTAGGCCTTACAAAGGGTTGGAGGATCCAGCGGCATGCGTGGTGTAGTTTGCTGCCCCTAGACGGGACGTTCCGAGGATCAACCTAGTGTTGGTTTTTAGGCCTTGTCTAGGGCTGGCTTACGTTTACCGTGCGTGAGCGCGAGGCCCAATCGTGAGTAGGATGATCCGATTATGCGGTGAAAACCCTAGATCGTCGTGGATCTCATACGCTTTATATTGATCAAGCAGGACCACCATATATTCGGCCACCTTGGACGAATCATGGGTGGATCGGCTCCCTGAGCCGATTCACAGGACAACCTGAGAGCCGATCGAGGCTCGTATTTAACGTGTACGTGTGTGCCCTGCAGGAAATTAAGCGAGGCATCATCCACACCTTCCTGACCGAGGTATAGGTCGTGTGGCACGCCCTTGCGACCCAGCATCGGCGCACGACCAGGAGGCTTTGCGGGCCGTCGCTCTGAGGGACTGGGGCCAGCCGCAGCCCTAGTCATTCCCGGCTCTACCGTGTTGGCCAGTCGCTGCCCGCCGGTGGGTTTCTGACGCCAACATTTATGAAAGTTAATTAATTCGGGGCTGGGAACTCCATTGCCAGCTCTTTTTGCAAAATTATTGGATAAGAGGATGAAGCCACTAGTCCATTGGTGAAAGTTGCCCAACAAGATTGAAAGATAAACTCCACATACTTCCTCATGAGCTATAAAACATTGACACAAATAAGAGATAATAACTTTTGAATTATTTAAAGATAGCACTCAAGCAATTTACTTTGGAATGGCGGAGAAATACCATGTGGTAGGTAGGTATGGTGGACACAATTGGCATAGTTTTTGGCTGAAGGATTTGGATGCACGAGAAGAATCCCTCTCAATACAAGGCTAGGCTAGCAAGATTGTTTGAAGCAAACTCAAGTATAAAACGGTGCAGCAAGACTCACATATGAACCTATTGTAAGCATTATAAGACTTTACATCGTCTCTTTGTTGTTCAAACACCTTAACCAGAAAATATCTAGACTTGGAGAGACCAATCATGCAAACCAAATTTTAACAAGCTCTATGTAGTTCTTCATTAATAGGTGCAAAGTATATGATGCAAGAGCTTAAACATGATCTATATGAGCACAAAAATTGCCAAGTATCAAATTATTCAAGACATTATACCATTTACCACATGAAGCATTTCCTATTTCCAACCATATAACAATGAACGAAGCAGTTTTCAACCTTCGCCATGAACATTAAAAGTAAAGCTAAGAACACATGTGTTCATACGCAACAGCGGAGCGTGTCTCTCTCCCACACAAGCATGAATTTATTCAAACAAAACAAAAACAAACAGACGCTCCAAGTAAAGTACATAAGATGTGACCGAATAAAAATATAGTTTCAATAGAAGAAACCTGATAAGTTGATGAAGAAGGGGATGCCTTGGGCATCCCCAAGCTTAGACGCTTGAGTCTTCTCGAAATATGCAGGGATGAACCACGGGGGCATCCCCAAGCTTAGGCTTTTCACTCTTCTTGATCATATATCATCCTCCTCTCTTGACCCTTGAAAACTTCCTTCACACCAAACTTAGAGCAAACTCATTAGAGGGTTAGTGCATAATCAAAATTCACATGTTCAGAGGTGACACAATCATTCTTAACACTTATGGACATTGCACAAAGCTTCTGAAAGTTAATGGAATAAAGAAACTCATTCAACATAGCAAAAGCGGCAATGCGAAATAAAAGGCAGAACCTGTCAAAACAGAACAGTCCGTAAAGACGAATTTTGCAGGGGCACTTAACTTGCTCAAACGAAAAAACTCAAAACTAATGAAAGTTGCGTACATATCCGAGGATCACACACGTAAATTTGCAGATTTTTCTGAGTTACCTACAGAAACTTCTGCGCAAATTCGTGACGGTACAACAAATCTGTTTCTCGCGCAGTAATCCAAATCTAGTATCAACCTTACCATAGAGACTTTACTTGGCACAAAAACATGATAAGGAGAGGTTGCTACAGTAGTAAACAACTTCCAAGACTCAAATATAAAACAAAAGTGCTGTAGTGAAATAAAGACATGGGTTATCTCCCAAGAAGTTCTTTTTTTATAGCCATTAAGATGGGCTCAGTAATTTTAATGATGCTCGCAAGAAATAAGAGTTGAAGCAAAAGAGAGCATCAAGAAGCAAATTCAAAGCACATTTAAACCTACCCCACTTCCTATGAAAAGGAATCTTGTACACAAATAAATTCATGAAGAACAAAGTGGTAAGCATAGAAAAGCAACACAAGCGCAATTTCAAGATTCTCAACGTAAAGAGGGGAAACTTAATATTATTAAGATGCATATAGCCATGTTTCCCTCTCTCATAATAACTTTCAGTAGCATCATTGATGAAATCCACAATATAACCATCACTTGAAACATTCTTATCATGGTTTATATGCATAAAAGTATCATTATTTTTGACATAAGAAAAACTCTTCTCATTAATAGTAATTGGAGCAGGATCATTATTAAGAATTTGAACATGGTAAACAAGTTGCATACTAAGGGAATGGTTTTTGGCAAGCCCATCATAACTATGACAAGTTTCATCAGGATAATTGTAACATGTGTCATATCCCTCTCTATAACGATTATCTAAACCAGAATATGTAATATCATCATTTTCACTAAAAGTAGAGGTCTCAAATATAGGATCTTCAAGCACAACATCCCCAAGCTTAGAGCTTTCAATATCATCGTTTGAGGGGACATGAATAATGCTATCATAATTACTTTCATAATCAGTACCAAAGAGATTTCCAATATCAAAGGTAGTGTGCTCTTCCAAATCATGATCACTAATATGGGTAAAGGGCATAAGAAGATCATTGTACTCAGATTCATTATCATAATAATCATTAGGAGCAACATACTTACGGTTACCTATTGTTACCTCATACATGGGGGGATATGCTGTTACCTCTTTTTTTTTATTCCCCTTCTTCTTCTTCTTCGTTCCCTTCTTCTTCTTCTTCTTCTTCTTCTTCTTCTCCTCGTTCCCTTCTTTAGGAGGGAGAGGCTTGATGAGAGGCTTCTCCATATAATCTGCTTTATTTCCAGAAACAATAGAAGAAACCTTGGAGGATTCCTTCTTTTCATTAATAAGTTTGAAACACATAGCGGTCCTATCATATTTTGGCAAAGTGTCATCTTCTAAAATATTTTGTATGTAAGTATTTGTATGGCAATTATTAATGCAATAAGAAAGACACCCATGCAAGACATCATCAATATCAAGATCGTTAATATCTAACAAAGAAATTTTTCTTGATAACTCTTCACACTTCAAAAATAAGGTAAGTTCATCATGCTGATTAGGAATAATTTCATCATCACAATACAAATTTACAACACTCATGGGGTTCGAATTATCATTGGCGGAGCATTGAAAATTAAAATGACCAACTCTATGGCAAAGTTCACAAATAAAAGGATAGATGTCACACACTTTTTCACCAAGATCATCTAGAGCCCTAGACCACTTTCTAGTTTTTTCATTCCTATGATGGATACAATATTCATCTTCAATTTGATTAATTCCACAAGGTCTATGTATTCCACAAAAATTAACATGCTTATAGGAAATAGCATTTTCAGAAGTTTCAACATGTTCATTGCAATCATTAATAACAGTTTCATCCTTCATGCAAGCGTCTTTAAAAGGTTCATGATACTTATCAAAATTCTTCCTAGGCAATTCAATGTGAGAAGCAAAAGCTTTATAAAGATTTGCAATAACTTGAGAGTCAAGACCATAAGTAGCACTCATATTTCGAAATTTATCAGTATCCATAAAAGTTTCAATGCATTCATAATCATAATTTATACCTGACTCTTTACCTTTGTCATTCTCCCATTCTTCAGTATTCTCCTGAATCCGATCAAGAAGGTCCCATTTAAACTCTTCTTTGTTGCGTGGGAATGATCCAGAACAAGCAGTATCCAGCAAGGTTTTATCCTGAAAAGAAAGTCTTGCATAGAAATTATCAATGATAACATTACTAGGAAGCTCATGATTGGGGCATTTGAGCATTAAAAACTTCAATCTCTCCCATGCTTGGGCAATACTCTCTCCATCATGAGGCCAGAAATTATATATTCGGGTTCGGTCTTTGTGAATTTCACTTGGAGGATAGAACTTAGAATAAAATAGAGGCACAATATCCTTCCAATCAAGAGAACGTCTGTCCTTCAGCAGTTTATACCAATGCGCCGCTTTACCAGATAGCGACATAACAAATAATTTCTTCCTAACTTCATCCATTGAAATACCTGCACACTTGAATAACCCGCATAATTCATGCAAAAATAGTAAATGATCTTCAGGATGAACAGTTCCATCCCCTTCATAGCGGTTATCCATAACACGTTCAATAATTTTCATAGGTATCTTAAAAGGAATATTTTCAGTAGGTGGATTTAAAATAACATCATTAGAGTTATCGCATATGGGAGATAAAGTATTATCAGAGCAAATTTTCTCCCCTAAAGATGGGAAGCTAAAAAGATCACAAAAACTAGCTTCCCCAAGCTTAGACTTTTCCATAGCATTAGCAGTAATTGCATTCGTACTAATAACATTGCTACTAACATGTAAATAAGGTTCTATAGGTTTTTAAATTTTCGCATCAAACAATTCTAAATCAGGAAAAAGATAAAGAAGCTCACTAATTTTTTTGTTGTTTTCCATTATGCCTAACTAGTGAAAATAAAAACAAGAAACAAAAAGTCGCAACTGCAGAGTCTAAAGGAGATAGCTTCGAGCACTCACACACCGGCAACAATGCTAAGAAATAACTTAGTAGTCGGAGGATGTGAATAACTTTTACCTTACCTCCCCGGCAACGGCGCCAGAAAATAGCTTGATGTCTGCGGGTACTTCTATTCTTGTAGACAGTGTTGGGCCTCCAAGAGCAGAGGTTTGTAGAACAGCAGCAAGTTTCACTTAAGTGAATCACCCAAGGTTTATCGAACTCAGGGAGGTATAGGTCAAAGATAGTCCTCTCAAGCAACCCCGCAATTAAGATACAAGAAGTCTCTTGTGTCCCCAACACACCTAATACACTTGTCAGATGTATAGGCGCACTAGTTCGGCGAAGAGATAGTAAAACACAGGTGGTATAGATGAATATGAGTGGTAATAACAATCTGAAATAAATATGGCAGCGAGTAAACATGCAGTAGAACAGTAAGTAAGTGGTGTTTGCAGTATTGGAAACAAGGCCTAGGGATCATACTTTCACTAGTGGACACTCTCAACATTGATCGCATAATAAATAATAACTTCTCTCATTTGTGCTACATACACTCTTTTGTTGGATGACAAACACCATTCGTTGTGTAGGGCTACAAGAGCTCCCTCAAGCCGGAGTTAACAAGCGCCACAACATTCATCATTCATATTTAAGTAACCTTAGAGCATAATAGATCTTTGCAAAATAGACCGAGTACTAACATAGCATACACACTGTCACCATTACACTATGAAAGGGGGAATAGATCACATCAATACTATCATAGCGATAATTAACTCCATAACCTACAAAAGATTATGATCATAATCTACGACAAGAACCACACGATGCACACACTGTCACCATTACACCATGCAGGAGGATGTTACCTGCCAAAACCCACCGGCAGGCAATGGTTAAGCAACACGAAGAGCCGGGAGGCTCCCAAGGCCGCTTAGTGGACCCTGGCACCTCGCGTCGTCCCGCAAGTCTTCCAGCCACGTCCTGGCGGTTGCTAGGGCGTGCCACCTGACCTAGACCCGATCGGGGAAGGTGTTAGATTGCTTCGATTGTTCCTGCATGGTAGACACGTAAACATTAAATACGAGCCCTATCGGCTCTTAGGTTGCCCTGTGGATCGGCTCAAAGAGCCGATCGCCCCATGGTTCACGTTGGATTTGCAATGACATGGGGATCCTGCTTGATCAAAACAAAGCTGAAACGATCTACGACAGTTTAGGGTTTTCACCGCATAACCGGAACGTCCTACGCGTGATCGGGCCTAGCAGATACGGAAGATGATGAAAACTACCCCTACAAGAGGCCTAAAAACCAACATTACGTCAATTCCCGGAACATCCCTTGTAGGAACGGTAAACAACACCTAACGCACTACCGGATCGTCCGACCCCAACATAAGGCCTAACTATGCAGATATTAAACTAATCCTTGCGGAGCAAGGAGCAACTATAACGGATCGGATCTACTAAGTAATGAACAAGCAAGATGCTGCCCTTACACCCGGATAGGTGTAAGGGCAGCTAGGTGTCGAGGGACGGCATTGCCACGCAAATATGCACGAGAAAGCATCAATGCAAGCCCCTAGACACCTAATGATAAGTAGTGCTGCTCGCCATCAACAACGCTTCAGCACGAGCAGCACAAGGTAGACGAATAAACGTATACTGCCTAGATCGCGAGATGCGATCTAGGCAGCATGATGCTTACCCGGAAGAAACCCTCGAAGAAAGGGGTGGCGATGCGCCTGATTTGTGTTTGTTGTGAACGTGATTGTCCTCCTTTCTCGATAACCCTAGATACATATTTATAGTCCAAGGGACTTTCTAATTGAGGCGTGCACCTAACCGTGCACGGGCCGACTCTATCTCGTTAATTCTAAACATGATACGATCTACTATATTACAGATACACAGGCAATTTAGCCCAAACTCTTAGCGCGAGGCCGCTTCAAAGATGCTCCACGTGTAATCTTCAAAGTCCATCTTCACTTACGGCCCACCTCCTGATTTGGCCAAAATCGGGTGATAACACATGCCCCCCTGGTTTTGATAATGATAATTGCAAAACCATCTGTCTCCTTCGAAGGGTCATGTCGTGGCAGAATCGTCGCAGTATTCTTCATCATGACGTCTTGCCTCCTCAACTTCTCTGCACGATTTGACAGTTCTGGCACCACGTCCTCGGAAACTGCTTAAGCATTAAATCGCTATATCCCCTTTTTATTTAGCCACTTCCTGTAGTTCCCTTCTTCATCCCCTTCGCACTAGCACCCCCAAAAACCCTCCTCTGCCACCATGTCTTCCTCTTCCTCCTCCTCATCGGATCTTTCCACCCAGTCCTCCCCCTTCCGCGAGCCGACACCGGAGTGGGATCCGCAGGAGGCCCACGCGGCCAACATCCGCCGCGCCATAGCCGACGGGGACGAGTCGAGCCACGACTCCTCCGTCTGGTCTGAAGATGACCAGTCCTTGACGGACGGGGAGAGCGACCTCCGCTTCCTTGCCATTGGGGAATCGGAGGAGGAGAGCGACGACGACCGCTTCTCCTGGGACGGAGTCGCCTCCTCCGAGGAGGTGAAGGAGGAGGAGGAGGAGGAGGACGACAGCTCCTCCGACGAGCCGCCGGCCAAACGCCACTGCCCCTGGCCCGGGAACCTCAGCGACTTCGACAGCGATGACGACGACGCTGATGAAGAAGACGAGGACAATGAAGGTCCTGCCGGCGGCCGCTACAGCAGCGACGACGAGCCGGCCGGGAGCAGCGCCGACAGCGGCGATGACGACGAGGGAAGCAGCGGCCCCTAGATAGGATAGAGCTAGGAGTAGTAGACGGGGCAATGTATCCCTGTCGGGGGGAAGACCCCGGGTAGGGCAATGGACGCGGAGCGGCCGGCTTGAGGTCGGCCGGCTCGCGGCAAAGGCCGGCTGAGGAGCAGCCGGAGCCGTGGCCGGCTGCCTCGGGAGCCGGCTGCCTCTAAGTCCTAGTCGGCCCGGCTGCGGCCTTCGACGCCGTAGCTGGGCCGGCTTCTACAAGCCATATCCGACCGGGGTTTATACCTCGGACCGACTCGGAGGCTGGCGAGCCTTGCACGGAGAAGGAACTCGGGTAGGTGAGCCGGGTTCAAAGGTCCACGCCGACCTCATCTCCCGTAAAGTACGGGGCACGCGTAGAGCAGACGGTGCCACGCGCCGGACGAGGCCATCATGGCGTACGTCGAGCCGTACGCGCTACAGAGCATGATGACGACAACGACCGCACCTCCACGCCGGCTGACCTGGGCAGGCGGATGGGACGTGCCACTACGCTCAACGGCTCCCTGGCGTCAGCGCCTCGGGA
Source organism: Lolium rigidum (assembly GCF_022539505.1). Taxonomy (NCBI): domain Eukaryota; kingdom Viridiplantae; phylum Streptophyta; class Magnoliopsida; order Poales; family Poaceae; genus Lolium; species Lolium rigidum. The sequence goes on from NC_061511.1 coordinate 59,483,426, forward strand.
AGGGACGGGAGCCGAAGCCGGCCCATGCTGGCCACTAGACCCTAGGGACTTATATGTAAAGTGCCGGTGCCTATATAAGCCGGGCTACCCCCTCGTGCGGGGGACGATCGATCAGTTACCATTCACTAGTCTTAGAGCTGCCCTGAGAGAGAGAGACCTTCGTCCACCTCAGAGCAGCCGGATACAGCTCAAGGAGCACCATTGTATTGTGTTACACATCATATACACTCATAGCAGGAGTAGAGGTGTTACCTCCATCGGAGGGCCTCGAACCTGGGTACGTCGCCGTGTCGCTCGTGCCCATACCCGCTTCCGGATATCGCCGTGAGACCATTAGGAACCACCTCGATTAGCCACCCTATGGCATATGTCATGACGATACCACGACATTTGGCGCCCACCGTGGGGCCTTCAGCGTCCGCGGCCGGTGTCTCCATCCGGACGGGCCTCACCATCACCACCGGCGAGAGGGTCGCTTCAGGCTTGGTCTGGAGATTCGGCTCCCTCGACTGCGTCAGCGACAACGCTGGCTGCTTCGCCGACCGGCCATTCCCTGCCGGCGGCAACATCATCAGCTTCGGCGGCTTCGACGTCTACGTCGCCACCGTTGCACCACCGCGCTACCCGCGCGAGATTGTGCCCTGCGCAAGCCCTCCCCCTGGAGCCGGCGCCAGCCTCACCACCACCGGCCCTTGCATCATGCAGGAGGTCATGGCCACCGGCGACGACGCCGGAGGCAAGTCCACGCGCATCCGTGGCCCCGAGCTGGAGCGCAACAAGGAGACCGGCGCATCCGCCTCGGGCGCGAAGGCGCCGCCACCACCATCCCGGCTGGACGAAGTTCGGGCCAAGCTGAGCACTCCGCTCACGCCTGGTGCCGACCCCACCACCATCGAGAAGGACCTGGAGGAGCACCGCCAGCTCCTCCTCAAGCAGACGGAAGAGCTGGCTGCTGCAAAGCGCCAGTGGGAGATCTCCCAGCGCGAGTTCAACCGCGCCCACGGCCTCACGCCAGCCGGCGACAACCCAAGCCGGGCCGGCCAGATTCGCCGCAGAGGAGGCGGCCTGGGCGCAGAGATCGCCCGGGACGGCGCTGCATCGCCGGCTCCGTCTACGGAGCTACCCATCTACAACACCCCCGACAAGAACATGCTCGCGGCTGAAGCTGCCGCGGAAGAGCTGCACCGCCTCGAAGGCGCAGAGTTACGCCGCCAAACTGAGCGGGTGACTGAGCTGCTGAAGGCGGCCAACCGCCTGACCAAGGACCCCAGGTACGCCCATGCCCCCAGAGCTTCTCACGCTCATGGCGCTGCAGGCAAGGACCGAGACGGTCCGAGGGACACGGCCGAGTCCACCTCCCCCGCACCAAGCCGGCGAGCCGACAGCCGGAACACCCACGCAAGTTCCAGCCGCCCAAGCCGGCCGCCCAGTGGCAACAGCGGTCGCAGCCGGCCACCATCAAGCCGGCACGACGACGAAGAGTACGAGTACGAGAGGCCATCCACCATCAAGCACCGCGCGGCTCCAGAGGCCAGTGGCCCGCGCCAGCCGGCCCGCTCCCGGCTGGGTCCGCGCGTCGAGCCGGCAGACGCCAGAGATCGTCTCGACCGGCTGGTCGAATCCCGCATCGCGGAAGAAGAAGGGCCAGCCGGCCCCAAGTGCTTCGGGCCGCGGATCCTCAACGAGCCCATGAGAGCCGGCTTCCAGCTCCCCCGCGACACACCCAAGTACGACGGCACGACCAAGCCGGAGGACCGGGCTGCGGGACTACTCCACCGCGGTCGGCATCGCCCGGGGCAACAAGCGCCGGGCCGTGCGCTACCCCCCCTCATGCTGCTCGGCTCCGCCCGCACCTGGCTCAACAACCTGCCAGCCGGCAGCATCAACGGCTGGCTCGACTTCGAGGACGCCTTCATCAGCAACTTCACCGGCACCTACCGCCGGCCAGGTCGCCCCCAACAGCTTGAGATGTGCAAGCAGGGCGCAGACGAGACGGACCGTGCGTACCTGACGCGCTGGTGCGAGATGCGCAACTCCTGCGAGGGCGTGCACGAGATCCAGGCAGTCGGCTTCTTCATGGCCGGCTGCCGGCCCAACACCATGCTGTGGCACAAGCTGCACCGCAGCGACCCCAAGACGATGGCTGCCTTGATGGCCATCGCAGACAAGTACGCGCTGGGCTGATGGAACCAGCAGCACGCCGGCTGAGATTTCGCCGGCTCCATCCAGGCGGGACAACAACAAGCCGGCTGAGCACAAGCCGGCCGAGGGCGGCCACCACGGCAGCCGGCGGGACAACTACCGCGGCAAGAGGCACAGCGACCAGCCGGACCGCCGGTACGGCTCCGCCCACGTGGCGGCAGTGTCAGACCACGCGGCTGGCGCAAGCCGGCGCCAGAAGCAGACGGACCGGCCCTGGAAGCCGAAGTACACCTTCGAGCAGATGCTCGACTCGCCGTGCAAGTACCACAGCGGCAAGAACCCCTCCAACCACTCCACCCGCGACTGCCACTTCATGAAGCGGCTGACGAGCGGCGAGCCCCTTCCGCCTCCACCCCCACCACCACCGGCCCGGCGGGCCGGGTGGCCAAGCCGGCGCGAGAAGCCAACAACCTCGAGCACCACGAGGCTAACCAAGTGCACCATGGCGGCCGGTACCTGGCTGAGGATGCCACCTACATCATCTTCACCTCCGAGCCCGAGGACAAAACGAGCCAGCAGCGCCGTTCCCTCGAGGTCAACGCGGTCATGCCGCAGGTCCCCCAGTACCTACACTGGTCAGAACAGGCCATCACCTTTGATCGCCGCGACACACCGGCTGTCCTACCAAAGCCGGGCAGCTACGCCATGGTCCTCGACCCCACCATCGGCACAACCCGGCGCAGCGTGCGCTTCTCGCGCGTCCTCATGGATGGGGGCAGCAGCATCAACATCCTCTACCGCGACACCGCCCGCAAGTTGGGCATCCAGGAGGCCGAGTTGCGCCCCACCCCCACCGTCTTCCACGGCATCGTGCCAGGCCATTGCTGCCAGCCGATCGGCCGGATCACCCTGGAGGTCATGTTCGGCAAGCCGGACAACTTCCGCACGGAGAACATCGAGTTCGAGGTGGTGGACCTCGTGAGTCCCTACCACGCGCTCCTGGGCAGGCCCGCCCTGACAAAGTTCATGGCGGTGCCCCACTATGGGTACCTGAAGATGAAGATGCCTGGCCCTAAGGGGGTCATCACCGTAGCCGGCGACTACCGCCGCTCCATGGACTGCGCCACGCAGAGCTCCAAGATGGCCCAGACGCTGGTCATCGCCACCGAGAAGCAGCTCATCCACGACGCCGTTGCCTTGGCTAAGGCCGCGCGAGCGGACATGCCGGCTGTGGGCAACCCGGGCCGGGACGACTCATTTCCGGCCGGCCGACAACACCAAGAAGATCCTCGCTCGACCCGGCCCAGCCGGGACAAGTACGTCACCATCGGTGCCGGCTTGAGCAGCAAATAGGAAAGCGAGCTCACCGGCTTCCTCCGTGAGAATCGGGACATCTTCGCATGGTCTCCAAGGGACATGCCGGGTGTACCGAGGGAGTTGGCTGAGCACCACCTCCACGTCGGGCCCGAAGCCAAGCCGGTGAAGCGGCCTCTCAGGCGCTTCGCCGAAGAACGAAGGAAGGCCATCGGTGAAGAAATTGCCCGGCTCCTAGCTGCCGGCTTCATCATGGAAGTACTGCACCCGGACTGGTTGGCGAACCCGGTCCTGGTTTTGAAGAAGAACGGCTCTCGGCGCATGTGTATCGACTACACCAGCCTCAACAAGGCGTGCCCGAAGGACCCCTTCCCCCTGCCGCGCATAGATCAAGTCATAGACTCGACTGCCAGGCTGTGAACTGTTGTCTTTCTTAGATGCCTACTCAGGCTACCACCAGATTCCTTTGAATCCGGCTGATCAAATAAAGACTTCGTTCATTACCCCGTATGGGGCTTACTGCTACACGACTATGCCATTCGGCTTGAAAAATGCAGGCGCCACCTACCAAAGGTGCATGCAAAAGTGTTTGCGGGATCAAATCGGCAGAAATGTTCACGCATACGTGGATGATGTCGTTGTAAAAACCAAGGAGATGCCTACCCTCCTTGATGACTTGAGAGAAACCTTCACCAATCTGCGAAGATTCCGGATGAAGCTCAACCCGGCCAAATGCACGTTCGGCGTGCCAGCCGGCCAACTCCTGGGCTACCTCGTCTCTCAGCGAGGAATCGAAGCCAACCCGGAGAAGATCAGTGCCATTGAGAAGATGGAACTGCCGCAGTGCCTCAAGGACGTCCAGAAGTTCACCGGATGCCTGGCCTCCTTGAGCCGCTTCGTCAGCCGGCTGGGGGAGAAGGCACTGCCCCTGTATCAATTGATGCGGAAGTCGGACAAATTTGTCTGGTCACCGCAGGCGGATAAAGCCTTTCGCGACTTAAAGCGCGTGCTCTCAACCGCGCCAATCCTTGCAACGCCAGGCTCAATGGAGCCAATGTTGTTGTACATCGCAGCCACCAACCGAGTGGTTAGCGTTGTCCTGGTGGTGGAGAGCAAAGAAGCAGCCAACAGGGAGCAGCTGGTTCAGCGCCCAGTCTACTATCTCAGTGAGGTGCTGTCCCAGTCGAAGCAAAACTACCCCCACTACCAGAAGGTCACCTACGGCGTGTACATGGCGGCCAAGAAGCTCAAACACTACTTCCAAGAGCACCCCATCAGAGTGGTGGCCACAGCGCCCTTGGCAGAAATCATCGGCAGCAAGGATGCCAACGGCCGGGTTGCCAAGTGGGCCCTGGAGCTAGCCGCCCACACCATCCTCTACGAGCCGCGCACAGCCATCAAGTCGCAGATCCTCGCGGACTTCTTCGTCGACTGGGCCGAGATGCAATACCTGCCGCCTGTGCCTGACTCCACACACTGGAAGCTGCACTTCGACGGCTCCAAGATGCGAAACGGCTTGGGAGCCGGCATCGTCGTCACTTCCCCCAAGGGAGATCGGCTGGACTATGTCCTGCAGATCCACTTCGCCGCATCGAACAATGTGGCGGAGTATGAAGCGCTCATTCATGGGCTGAAGCTGGCCAAGGAGATTGGCGTGCGTCGCATCCTTTGCTTCGGCGACTCCGACTTGGTTATACAGCAAGCATCGGGCGACTGGGACGCGAAGGACGCCAACATGGCCTCATACCGCTTCCACGTCCAGCAGCTATCCGGCTTCTTCGATGGCTGTGAATTCCACCATGTGCCACGGGCAAACAATGAGGCGGCAGATGCCCTATCCAAGATTGGCTCGACTCGGCAAGCCATTCCGCCGGGCGTTGCCTTGGCGATTCTCAAGAAACCGTCCATCATACCGTCACCGGACTCGGATTCCATATTCGTGCCGGCTGACCCGGGGGCTTCTCAGCCGAACCCGGGGCTTCATTGCCCAAGTCGGGGGCTCATCAGCCAAACCCGCCGGCTTCTCAGCCGAACCCGGGGGCTTATCGGTCCAACGCGGGGGCTTCTCAGCCAAACTCGGGGGCTTATCAGCCAAACCCGCCGGCTTCACAGCCGAACCCGGCGACCACGCAGTCGAAACCGGAAGCTCCGAAGATGGAGGCCTTGGTGGCTAGCGTGTTTGAAATAAAATGCGTACCATCATGGGCACAAGAATTCCTCTCCTACCTCACCGATGGTGTGCTGCCCAATGACAGGGTTCAAGCTAGGCAGATTGAGAGAAGGGCCAAGGCCTATACAATCATCAACCACGAGCTGTACAAACGCAGCGTAAGTGGGGTGTTCCAGACGGTGCGTCGAGCCGGCTGAAGGGATTGAACTCCTACGGGAAATCCACCAGGGAGAGTGCGGCCATCACGCCTCCTCCCGAGCCATAGTGGCCAAAGCCTTCCAGGCACGGTTTTTATCGGCCGACCGCGCTCGGGGACGCGAAGACCTGGTGAAGAAGTGCAACGGCTGCCAGCGCTTCGCAAAGCAAAGGCAAACGCCGGCTTCCGCCCTGAAAACCATCCCCATTACCTGGCCGTTTGCCGTATGGGGCTTGGATATGGTGGGCCCATTCAAGACAGCCCGAGGCGGCATGACACATCTCTTGGTGATGATTGACAAATTCACTAAGTGGATCGAAGCCAAGCCGATCAAGAAGCTGGATGGCTCCACAGCCGTCACATTCCTCAAGGAGATAATCGCGAGATACGGCTACCCGCATAGCATCATCACCGACAACGGCAGCAACTTCGCCGAAGGCATTTTCAAGCGCTACTGCGGGGAGATGGGGATCCGAATGGACCTATCGTCCGTGGCACACCCAGAAACCAACGGCCAAGTGGAGAAGGCAAACGGCTTGATCCTAGCCGGCATCCGGCCCCGGCTGGTGGAGCCGCTTGAGCGCTCAGCCGGCTGCTGGATTGAAGAGCTGCCCAGCGTGCTGTGGAGCCTGCGCACAACACCCAACCGTTCAGTCGGTTTTACGCCCTTCTTCCTCGTATACGGGGCCGAAGCCGTCCTGCCGACTGACATCGAACACGACGCGCCAAGGATCAAGCTATACACAGAAGCTGAAGCCAAAGAAGCTCGCGAAGATGGAGTCGACCTGGTTGAAGAGGTCCGGCTGATGGCTAAATCCAGATCCACCGTATACCAGCAGAGCCTCCGTCGCTATCACAGCCGGAAGGTTAAGTCCTTAGCATTCCGAGAAGGAGACCTAGCGTTGGATCAGCCGGACAGCATAAACTAGCATCCCCATGGGAGGGTCCCTTCATCGTGAGCAAGGCAGTAGGCAATGATTCCTACTATCTCATAGATGCCCAAGAGGCCAAAAAGAACAAGGCAAGCAAAACTGACGAGGAGACAAAACGTCCCTGGAATGTCAGGTTGCTTCGACCGTTTTACACTTGAGAGGAGGAATGTATGTATCCCTTGTATCCCTTTTGCAAGCTATGAAAAAGCACGCGCCAAGAGCGCCGTTTCCGACAAGTTTTTCGCGCACTCTATTTCGTTTCGCCAATTGGCTTGAACCCTTTCACGCGGCGGCTTAGTAACGTGATCGGATTTCCGACAGCCGGCTTCCGACCAGCTACAGACCGCAACCCGGCTGTCCGGCTGGCGGGAGTAAGGCCTAGGGAGCTGGCACGCGAAAAACGGCTAAGGAAAGAGTAAAAGCGAGTTGACTTGCAACCTTTCATAAAAGTGTCGGACTGCCGAAATCGACTCGTTCGACTGAAATACTATCGGCCTCACCCAGCGGCACGCTCTTGATCCGGCGACGGACCGCAAGTCGGACGTACGACCGGCAAGGGCACATCCAAAGAGTGGGGCGGATGGGAAAAAGCGAACAAGTCGGAAGAAAGCAAGCCGGCACACAGATGATTAACAAACACATTAAAGTGCGTCATAATAAAAAGGAAGATAATATTGTCTTTACATAAGCACCCGGCATTCCGGGGATTTAATAAATTGTCTTGGCAAAAGCAAAGCTATATAAGCAGGAAAGCTCAAGCATCGGCTGGAGGAGGAATAGCCGGATCAACAGCAGGCGGCGGAGAGTCCATCTCGACCCCTTCGTCTTCAAGCTCCTCCTCCTCATCAGAGTGAGGGTTCGGATCCGCGATGAAAAGGCGCTTGTCGACGAAGTCGGCGATGGCGCTGGCTCGGGCAAGACGGGCGGCCTTCTGATCGGCTGAGAGCTCCTCTTCCACGCCGGCTCGCCGATAATCGAGCTGCCCCAAGTCCACCTCGTTGTACCAGGAGAGGACGAAAGACAGCGCCATGTCGGCGCCGGCACGCGTGGCAGACCCCTTCCAGTCGATGAAGCGGTCCGGCGCCTGCTCGATCAGGGAAGTGAGGCTGGAAATGTCTTGCGGCGCCTCCTTGTCGGGCCACAGCATCGGGACCAGCTCCTCAGCCGCCTTCCGGAGCTCCCAGCCAAATTTGGTGATGGGCTCGACGCGGGCAGCCAGGGACGACAGATGGTCCTCCATGGTGAAGGTCGCCGAGCTGCCCTCGCCAGTCGCCCGCCCCCTGGCCTCGCGCGCAGCGCCAACGGCGTCCAAGGCCATGTCCTGCGTTTCCGGGAAGGCCGCTGCAAGAAGGAAGCATGTCAGAAGTCATAAAAGCCGAAATAAGCTGGAAAATGCAAAATTTCGAAGTCCTAAAGTAAGACTGGCGGCAGCCGGCACGAGCCGACTGCCCCCAGCCCGAAGATGGAGATTCCGAAGCTCTAAAGTAAGACTGGCGCCAGCCGGCACGAGCCGACTGCCCCCAGCCCGAAGATGGAGATTTCGAAGGACAAAAGAAAAAGACTGGCGGCAGCCGGCACGAGCCGACTGCCCCCAGCCCGAAGATGGAGATAGCGAAAAAAGAAGTTTCTGCAGCCGGCTACTAGCGGAAGCTGGCAGCCGACAGCCGAAAGCCGGCAAAGGGGAAGGAAACACAAACTCACCCGAAAAGCCGGTATCGATGGCGCCGATAAGGTCCGTCCAATGCTTGGCAGTAGCCGTCAGCTCCGTGGACTTGTCGGCGACCTCCTGCTGAAGCGCAAGCCGCTGCTTCTCCACCTCGTCCAGCCGCCGGCTCAGATCATCCACCTTCTCCTTCTCTGCCGTCCTAAGGGAGGTGAGCTCGGCGAGATGGTTCTTCTCCCGGCGCGCGCAGCCGCCTCAACTCCCCATCAGCCACCCTGAGCTTGGCGGCGGCAGCACGGCCCGCCTCCTCGCTCTCGGCGCACTGAGCGCGAGCAACCCGAAGGTCCTCCTCCAGCAGCGGGACCCTGGTGGCCGCAACTGTGAGGCAGCCGGAAAGAAGTGTCAGCCAATATAGACAGAAGAGAGAAAACGTTGAGCCAAAAGAAACAGGAGCTTACCCTTGGCGGCTTCCAGCTCACGAGCCAAGGTGGCCCGCTCCAAGCTTGGCCTTATGGTAGCTGGTCACCACCTTGTTGTACAAGGCGGTGCGTCGCTCGTCGACCGCCTGAAAAAGAGTTAATCGTTTAGGCGAAACCTGGGCCGGCTTCGAGCAGCCGGCCCATGCCTCGGAGGGCTACCAGGATAACAATAAAATCGCAGAAAACAAGATGAGACGCCACTTACCTTGTCAGCTTCCTCCAAAGTCGACAGCTGGGCCACGGCCTCGGCGGCTTTGGTCTTCAAGCTGGCTCGGTAGCCAGAGAAGAGCATCTTCAGGGGCGCCGTGCCAGGCTGCCCCTCCCGGCTGAAAATCTCGCAGGAGTCCGCCTGGTTCCAGGCCCGCTCCATGGTCCAGCCGAGCCGAAGCTGGAGTCCGAGGCGGATGGCACGTTCACCAGCTTGGCACCCTTGGCCACGTGGAGGCCAGTGGGCGACACCGCCGGGCCCTTCGCCTTCACCAACGCCTGGGAGTCGGCGTCCCTGGCGCGCGCTGGCTCCTCCTGCTGAGGCTCCGCCCTCGGCGGCTCCGAAGCCGGAGGCGGCGCGGCTGGCCCGGTGGGAACCACCTCCGGCCCCTCAGGCGGCGCAGCTCCGCCAGCTCCAGCTCCTGCCGCCGGTGGCACACCTCGGCCGGCTCCAGCAGCCGGCCCCAGCAACGGCGCGCGGTGCGGAAACAGGTCGCCAAGAGTGGGCCTCTGGGCCGACTCGCCCTGGGCGTCCTGGCCCGGCGCTGAAGGAGGCGCAGCTGAAGAAGACGCCCCCGCGGGAGGCGGCGAAGCTGTAGGCGGCGTAGCCACAGGCGGCACAACGACAACGGGCGGCGTGCGCGCACGTGTCGTAGGCGGCGGCGTCGGCTCCCTCTGCCGGCGGAACGGCGGCGCAACGCGCGCAGCCGGCCCAGAGCTGCCGCCTTGGGCGAACTTGATGGCGGCCCTAGTCAAGCAAACAAAAGAAGATAAATGCAAAGTGAGGAAAGAAAAGGAATCAAACAACAAAGAAAACAAAAAGAGCTTACCCGGCCATCTCAGGGACCTTCTTGGGCCCTTGCTGGCGTTGTCTCTTGGCCTGGCCCTCCAGCCTGGCCGTGTTCCCGCCGCCGGCCCGCTTCTTCTTCGGCGCCGAAGTCGCCGAGGCGGCAGGCGGCCTCGAGCGCAGGGGCACCGCCCGGACCGGTGCCGGCCCCGTGGTGGACGTGGCCGGCTCCGCCTCCTCCTCCTCCACCTGCTCCGGCGAAGGCGGCGGGTTATGCTCCCCTTGGCCGCCCTGGTCGGGCACCACCGGCAGGTCGTCATCGCCGGCTTGGTCGCCGGCTTGGTCGCCGGCTTGGTCAGCCGGATCCACGAGATCCGCCGTCCAGATCTTGCGCGCCAAGTCGCCGTCCTCGATCTCTTGGCGGGGGAAGATCTAGAAAACAAGAACAGATGAGTAACAAGCGAGCCACGCAGCCGCAAGCCGAAAGGCACAAGCCAAAAATACAACTTACCCGCTCAGGCGGCGCAGCTCGGTCGTAAGGCGGCAGCCCCCACGCCCAGTCTTCCGGCATGTTGGCCTTGGTGATGTTGTTCACCCGGTGAGCGACTTGGGCCTTGGTGAGCGCTATCCTCGACGTCCGGGTCGGATCCAGCCGGCCGGACATAAGCCCGATCTTGTGGACACGGCGCTGGAGCGGGATCACCCGGCGCTCTATGTAGGTGCAGAGGAGATCCTCGGCGCTCAGCCGGCCCGCAGAGACGCACTCCCCCAAGAAATCCCAGAGGAGGTTGACTTCCGCGTCTGGATCCGCCGACTTGGGGTTGTGACCCCAGTTGAGCCGGGTGGTAGGAGGAGCCGGATTATACTCCGGCAGGTTGATCCGGTCGAAGGCTGGGTTGGCGTTCTTCACGTAGAAAAACGTCATCTGCCAGTTCTTCACCGAATCGACAGTCGGTATCTTCGGGAAGAGCGAGCCGGCGCGGGGATAGATGGAAGCGCAGCCGCAGGTCCTCAGGCGGCCCTCAGTCATCTGCGACTTGAGGTAGAAGAGCCGGCCCCAGAAGTCGACGTCGGGCCACAAGCCGGCGTAGCCCTCCATAAAAGCCACATAGCAGCTAAGGAGGACGCACGCGTTGGCCGGCAAGTGGTGCGGCCGGAGGCCGAAGAAATCCAAGAACCGGCGAAAAAGGCCGAAGCCGGCAGACCTAACCCGCGGTCGAGGTGCGCGCCGAAGACGACGCGCTCTCCGGGATCCGGCTTGGGCTCCACCTCCTCGCCGGGCGCTCGCGTGACAACCTCCCGAGGAATCCGGCGGAGGCGCACCAGGCGCTCGATGTCGTCGTCGTTCATCGGCGAGCCCCTCCGGGACCCGGCGGCGGAGGCCATGGACGAAGAGGAGGAGGAGGAAGACCACTCTAAATCAAAGGGAGAAGAGGAACCGCTCCTCACCGGAGGAAGGCGCGGCGGCGATGAACGCAGCGTCGAGCCGCGGGGCCCCGTGGCGCCGGCTTGGCGTGCGGACGGCTGCCGAACGGCGGAGGTCTCCGGCCGCGAAAGGTCACCGAGGTTCGCCAGGTGGTCACCGGAGAAAGATCGACGGCGTGCGAAGTGCGCTCGGACGAAGAAAGTGAGAGAGAGAAGGGGCAGCGGCGAAAGGAAGAAGAAGGGTACCTCGGTACCGCGCGGGGGGCATTTATAGCCGCCCGGCGCGCCCGTTACGCCGCCACGTGGCGATCGTGGGCCACGATGGGATCAACTGCGCCGAAACCGCCCCACACGACGCGGCAGTTACCGAAACGGCCGCACCACTTCGCCCACGACCGCAAAAAATCCGGAGGAGACAGCGATGTGACCAGACGAAGCGACCGCGCTGACGAAGCCGTCAGAACGGTCAAGTCGGGCGCGGGACTCGAGGCGGCGGAGTTGCCGTTGCACCCGAGCCGGAGCCGGACGATAAAATCGACCCGGCTCCAGTCTCTGGCAACAAGCCGGAAACGTCTTCAACACTTAAGAAAAAGTGAAAATGACAGAAGCAAAAAAAGGCGTCCGGCTGGAGGAAGCCGGATGGGGCGAGCCGGATGAGGGTGCAGCCGGCTGAATGAAAATTCTCAGTTGGCCCCTCCGGGAGCCGTCAGGAACAAGCGAGGGATGTATAAAAGCCAGGGAAACCTGCCTAGGTCCTTCTTAAACGCAGGACCTTGCCAGCTTCGGGGGCTAATGTCGAGGGGAAGACCCCGGGTAGGGCAATGGACGCGGAGCGGCCGGCTTGAGGTCGGCCGGCTCGCGGCAAAGGCCGGCTGAGGAGCAGCCGGAGCCGTGGCCGGCTGCCTCGGGAGCCGGCTGCCTCTAAGTCCTAGTCGGCCTGGCTGCGGCCTTCGACGCTGTAGCTGGGCCGGCTTCTACAAGCCATATCCGACTGGGGTTTATACCTCAGACCGACTCGAGGCTGGCGAGCCTTGCACAGGAAGGAACTGGGTAGGTGAGCCGGGTTCAAAGGTCCACGCTGACCTCATCTCCCGTAAAGTACGGGGCACTGTAGAGCAGCAGTGCCACGCGCCAGACAGGCCATCATGGCGTACGTCGAGCCGTACGCGCTACGAGCATGATGACGACAACGACAGCACCTCCACGCCGCTGACCTGGGCAGGCGGATGGGACGTGCCACTACGCTCAACGGCTCCCTGGCGTCAGCGCCTCGGGAAGGGACGGGAGCCGAAGCCGGCCCATGCTGGCCACTAGACCCTAGGGACTTATATGTAAAGTGCCGGTGCCTATATAAGCCGGGCTACCCCCCTCGTGCGGGGGAGGATCGATCAGTTACCATTCACTAGTCTTAGAGCTGCCCTGAGAGAGAGAGACCTTCGTCCACCTCAGAGCAGCCGGATACAGCTCAAGGAGCACCATTGTATTGTGTTACACATCATATACACTCATAGCGAGGAGTAGAGGTGTTACCTCCATCGGAGGGCCTCGAACCTGGGTACGTCGCCGTGTCGCTCGTGCCCATACCCGCTTCCGGATATCGCCGTGAGACCATTAGGAACCACCTCGATTAGCCACCCTATGGCATATGTCATGACGATACCACGACAATCCCCTAGCAATTTCTTTTGAGAGCAATCAGCTCCTTCTATGTAAGAAATCTGGTTATCAATGAAGAAATTTCTCCAATTTGACTTTGTCGATCTCTTCCATATTAGATTAGCCAATTCTCCCCTTTGTTGATGCTCAATGAGCCGATGGTAATGCATCAGCTTTTATAACAAATTGCAAGACAGACCGATCTAATCGCCTTCTCAGATGTTAACTTGCAATCCATGAAATTCAGATCAAAACTTCCAATCGAACAGGTCCAGCGCGCAGCCTTGAGACCCCTAGATCTTTAGACTTCAAAATCACCCGATCGTGATGTTTGTCCTGATGGCAAAACTCCTGAATTAACGCCTCCAGGAAAGCTTCTAAGACCATAGCTGAAATACCTTGACGTTGAAGCTGATACACCTGTATAACAGGTACCATTTGCTCACAACTTCCATTGTGATGCTCTGTTTCCTTGCAGCAACAAACTGGTCTAGAGCCTGATCAACGATGATGGCTCCTTCTTCAAACTCCTCCCATCAACCCGGTAATCTTCTTCTGCAAGAGCCCATCACCCTTCAACATGGTTATGATGCAGAGACAGCCGATTTCAACACCACCGGCTCTTCAGAGCGAAGAATTTTCAAGGCCAGCTGCCCCCGAGCCTCAGTCAAGGCGAGAATAAAAGTGTACCAGCCGCATGGGCCATCATCGGCTTCCTAACTGTAGTGCAGCGTCAGTCGATTCTAACCAAATCGGCTTTCAATAGCAGAGAACCTTCAAGGTGAGTTGCCCCCCGAGCCACTCCAGCCCTTCATCAAAAACAGGGCAGGAAAGCTTACGCCCAAGGAGACAATGCACTAGGACGGCTCTGGAAGGATCAGCAGCTCCCTTGAACTAAGAAGCCTCAAACGTGGTAGCCCTTGAACTCCTCCTAGCTCCATTCTTGCGTCTCGTTGCTCAGATTGGCTCATCACCTCGGGTAGACTGACCAGATTGCGTCTCGCCATGTAACTCGAAGACTACCTCATCAGGCTTCTTTTTATAACAGTTTGATCTTGAGTCGATGGCTGTGCACCGGCTGTTGATCCTTAAGTCGATGTCTGCGCATCGGCTGTGCCTAAATTTTTTGGAGTTTTCCATTTTTTTACGGCCGATTTGTTTACGTATCGGCCCCCACATTTGAGCTGCTCTGCTGGGCATTTGACATCCATTCTCAGCTTCGTATCCTCGTGTCTCATCCATCTATGTGCCCCCCGAGCCGATTCTGTCAAGTAATTGATGGTATCGGCTCTTCAGGCATCCGTTGGATCAATGCTGAACACAGACAAAGGTATGTTGAGGATAGTTTTGGCCGATTGCGGGAATCGGCCTCCCTTTCCATTGCAATGCTTGACGATGGTTTGCAACTTCTTGGATTTGCACTGTAGCTACATGACATGTTGGAGATAAGATCTTTTGCTTTTCATTTTTTGAGGGTCGATCGCAGGGATCGGCCTTGCCACGTACGTCCATGGACTTGGGCGTTGCTACTCTATCAGGCCGGTGGATAAAACCAGCCTTACCCCATTTTTCGAAGCTTCGATGCGCTCACAGCCCTCTAAACTGATTCCAGAGAGCGGCTCTTGGTTATCTGCTTCCCACACACTCATGGCAGCTAACGATATCTCGATTGAGTCATCCGCTCGAACGACTTCCACTTCATCTCCATCCCATTGTATGATGCATTGGTGCATTGTAGATGGAATGCAACAGTTAGCATGAATCCAATCCCTTCCTAATAGGACGGCGTAATTGCTTTTGCTGTCAACGATGAAGAACGCGGTAGGTATGGTTTTCCGGCCTACGATAAGCTCTACATTCAGAACACCTTTCGCTTCTGACGCCTGGCCGTTGAAGTCGCTTAATGTGACGTTGGTCTTGATCAGATCATCACTGGAGTGCCCCAAACGTCGTAGCATGGAATACGGCATTGATACGTCCAAAACGTATCTACTTTCCCGAACACTTTTGCTATTGTTTTGCCTCTAATTTGTGTATTTTGGATACAACTAACACGGACTAACGCTGTTTTCAGCAGAACTGCTCTGGTGTCTCGTTTTTGTGCGGAAATCCAACTTTCGGGAAAATCCTCGGAATTTCTTCGGATGGCCCTATTTTACCAAAATATTGACGGAGCCGGAAGGGCAAAGGAGGTGGAGGCCCGAGGGCCCCACACCACATGGCGGCGCGGCCCGGGGGGGCCCGCGCGGCCATGTGGTCCGGCCCCTCGGCCGGCCTCCGACGCCCCCTTCGGACTACTTATTGGTTTCGACCCGAAAACGCACGAGGAGAAGTCGACATCGCCGAAACCCTCCGGAGAGCCGCCACATCGCGAAACTCCGTCGCGGGAGCCAGAAGTCTCCGTTGTGGCACTCCGCCGGGACGGGGAATTGGAGGAGATCTTCACCGCCATCACCGCCAACGCCTCTCCATCAACCAGCAATGTTTCCCCCATCCATGTGTGAGTAATTCCCCCGCTGTAGGCTGAAGGGGATGGTAGGGATTGGATGAGATTGGTCATGTAATAGTCATAAGATTGTTAGGGCATAGTGCCTAGTATCCGTAGATGTCACTTTTATGATATTGTTGCAACTTGTTATGCTTAATGCTTGTCACTAGGGCCCGAGTGCCATGATCTCAGATCTGAACATGTTATTGATTCATGAAGATATTCGTTGTTTATGATCTTACCTATAAGTTGTATACACATGTCGCTGTCCGGAACCAATGGCCCCGAAGTGACAAGAATCGGGACAACCGGAGGGGATGGTAGTGATGTGAGGATCACATGTGTTCACGGAGTGTTAATGCTTTGCTCCGGTACTCTATTAAAAGGAGTACCTTAATATCCAGATAGTTTCCCTAGAGGCCCGGCTGCCACCGGCTGGTAGGACAGAAGATGTTGTGCAAGTTTCTCATTGCGAGCACGTACGACTAAATATGGAACACATGCCTATTGATTGATTAGTACTTGGATACCGTTTTATTATTATCTGCAAATGCCCATGCTTTGATTGTTACATGAGTTTCTCTCATCCATGCAACGCCCGTTAAATCCGTCCCTGTGCCTACAGTATTTTAATCCTGCTGTTTACTATAATCACTACTGCTGTCTTTATTTTGCCGCTGCTGTTATTTCACTATTTCCACTGCCATAAAACTGTTACTACTGATAAACTCTTGCGAGCAAGTCTGTTTCCAGGTGACGAGGGATCACCTCGGCAATGCCTACGTATTGTAGACTTGGGTTTCGAGAATAGCGACGATGGAGATTCCGGGAGCGAGATTAGGCACACGACGTACCCAGCTTCGGGTCCTCTCGGTGGAGGGTCCCTACGTGCTGCTAGCAATCCACTATATGAACACAAGTATCTTTACAGGGTGCTGCCATCGGCGTAGCTATGTTGTCTATCTCTATGTCTATATCTTGGCCTCTTTATTTCGGGTGCCCTGGCTAGCTTTATATATGCAACCAGCCTAGGGTTTTACAAGAGTCCTAGTCGACTACTTCTTCGGGTTGCCTTGTTGGGCCTTCTCCATATTGGGCCGAGCCAAACTAGGTATACTAATAATGGGTACCCGAAGGGTATGCCCATGTCACCAGGTGCAGCTGAATTGACAACTCCGCTGTTAAGGCTTACAAGTATTCTTTGTCTCCCCTTGTGTCGAATCAATAAATTGGGTAATACTTCCCTCGAAGACTGTTGCGATCCCCTATACTTGTGGGTCATCAAGACTATTTTCTCGGCGCCGTTGCCGGGAGCATAGCTTTATTTGGAAGTTCACTTGGATTGATATTGTTCGCTGCAAATTCTCCATTATGGGTAAACCTCGCGATACTAAGATCGCCATATTACCATCCACTACAAGAAAAGGTACAACTGCGAGTACCTCTGCTGCTCTTGATTCACCATCTCGTGATTGATAAACTTGTTTCACCGCCACATGCTTCACGTTGCTGGTACTTCTGCTGAATCTGAAAATTCTCATAATATTGATAATGTTTCTGCTGTGCTTGATGATAGTGGTTCATTGGGATCTTTTCTAGATGCTACAATTGCTAAGTCTAGACAAATTGAAAATACTGAAACTCCTAATGAAAATGTTGCTACACCTGTTAATTCACCTGAGTCTGTTGAATATTCTAGTGATGATCTTGATGAAGATTATGTGGAGCTTGATAATGATTTTATTGAAAAATGCAAGGCTACTACTGATGCAAGAAAAATTAAAAAGTTGCTTGCAGAACATGCTGTTAGATATACACCATCTCCTGATCCTAAACTTGCCACATCTCCTATAAACATTAGGGATAAAGATTATGATTTTTCTCTTGATCTATCTCATATAGCTATTGTTGAGAAAACACCCTTTTGTGGTACTGAAAAAGAAAGTGTTGTTGAACACTTGACTGAGTTATCTACTCTTAGTGGCGTGTTTTCTGATGATGTCAAGATGCGTACTTATTTTGTCGCTAAAATTTTTCCGTTCTCATTAAAGGATGATGCTAAAACTTGGTATAATAATTTGCCTCCTGGTTCTATTAAAAGTCCAACTGACTTGCGTGATGTTTTCTTTCGAAAATACTTTCCTGCTAGTGCTCAACATGTCGCTTTGCGGAGAATTTATAATTTTGACCGGGAAGATGGAGAGAAATTGCCCGAGGCTTGGGCGAGATTCTGTTCTCTTATTAGAGCTCAGCCGACCATGATTTGGAAAAGCATGATTTACTTGATATATTTTATATTGGACTAACTATTGAGTCTAGGGCATACCTGGATAGTTGTGCTGGTTGTGTTTTCAGGAAAAGAACCCCAGAAGACGCTGAAGAATTATTGGCTAAAATAGGCCGGAATCATGATGATTGGTCTACACCTAAACCAACCCCGACACCGATAGTGAAGAAGAGGGGTATGATTAAATTGAATGATGAAGATATGAGGGAAGCCAAGAAGTCTCTTAAGGAGAAAGGTATTAAACCTGAAGATGTGAAGAATTTACCTCCTATAGAAGATATATGTGAGACGATTCCCCCTTCGTCCATGATTGAGGTACACTCGCTTCAACACTTTACTAGGGAAGATATTCCGTATTCAAAATCTCCTGCTCAATGCTTAGATGAATTTGATAATTATATTGTTAAACAAGAAAACTTTAATATGAGAGTAGAGAATCATTTAATGGAAAATTCCCGAGCTATTAGTGAATTGCATGGTATTGTGGAGAGAACCTCCAATGATGTTAAGATACTTGTTAAACATTTTCAAATGGTTCAAACTCAAATTGATCAACTTACTAAAGTGCAAAATGACTTGTTAGGAAATAATTCTAAAGAAAAACATGCTTGTGAAGTAACAACTAGAGGTGGTGTTTCTACCCAGGATCCTCTATATCCTGAAGGGCATCCCAAAAGAGTTGAACAAGATTCTCAACTAATTAAAACTAGTGCTCCATCTAAGAAAAAGAAAAAGAAACATAAGAATGTTGTAGAATCCTCCGAACCTGTTAATGATCCTAATAGTATTTCTATTTCGATGCTGAAACCGAAAGTGGTAATGAACATGAGGAAGATAATGATAAGAATGATACTCCCGATAAAGAAGAAATTGAAAAAGAACACGAAAAGCCTGCTAAAAATAAAAAGTACACTAAAGAAGACTTTATTACTGAGAAGCATGGTAATGAAAGAGAACCTTGGGTTCAAAAGCAAATGCCTTTTCCTGCTAAGAAACTAAAATCAAAGGAGGAGGAACATTATAATAAATTTTGTGATTGGATGAAACCTTTATTTTTGCAAATCCCTTTGACGGATGCTATTAAATTGCCTCCTTATTCAAAGTATATGAAAGATATTGTTACTAACAAAAGGAAAGTCCCCAATGAGGAGATTTCCACTATGCTCGCTAATTACTCCTTCAATGGTAAAATTCCAAAGAAGCTTGGAGACCCAGGTATACCGACTATTCCTTGTTCCATCAAGAATAATTATGTTAGAACTGCTCTATGTGATTTGGGAGCAGGTGTGAGTGTGATGCCTTTTTCTCTTTATAAGAGACTTGATTTAGATAAATTGATACCTACTGATATATCTTTGCAAATGGCTGATAAATCTACTGCTATTCCTGTTGGTTTATGTGAAAATGTTCCTGTTCAAGTTACTCGACATTGCTTGATATTAACCGATTTCGTTGTGTTGGAAATGCCCGAAGATGATAATATGTCCATTATTCTTGGAAGACCCTTTCTTAATACTGCAGGGGCTGTTATTGATTGCAATAAAGGCATGGTTACTTTCAATGTTGATGATAAAGAACACACTGTCTATTTTTCCAAGAGGATTGATAAAGTATGTGGAGTTAATACAATTTTTAATGTGAAAACTATCAAAGTGGGATCCATTGATTGTCCTATATATGAGCCTAAAGAAGAATATCAAACTCTTGTGATTGGATCCATATCAATTCAATATAAGGTAACATGATTGATTTGAGGTTTATTTCTTCTTATGTCATATAAAATTTATTTGGTAGCAAGACTTGATCAACCTTGTTAACAAGTATATTTTAATGCATAAGAGAGCTAAACAACATTTATTTCTTTCTTTCTCCCTCCATTTGTTTTATTACTGTAGCAACCTCTCCTTATCTTTATTTTATTGCATTGTTGTGCCAAGTAAAGTCTCTAGTAGAAGGTTGATGCTAGATTTGGATTTCTGCGCAGAAACAGATTTCTATCTGTCACGAATCTGGGCATATTTCTCTGTAGGTAACTCAGAAAAATCTGCCAATTTACGTACGTGATCCTCAGATATGTACGCAACTTTCATTAGTTTTGAGTTTTCTGATTTGAGCAACGGAAGTACCATTTTAAAATTCGTCTTTACTGGCTGTTCTGTTTTGGCAGATTCTGTCTCTGTTTTTTTTGCATTGTCTCTTGTGGACTTTAAGTGAGGCTTTCTAGACGTGGAGAGCTGTAGCTAATGTTTTATTGAGTTCTTGCAATGTGTCACTACAGGGCCAAGGTGGATTAAAGTTTTTGAGTACTAACCCCTCTAATGAAGTTTATGAGAAGTTTGGTGTGAAGGAAGTTTTCAAGGGTCAAGAGAGGAGGATGATATATGATCAACAAGAGCCAAAAGCCTAAGCTTGGGGGGAGGTATACCGGCATCACTCATTCTTTGCATATTATGGTTGCTGGATACTTGTACATACTTGTCTAGTCTCTTAGAAGTGGTTTTCTAATGAGAGGGAGATGATATTTGGGGAAGTGCTGTCCAAAAACAGATTCTGTGCTGTTACCAAAAAAAATCGTACGCACAGCCAGAACGTTATTTTGAGTTGCCAATTTTTGAGCATGTTCCCCAGGTTGTTATCTAACTTTCATTAGTTGAACACTTTTTGGTCTGAGCAATGGAAGATTTTTGTTAAATTCGATTTCTGTACTGCTGTTAGGATTTGGCAGATTTCTGTCATCCTGCTTTTCTGTGTTTCTGTTAGTTTGCATTCTTTTGTTTTCACTTTGTTTCTTTCCTAAAACACAAAAAGACCAAAAATATTTCTGTAGTTTCTCTTCACCATTTGTTTATTTGGTACCTTGCTCTTAGTTTGCTTTATTTGCTATCGTTAGTTTGCTATAAGAAAACCCAAAAAGATTTTGCTTTGTTTGCTTGTTTTCTTTCGCTCTTGTTTCTAATTCGAAAATACCAAAAATATTTGATGTTCTTCTTTGGTTTGTAAAGTTCATCATGAGTTCAATGGTCTTCGGTGGCTGGAGCGTGGTTTTCATTTTATATTATCCAAGCTACACAAGTGAAAAGGCAATAATGACGATCTACGACAATCTGATTGTGGTGAGAGGCTGGTATGAACTCTATTTGTTTTCATTTTTGTACATATACTCATCCATGTGAGCATGCTTAGTTGGTTCATGTGAGGTATATGTTATTTGAGAAAGTCTAGTAGTTCATGATCTCTCATGTTTAGTTCCAATTTATTAATATGAGTAGCATGTCATGGATGTTTGCTTGCATTGTTTTATTCATAAGTAAGTATGGCATTGTGGTATCCTCCTCTGAATAATTCATTTATATCGACTTGGCACATGCTCACGCATGCATATGACTGAACAAAAAAGTCAATTAAGCCTCGATGATTTATATTGCTTCGAGTTCTTGTATCACTTTTATGCCTCCGTTAATTTATTTTGCCGCAAGCATAATTATGACGATTCACTGCTCTCTTGATTTGTCGCTCCCTAGTCTTTTGCTAGCCTTCACTTGTACTGAGCGGTGACGCCGCTCGTGCTTCCAAACACCTGAAAACCAAGTTGTTCCATAAGTGTCCACCATAAATACCTATGCATGGCATTTCAAACCATTCCAAGTAAATTCTCATGCGCTACCTTTAAAACTTTCAAAATGCTTCTCAATTTGTGTTAATGTTTCATAGCTCATGAAGAAGTATGTGGTGTTTAGCTTTCAACCTTGTCATTTACTTTTGACGGACTCTCATATGGACTAGTGGCACATCCGCTTATCCAATAATTTTGCAAAAAGAGCCGGCAATGGGATTCCCGAGTCCCAAATTAATTAACTTAAATAGACACTCCTCCATGGTTTGTGATTGTTGGACGGCACCCGAAGGATTCGGTTAGCCATGGCTTGTGTAAGCAAAGGTTGGGGGAGTGTCATCATCATAATAAAACTTAAATAAAAAGGCACTCCTTCATGGTATGTGATTGTTGGCGAGCACCGAGGATTCGGTTAGCCATGGTTTGTGAAAGAAAGGTTGGAAGGAGTGCCAACCAAAAATAAATAAATGGGAGCCGCTCTTGTGAGTCCGGTTGATGAGGTAGTTAGTGTACACATTACCATTCGTTGACAACAACAAACACCTCTCAAAAATAATTTTACTCCTGCTTTACAAATGAAAAGCTCTAGCGCATGTTAATCCCTGCTTCCCTCTTTGAAGGGTCAATCTTTTACTTTTTATGTTGTGTCTCCATTCTTTCTTTGAGCACTATCCTGAGAGCACGACTGTCATTCTTAGTATAATATGCTTGTCTCAAAATATGATTAATTGTGGTATAACTTTGATGCTTTTATCTTTGACAATCACTATTTCTAGTCTTTCTATGAACTCAAGAGGTGCCTCGGCATTTATGTTTTGCCGATCAAATACAGGCAAGCGAGATACCACTTTATCATATTCTCTTATGAACATTGCAATCCTCGCTTATATACATGATTCATGGTGCTTATTATTAATTGTTGGTACCTCTCCATGATTGACATAGTCTGTTGGATGATCTTATTTGCATGTGTCTCATTATGAACTGCTTAAGTATTAGCCATAGCATGAGAATATATACATCATATGAGCAAATGTGTTCGTGAAAGTTCTTTTATCGCTCGGTTGTTAACTGAATTGCTTGAGGACAAGCAATAAGCTAAGCTTGGGGGAGTTGATACGTCCAAAACGTATCTACTTTCCCGAACACTTTTGCTATTGTTTTGCCTCTAATTTGTGTATTTTGGATACAACTAACACGGACTAACGCTGTTTTCGGCAGAACCGCTTCCGGTGTCTCGTTTTTGTGCGGAAATCCAACTTTCGGGAAAATCCTCGGAATTTCTTCAGATGGCCCTATTTTACCAAAATATTGACGGAGCCGGAAGGGCAAAGGAGGTGGAGGCCCGAGGGCCCCACACCACATGGCGGCGCGGCCCGGGGGGCCCGCGCGGCCATGTGGTCCGGCCCCTCGGCCGGCCTCCGACGCCCCCTTCGGACTACTTATTGGTTTCGACCCGAAAACGCACGGGGAGAAGTCGACATCGCCGTAAACCCTCCGGAGAGCCGCCACATCGCGAAACTCCGTCGCGGGAGCCGAAGTCTCCGTTGCGGCACTCCGCCGGACGGGGAATTGGAGGAGATCTTCACCGCCATCACCGCCAACGCCTCTCCATCAACCAAGCAATGTTTCCCCATCCATGTGTGAGTAATTCCCCCGCTGTAGGCTGAAGGGGATGGTAGGGATTGGATGAGATTGGTCATGTAATAGTCATAAGATTGTTAGGGCATAGTGCCTAGTATCCGTAGATGTCACTTTTATGATATTGTTGCAACTTGTTATGCTTAATGCTTGTCACTAGGGCCCGAGTGCCATGATCTCAGATCTGAACATGTTATTGATTCATGAAGATATTCGTTGTTTATGATCTTACCTATAAGTTGTATACACATGTCGCTGTCCGGAACCAATGGCCCCGAAGTGACAAGAATCGGGACAACCGGAGGGGATGGTAGTGATGTGAGGATCACATGTGTTCACGGAGTGTTAATGCTTTGCTCCGGTACTCTATTAAAAGGAGTACTGATGTCTACGTTCCCCCTCCTTTCCTGTAGACAGTGTTGGGCCTCCAAGTGCAGAGGTTTGTAGAACAGCAGCAAGTTTTCCCTTAAGTGGATCACCCAAGGTTTATCGAACTCAGGGAGGAAGAGGTCAAAGATATCCCTCTCATGCAACCCTGCAACCACAAAGCAAGAAGTCTCTTGTGTCCCCAACACACCAAATAGGTGCACTAGTTCGGCGAAGAGATAGTGAAATACAGGTGGTATGAATATATATGAGCAGTAGCAACGGTGCCGAGAAAATAGCTTGCTGGCGTGTAGTTGATGGTGGTAGTATTGCAGCGAGTAGTAACACAAGTAAAACAAGTAAACAAGCAGTAGTAACTCAGCGGTATTTAGGAACAAGGCCTAGGGATTACACTTTCACTAGTGGACACTCTCAACATTGATCACATAACAGAATAGATAAATGCATACTCTACACTTTTGTTGGATGATGAACACATTGCGTAGGATTACACGAACCCTCAATGCCGGAGTTAACAAGCTCCACAATAATGCTCATATTTTAGTAACCTTTAGTGTAAGATAGATCAAAAGACTAAACCAAGTACTAGCATAGCATGCACACTCGTCACCTTCATGCATATGTAGGAGGAATAGATCACATCAATATTATCATAGCAATAGTTAACTTCGCAATCTACAAGAGATCATGATCATAGCATAAACCAAGTACTAACACGGTGCACGCACCGTCACCTTTGCACACATGCAGGAGGAATAAAACTACTTTAATAACACATCACTAGAGTAGCACATAGATAAATTGTGATACGATGCACATTGCAATCATAAAGAGATATAAATAAGCACTTCACTACGCTCTTCAACAGGTGAATAAGTACTTCGTGAAATATAGCCTAAGAGACACACACGGTGCACACACTGTCACCTTTACACACGTGGGACAAGGAGTCTCCGGAGATCACATAAGTAAAACCCACTTGACTAGCATAATGACATCTAGATTACAAGCATCATCATATGAATCTCAATCATGTAAGGCAGCTCATGAGATTATTGTATTGAAGTACATAGGAGAGAGATGAACCACATAGCTACCGGTACAGCCCCGAGCCTCGATGGAGAACTACTCCCTCCTCATGGGAGCAGCAGCGGTGATGAAGATGGCGGTGGAGATGGCAGCGGTGTCGATGGAGAAGCCTTCCGGGGCCACTTCCCCGCTCCGGCAGGGTGCCGGAACAGAGACTCCTGTCCCCCAGATCTTGGCTTCGCGATGACGGCGGCTCTGGAAGGTTTCTGTGGGTTTCGTCGTCCGTCCTAGGGTTTTCGCGACGGAGGCTTTATATAGGCGAAGAGGCGGCGCAGGAGGGCTGACAGGGGGGCCACACCATAGGGCGGCGCGGCCCCCCCTCTGGCCGCGCCAAGGTATCATCTGGGGGCCCTGTGGCCCCTCTCCGCGGTTCTCGTGTGTTCTGGATGGTTCCGGGAAAAATAGGAATCTGGGTCTTGATTTCGTCCGATTCCGAGAATATTTCGTTACTAGGATTTCTGAAACCAAAAACAGCAGAAAACAGGAACTGGCACTTCGGCATCTTGTTAATAGGTTAGTTCCAGAAAATGCATAAATATGACATATAATGTGTATAAAACATGTAGATATCATCAATAATGTGGCATGGAACATAAGAAATTATCGATACGTTGGAGACGTATCAGCATCCCCAAGCTTAGTTATGCTCGTCCCGAGCAGGTAAAACGATAACAAAGATAATTTCTTAAGTGACATGCCATCATAACCTTGATCATATTGTAAACATATGTAATGAATGCAGCGATCAAAACAAACGTAATGACATGAGTAAACAAGTGAATCATATGACAAAGACTTTTCATGAATAGTACTTCAAGACAAGCATCAATAAGTCTTGCATAAGAGTTAACTCATAAAGCAATAAATCAAAGTAAAGGTGTTGAAGCAACACATAGGAAGATTAAGTTTCAGCGGTTGCTTTCAACTTATAACATGTATATCTCATAGATATTGTCAACATAAAGTAATATAACAAGTGCAATATGCAAATATGTAGGAATCAATGCACAGTTCACACAAGTGTTTGCTTCTTAAGGTGGAAAGAGATAGGTAAACTGACTCAACAATAAAAGTAAAAGAATGGTCCTTCAAAGAGGAAAGCATCGATTTCTGTATTTGTGCTAGAGCTTTGATTTTGAAAACATAAAGAGAGCATAAAAGTAAAATTTTGAGAGGTGTTTGTTGTTGTCAACGAATGGTAGTGGGCACTCTAACCCCCTTGCCAGACAAACCTTCAAAGAGCGGCTCCCATTTTATTTTATTTTTGGGTGGCACTCCTTCCAACCTTTCTTTCACAAACCATGGCTAACCGAATCCTCGGGTGCCTGCCAACAATCTCATACCATGAAGGAGTGCCTTTTTATTTTAGTTTTATTATGATGACACTCCTCCCCACCTTTGCTTTCTCAAGCCATGGCTAACCGAATCCTTCGGGTGCCGTCCAACAATCACATACCATGGAGGAGTGTCTATTTTTGTTAATTAATTTGGGACTCGGGAATCCCATTGCCAGGCTCTTTCTGCAAAATTATTGGATAAGCGGATGAAGCCACTAGTCCATTGGTGAAAGTTGCCCAACAAGATTGAAAGATAAACACCACATACTACCTCATGAGCTATAAAACATTGACACAAATCAGAGGTGACAAATTTTGAATGGTTTAAAGGTAGCACTCAAGCAATTTACTTTGGAATGGCGGAAAAATACCATGTAGTAGGTAGGTATGGTGGACACAAGTGGCATGAATATTGGCTCAAGTATTTGGATGCATGAGAAGTATTCCCTCTCGATACAAGGTTTAGGCTAGCAAGGTTATTTGAAGCAAACTCAAGTATGAAATGGTGCAGCAAGACTCACATATAAACATATTGTAAGCATTATAAGACTTTACATCGTCTTCCTTGTTGTTCAAAACTCAATACTAGATATTATCTAGACCTTAGAGAGACCACTTAAGCAAACCAAATTTTAGCAAGCTCTATGTATTTCTTCATTAATGGGTGCAAAGTATATGATGCAAGAGCTTAAACATGAGCACAACAATTGCCAAGTATCACATTATCCAAGACATTTTACCAATTACTACATGTAGCATTTTTCCAATTCCAACCATATAACAATATAACGAAGAGGAAACTTCGCCATGAATATTATGAGCTAAGAACACATGTGTTCATACGAACCAGCGGAGCGTGTCTCTCTCCCACACAAGGATGAACTTATTCAGAGAACTAAGATAACAAAAAAAAAACAAAAATAAAAGCACACAAACGCTCCAAGTAAAATACATAGGATGTGATGGAATAAAAATATAGTTTCACTAGAAGAAACCTGATAAGTTGTCGATGAAGAAGGGGATGCCTTGGGCATCCCCAAGCTTAGATGCTTGAGTCTTCTTAAAATATGCAGGGATGAACCACCGGGGCATCCCCAAGCTTAGACCTTTCACTCTTCTCGATCACATAATATCACCCTCTTCTATTGACCCTTGAAAACTTCCTTCACACCAAACTTCAAGCAAACTCATTAGAGGGTTAGTGCATAATCAAAATTCACATGTTCAGAGGTGACACAATCATTCTTAACACTTCTGGACATTGCACAAAACTTCTGAAAGTTAATGGAACAAAGAAACTCATTCAACTTAACAAAAGCGGCAATGCGAAATAAAAGGCAGAATCTGTCAAAAACAGAACAGTCCGTAAAGACGAATTTAAAGCTGGCACCAGACTTGCTCAAATGGAAAAACTCAAAACTAATGAAAATTGCGTACATATCTGAGGATCACGCTCGTAAATTGGCAGATTTTTTCGAATTTTCTACAGAGAACTGTGCCCAGATTCGTGACAGACAGCAATGCTGTTTCTGCGCAGCGATCCCAAATATAACATCAACTTTAACATAGAAACTTTACTTGGCACAAAAACATGATAAGGAGAGGTTGCTACAGTAGTAAACAACTTCCAAGACTCAAAAAAACAAAAATTGCTGTAGTAAAATAAACACATGGGTTATCTCCCAAGAAGTTCTTTCTTTATAGCCATTAAGATGGGCTCAGCAGTTTTAATGATGCACTCGCAAGAAATAGTATTTGAAGCAAAAGAGAGCATCCAGAGGCAAATTCAAAACACATTTAAGTCTAACATGCTTCCTATGCATAGGAATCTTGTAAATAAACAAGTTCATGAAGAGCAAAGTAACAAGCATAGGAAGATAAAACAAGTGTAGCTTCAAAAATTTCAGCACATAGAGAGGTGTTTTAGTAACATGAAAATTTTTACAACCATATTTTCCTCTCTCATAATAACTTTCAGTAGCATCATGAGCAAACTCAACAATATAACTATCACATAAAGCATTCTTATCATGAGTCTCATGCATAAAATAATTACTACTCCCATCATAAGCATAATCAATTTTATTAGTTGTAGTGGGAGCAAATTCAACAAAGTAGCTATCAAATATAGGAGGTATATTGTAATCATAATCAAATTTATCCTCCATAACATGTGGTAACAAAAGACTACTATCATTATAATCATCATAAATAGGAGGCAAAGTATCATCAAAGTAAATTTTCTCCTCAATGCTTGGGGGACTAAAAAGATCACTTTCATCAAAACCGACCTCCCCAAGCTTAAATTCTTCCATAGCATTAGCAACAATGGTGTTCAAAGCATTCATACTAATAACATTCCCATTATAATGCATATAAAGTTCCATGGGTTTTTTAATTCTTTCTTCAAACACATCATGTCCTAATTCAAGATAAAGTTCATAAAGATCTCTCATTTTATTGTTGTCTTCCATTATGCCTAAATAGTGTAAACAAGAAACCAAATGTCGCAATTGCAGAGTCTAAAGGAAATAGCTTCGAGTACTTACAACGGCGCCGGAAAATAGCTAGGTAGCCGAGATCCGGAGTGTGAGTACCTTTTACCTTTCCTCCCCGGCAACGGCGCCGTGAAAATAGCTTGATGTCTACGTTCCCCTCCTTTCCCGTAGACAGTGTTGGGCCTCCAAGTGCGGAGGTTTGTAGAACAGCAAGCAAGTTTTCCCTTAAGTGGATCACCCAAGGTTTATCGAACTCAAGGAGGAAGAGGTCAAAGATATCCCTCTCATGCAACCCCTGCAACCACAAAGCAAGAAGTCTCTTGTGTCCCCAACACACCAAATAGGTGCACTAGTTCGGCGAAGAGATAGTGAAATACGGGTGGTATGAATATATATGAGCAGTAGCAACGGTGCCGAGAAAATAGCTTGTCTGGCGTGTAGTTGATGGTGGTAGTATTGCAGCAGTAGTAACACAATGAAACAAGTAAACAAGCAAGTAGTAACTCAGCAGTATTTAGGAACAAGGCCTAGGGATTACACTTTCACTAGTGGACACTCTCAACATTGATCACATAACAGAATAGATAAATGCATACTCTACACTTTTGTTGGATGATGAACACATTGCGTAGGATTACACGAACCCTCAATGCCGGAGTTAACAAGCTCCACAATAATGCTCATATTTTAGTAACCTTTAGTGTAAGATAGATCAAAAGACTAAACCAAGTACTAGCATAGCATGCACACTCGTCACCTTCATGCATATGTAGGAGGAATAGATCACATCAATATTATCATAGCAATAGTTAACTTCGCAATCTACAAGAGATCATGATCATAGCATAAACCAAGTACTAACACGGTGCACGCACTGTCACCTTTGCACACATGCAGGAGGAATAAAACTACTTTAATAACACATCACTAGAGTAGCACATAGATAAATTGTGATACGATGCACATTGCAATCATAAAGAGATATAAATAAGCACTTCACTACGCTCTTCAACGAGTGAATAAGTACTTCGTGAAATATAGCCTAAGAGACCCACACGGTGCACACACTCGTCACCTTTACACACGTGGGACAAGGAGTCTCCGGAGATCACATAAGTAAAACCCACTTGACTAGCATAATGACATCTAGATTACAAGCATCATCATATGAATCTTAATCATGTAAGGCAGCTCATGAGATTATTGTATTGAAGTACATAGGAGAGAGATGAACCACATAGCTACCGGTACAGCCCCGAGCCTCGATGGAGAACTACTCCCTCCTCATGGGAGCAAGCAGCGGTGATGAAGATGGCGGTGGAGATGGCAGCGGTGTCGATGGAGAAGCCTTCCGGGGCACTTCCCCGCTCCGGCGAGGTGCCGGAACGAGACTCCTGTCCCCCGGATCTTGGCTTCGCGATGACGGCGGCTCGGAAGGTTTCGTGGGTTTCGTCGTCCGTCCTAGGGTTTTCGCGACGGAGGCTTTATATAGGCGAAGAGGCGGCGCAGGAGGGCCGACAGGGGGGCCACACCATAGGGCGGCGCGGCCCCCTCCGGCCGCGCCAAGGTATCATCCGGGGCCCCGTGGCCCCTCTCCGGCGGTTCTCGTGTGTTCGGATGGTTCCGGGAAAAATAGGAATCCGGGTCTTGATTTCGTCCGATTCCGAGAATATTTCGTTACTAGGATTTCTGAAACCAAAAACAGCGTAGAAAACAGAACCGGCACTTCGGCATCTTGTTAATAGGTTAGTTCCAGAAAATGCATAAATATGACATATAATGTGTATAAAACATGTAGATATCATCAATAATGTGGCATGGAACATAAGAAATTATCGATACGTTGGAGACGTATCAAGTACCTTAATATCCAGTAGTTTCCCTAGAGGCCCGGCTGCCACCGGCTGGTAGGACAGAAGATGTTGTGCAAGTTTCTCATTGCGAGCACGTACGACTAAATATGGAACACAGGCCTATTGATTGATTAGTACTTGGATACCGTTTTATTATTATCTCGCAAATGCCCATGCTTTGATTGTTACATGAGTTTCTCTCATCCATGCAACGCCCGTTAAATCCGTCCCCGTGCCTACAGTATTTTAATCCTCGCTGTTTACTATAATCACTACTCGCTGTCTTTATTTCGCCGCTGCTCGTTATTTCACTATTTCCACCGCCATAAAACTGTTACTATCGATAAACTCTTGCGAGCAAGTCTGTTTCCAGTGTGCAGCTGAATTGACAACTCCGCTGTTAAGGCTTACAAGTATTCTTTGTCTCCCCTTGTGTCGAATCAATAAATTGGGTAATACTTCCCTCGAAGACTGTTGCGATCCCCTATACTTGTGGGTCATCAGGCATTATGTTGACTGCCGCTTCGGTGTCAACCAACATCTTGCTGACAGGCTGCCCATTGATGTAACCCCTCAAGTATAGGGCTTTCAAATGCCTGTAGCTTCTATCTCGTGGCTTCTCAAAGATAACTGGTCGTGGACCGCAGTCGAATTGAGCCACTGAAACCTCCTCGTCGCTTGGAGCGCGAAACTCCGATGGGAGTATAAACACCATGTTTGTGTCAGCCGATGCCTCTGCATCGGCACCAGCCGATGCCTGTGCATCGGCTCTCGTCTGTTTAGGGCGCCATACTTTCTTTGGCGGGCGCGCCTTCGTCTCCAATGTTTGCTGAATTTTCGCGGCCAGATCGGGCCGCGTTTTTCTCAACGTGTACAGGTACTGTGCCTCGGATTCTTCCAGGTTTTGCAGCAGCTGCACCCTACGCTTCTGAGAATGGCTGAGTCCATCAGGGCACCACCTTGGTCGGTGATACCTATCTTCTTCTCCATCTGACTCCTCAAAGTCTTCTTCTTGAGATGACTCAGCTCGTTTATTATGGGGTGGGGGAGGCCCTAGACGCTCGAACACTGAAACTTCATTTGTCCTCCTCCTTTGCTGTTTGCATTCTGGGCAATTCTCGATTGTTGGCAATCGGCTCATTCCGGAGTCCCAGCAATGTTCGAAGAAAGGACAGTCCCAATGCTTATCCATGTTGTCTTGCTCCCTTGACCTCCCTCTAGCGCGACGTTCGTACCCGTCGTTGTTTCTGTCGTGCTGACAATACCTCCTGTCCGCTGCATCTGACCGACGATATCTTTCATCGTCTTCGTCGTGGCGCCGACGTCGGTCGTACTGCTGCTCATATTTGTTGAGGAGATGCACGGATAGTGGGCGTTGATACCGCACGCTTCTCACCTCCTCCTCGGTTAGGTACCGTCTATCATCATCTTGGGGCCGGTCGCGTGGAACAGCCTCCTCTTTGTCTTTGCCACGAGAATGGCTGCTCTCTGCTTTGTCCGCGCCATGGCGGTTCACAAGCCCTGCCATGTTAACATTAAAGGAGAACCCTGGCTCCCTTATGGAGTGGCTCAGGTCCACCATGTTGACGTCAGGAAACGGACGCATGTCTACCTTCATGGCAAACTGTCCGAAAGTTAATCGGCCTGATTCTATCGCCATCTGAATTTGTGCGCGCAATACTTTGCGATCGTTGGTGGCGTGCGTGAACGTATGATGCCACTTGCAGTATGGCCTTTTGTTCATCTCTTGTGCCGTAGGGATCTTGTGGCCTTCGAGTAGCTTCAATCGTTTCTCTTTCGCAGCGCATCGAAAATCTGCTCAGCTTTGGTCACATCAAAGTCAAACCCTCTTGGAGGCCCTGGTGGATTCACCCATTTGCAGGACACAGGAACTGGCGTCCGAGTCCATTCGGCTACTGCGACTTCCTGATCTTCCGCAGAATCTTCATTTTCATCAGTATTGACCAGGCTTATCGCGCGCTTGAACTTGTCTTGGTACAGTTCTGGATGGCGCTGTTCATATAAGGTCAGTCTCTGGACCATGTGCGCCAACGAGTTGTACTCCACTTGGAACGTCAGATCCTTGAACGACGCTGCAAGGCCTGCCACGGCCAGCTCGACTGCTTCTTTCTCAGATAAATGAACCAAATAGCATCGGTTCTTGACAGTTTTGAAACGCTGAATGTATTCAGACACTGTCTCTCCTCGCCTTTGCCGAACCTGTGCTAGTTCGGCAATGCCAGCTTCAGTAGCTTCTGAATGATATTGTGTGTGAAACTGTTCCTCTAGCTGCTTCCATGATCGCACCGAATTTGGCTGCAACGAGGTGTACCATCCAAAAGCGGGACCGGTGAGGGATTGCGAAAAGAACCTCACCCGTCGCTGATCCGATGCTCGAAACCATGCCCAATCAGTGCCAAGTATCGGCTCACGTGCTCGATTGAGCTAGATCCTTCCGACCCACCGAATTTGGTGAAGTCCGGGAGCCGGTACTTAGGTGGTAGTGGGATCAGGTCAAACTCATTGGGGTACGGCTTGGAATAGCCGATTATCTTCTTCTTCGGCAGGATGCCGAACCGGTCTCTCGAGACCGCACCGATCTGATCCGTGGTGGAGGAAGTAGCAGCTGAGCTTTCATGAATTGGTGCAGTGGCATACTTGGCTAGCCACGCCTGTTTCTCAGCGTCTGCCCCCAAACTCCCCGCCGCTGCAGCCGTTCCTCCTGCCGGAACAATTGCTCCTGCTCCGGCAATCCCTCCTGTTGGAGCCTGGATCGCCTGCGTCCAGTTTTTGCAGTCCGGCACAAACGTGCACACGTATCCGTGCGGGATCTCCTTGGGCGGTTCATATAAGAACTGATAGTCGCCCGGATCACCTCCAACCTTGTAGACGACGTATGCCGGTGAACCTTGTTGCTGTGGAGCTGCCATCGCGTACGGCAATGGTGGCCTGGTGTGGAGTTGCACCTCTCCCTGGTGAGTCCCTAGAACAGGTCCTGAAGGGGAGTACCGACGCTCCATGATCTCTTGCACCACATGGAGCGCAACGCGCTCCAAAGTATTTACCAGGCTCTCAGAGTGCCGATGCAGCGAATGAGCCACCACGTAGTTGATTTCCTGTCGCAGGGCTCTGGTACGTTCCTCTGAAGGGAGAGACAGATCTAACCCTTCGAGGACGCCTTGTGGCGTGAATCCTTTGAACCTGATGCCGTGCGAACGGGTTTTCTCAAAGGAGCCGATGAGTTCGGCTTCAACGATGGCCTTCAGCTCATCGTACTTCCTCTTGTGCTCCGCAGGGAGATCCTCGTATGTGATCTGTTCCTCTGCCATCTCGGATGTCGGTGTTGACGTGGATGTTGCAGAAGAGGTCCCACCGGGCGTGCCAGAATGTGTTACCTGCCAAAACCCACCGGCGGGCAATGGTTAAGCAACACGAAGAGCCGGGAGGCTCCCAAGGCCGCTTAGTGGACCCCGGCACCTCGCGTCGTCCCGCAAGTCTTCCAGCCACGTCCCGGCGGTTGCTAGGGCGTGCCACCCGACCTAGACCCGATCAGGAAGGTGTTAGATTGCTTCGATTGTTCCTGCATGGTAGACACGTAAACATTAAATACGAGCCCTATCGGCTCTCAGTGTTGCCCGTGGATCGGCTCAAAGAGCCGATCGCCCCATGGTTCACGTTGGATTTGCAATGACATGGGGATCCCGCTTGATCAAAACAAAGCTGAAACGATCTACGACAGCTTAGGGTTTTCACCGCATAACCGGAACGTCCTACGCGTGATCGGGCCTAGCAGTATACGGAAGATGATGAAAACTACCCCTACAAGAGGCCTAAAAACCAACATTACGTCAATTCCCGGAACATCCCTTGTAGGAACGGTAAACAACACCTAACGCACTACCGGATCGTCCGACCCCAACATAAGGCCTAACTATGCAGATATTAAACTAATCCTTGCGGAGCAAGGAGCAACTATAACGGATCGGATCTACTAAGTAACGAACAAGCAAGATGCTGCCCTTACACCCGGATAGGTGTAAGGGCAGCTAGGTGTCGAGGGACGGCATTGCCACGCAAATATGCACGAGAAAGCATCAATGCAAGCCCCTAGACACCTAATGATAAGTAGTGCTGCTCGCCATCAACAACGCTTCAGCACGAGCAGCACAAGGTAGACGAATAAACGTATACTGCCTAGATCGCGAGATGCGATCTAGGCAGCATGATGCTTACCCGGAAGAAACCCTCGAAGAAAGGGGTGGCGATGCGCCTGATTTGTGTTTGTTGTGAACGTGATTGTCCTCCTTTCTCGATAACCCTAGATACATATTTATAGTCCAAGGGACTTTCTAATTGAGGCGTGCACCTAACCGTGCACGGGCCAGACTCTATCTGTTAATTCTAAACATGATACGATCTACTATATTACAGATACACGGGCAATTTAGCCCAAACTCTTAGCGCGAGGCCGCTTCAAAGATGCTCCACGTGTAATCTTCAAAGCCCATCTTCACTTACGGCCCACCTCCTGATTTGGCCAAAATCGGGTGATAACAGAGGAATAGACTACTTTAATAACATCACATGAGTAGCACATAGACTAGTAGCGATACAAAGCTCATCATATGGATCTCAATTATGCAAAGCAATTCATGAGATCATTGTATTGGAGTACAGAGAGAGAGATTAACCACATAGCTACGGTAGAGCCCTCAGCCCCAGGGGAGAATTACTCCCTCCTCCTCATGGGAACAGCGATGGCGGTGAAGATGGCAGTGGAGATGGCTTCCGGGGGCAATTCCCCGTCCCGGCGGCGTGCCGGAACAGAGACTTCTGTCCCCCGAATCTTGATTTCGCGATGACGGCGGCTCTGGAACTTTTCTCGTATCGTGGTTTTTCCGTGTCGAAGATTTAGGTCAAGACGACATATATAGGCGAAGAAACGGAGTCGGAAGGGGTCTGGGGCCACCAGACAATAGGGGCCCCCCCTTGGGCCGTGCCGCCACCTTGTGTGGTGGGCCTGTGGCTCCCCTCTGGCCCCTCTCCGGTGTTCTGGAAGCTCCGTGCAATTATAAGATGTTGGGCGTTGATTTCGTCCAATTCCGAGAATATTTCCTTACTAGGATTTCTGAAACCAAAAACAGCAGAAAACATGAACTGGCACCTCGGCATCTCGTCAATAGGTTAGTTCCGGAAAATGCATCAAAACGATATAAAGTGTGAATAAAACATGTAAGTATTGTCATAAACCAAGCATGGAACATCAGAAATTATAGAAACGTTTGGGACGTATCAAGAATCTTGTTCAACTCTTTTGGAATGCCCCTCAGGATATAGAGGATCCTGAGTAGAAACACCACCTCTAGTTGTTACTTCATAAGCATGTTTTTCTTTATGAGTATTTTTTAACAAGTCATTTTGCACTTTAGTAAGTTGATCAATTTGAGTTTGAACAATATGAAAATGTTTAACAAGCATCTTAACATCATTGGAGGTTCTCTCCACAATATCATGCAATTTACTAATAGCTTGAGAGTTTTCCATTAGATGATTCTTTACTCTCATACTAAAGTTATTTTGCTTAACAACATAATTATCAAATTCATCTAAACATTGATCAGGAGGTTTTGAGTAAGGAATGTCTCTTTTATCAAAGCGTTGAAGAGAATGTACCTCAATCGTGGATGAAGGGGGAGTTATCTTACATAAATCTTCTATAGGAGGTAAATTATTCACATCTTCAGATTTAATCCCTTTCTCTATAAGAGATTTCTTGGCTTCCCTCATATCTTCATCAGTTAATTCAATCATACCCGTCTTCTTCAATATTGGTGTTGGGGTTGGTTCAGGTGTAGTCCAATCATCATGATTTTGGCTTATTCTAGCCAATAATTCTTCAGCTTCGTCTGGACTTCTTTTCCTGAAAACACAACTGGTACAACTATCCAGGTATGCCCTAGACTCAATGGTTAGTCCACTATAAAATATATCAAGTAAGTCATGCTTTTCCAAATCATGTCCAGGCCGAGCTCTAAGAAGAGAGCAAAACCTTGCCCAAGCTTCAGGCAATTTCTCCCCATCTTCCTGGTCAAAACTATAAATTTTCTGCAGAGCAATATGTTGAGCACTAGCAGGAAAATATTTTCGAAAGAAAACATCAAGCAAACAACTTGGACTATCAATAGAATCAGGAGGCAAACTATTATACCAAATCTTAGCATCATCCTTTAATGAGAAAGGAAAAAATTTAGCAACAAAATAAGTACGCATCCTAATATCATCAGAAAACAAGCTACTCAAAGTAGAAAGCTCATTCATGTGCTCTACAACACTTTCTTTTTCAGTACCACAAAAAGGTGTTTTCTCAACAATAGATATATGAGATAAATCAAGAGAAAAATCATAATCCTTATCCTTAATGTTTATAGGTGATGTGGCAAATTTAGGATCAAGAGACAGTTTATATCTAACAGCATGTTGTGCAAGAAGCTTTTTAATGTTACTTGCACCATTAGTAGCATTACATTTATCAATAAAATCATCATCAAGTTCCACATAATCTTCATCAGGATCATCACTAGAGTATTCAACAGACTCAGGTGAATTAACAGGTGTAACAGTATTTTCATTAGGAGTTTCAGTAATTTTAATTTGTCTAGACCTAGCAATTGTAGCATCTAGAAAAGGACCTAATGAACCATTTTCATCAAGCACAGTAGAAGCATCATTAAAATTATCAGAGGAATTTTCAGATTCAGCAGAAGTACCAACATGTGAAGCTTGTGGTGGTGAAACAAGTTGACTTATCACAGATGGTGCATCAAGAGCAGCATAGGTACTCAGAGTTGTACCTTTTCTTGTAGTGGATGGTAATATGGCGACTTTAGCATCGCGAGTTTTACCCATGATGGAGTATTTGCAGCGAACAATATCAATTCAGGTGAACTTGCAAATAAAGCTATGCTCCCCGGCAACGGCGCCTTAAAAATAGTCTTGATGACCCACAAGTATAGGGGATCGCAATAGCCTTCGAGGGAAGTAAAACCCAATTTATTGATTCGACACAAGGGGAGCCAAAGAATATTTGTAAGCCTTAACAGCGGAGTTGTCAATTCAGCTGCACCTGGAAACAAACTTGCTCGCAATAGTTTATCAGTAGCAACAGTTTTATAGCAGTAGTAGTAGCGAAATATAAGCAGCAGTGTAATAAAGACAGCAGTAGTGATTTTAGTAAACAGTAGGATTAAAATACTGTAGGCATAGGGATGGATGAACGGGCGCTGCATGGATAAGATAACTCATGTAATAATCAAGGCTAGGCATTTGCAGATAATAATAAAACAGTATCCAAGTACTAAACAACCATAGGCATGTGTTCCGTATATAGTCGTACGTGCTCGCAATGAGAAACTTGCACAACATCTTTTGTCCTACCAGCCGGTGGCTGCCGGGCCTCTAGGGAAACTACTGGTAATTAAGGTACTCCTTTTAATAGAGTACCGGAGCAAAGCATTAACACTCCGTGAACACATGTGATCCTCACATCACAGCCTTCCCCTCGGTTGTCCCAATTTCTGTCACTTTGGGGCCTCGGGGTCCGGACAGCAATATGTGTATACAACTTGCAGGTAAGATCATAAAACAATGAATATCATCATGAATCAATAACATGTTCAGATCTGAAATCATGGCACTCGGGCCCTAGTGACAAGCATTAAGCATAACAAGTTGCAACAATATCATAAAAGTACCAACAACGGATACTAGGCACTATGCCCTAACAATCTTATGGCTATTACATGAACAATCTCATCCAATCCCTACCATCCCCTTCAGCCTACAGCGGGGGAATTACTCACACATGGATGGGGAATCATGGATGTTCGATGGAGAGGCGTCGGTTGCGATGATGGTGATGATCTCCTCCAATTCCCCGTCCCGGCAGGGTGCCAGAACGGAGTTTCTGATCCCGAGATTGAGTTTCGCGATGGCGGCGGAGTTCTGGACGTCTTCTGGAAAAGTGGTCGAACCCCCTCGCGTTTTTAGGTCGAAAGCCTTAAGTAGTCCAGAGGAGAGCGTCGGGGGGCGCCCGAGGAGGCCTCACCATAAGGCGGCGCGCCCCCCCTCCTGGCCGCGCCGACCTATGGTTTGGGGGCCGTGGGCCTCCCCCTGGCTTGCCCTTCTGGCCCCATGTGTCTTCTGTAAAAATAGACACTTCGCAATTATTTCGGGGGATTTTCCTGAAAGTTGATTTTCTGCACAAAAATAAGACACCAGGGCAATTCTGCTAAAAACAGCGTTAGTCCGTGT
The DNA here is from genome assembly GCF_022539505.1 of Lolium rigidum. Taxonomy (NCBI): domain Eukaryota; kingdom Viridiplantae; phylum Streptophyta; class Magnoliopsida; order Poales; family Poaceae; genus Lolium; species Lolium rigidum. The sequence continues at coordinate 59,521,900 of NC_061511.1, forward strand.
TAGTTGTATCCAAAATAAATAAATTAGAGGCAAAACAATAGCAAAAGTGTTCGGGAAAGTAGATACGTTTTGGACGTATCATGGTGCTCTTGCCTCTGTGAGTTTCATATTGTTTCGATAAGATTTTTGTTTCCTTTTTTCTTATTGCTATTTGTATTTGGATGCGTGACATCCTTAATGTCTTAACTTGCTCGGGATGTTATGTTGTTGAAGAGGCTGGGTGTATTTGGGCTTAAATTTGGAGCTTGAACGTCGAGCCGGACCGGGCTCGGGGTTGCAGATTACGGGTTTAGGCTAAGTTTGGGCCAGGCTTTCCCTTGTTCGGGTCGGGTCAGACCTGGTTTGTTAAGCCTGAAGGTCGGGTCAGGCTGGGCTTCGGACTGGGTATTTAGAGCCGGGTTTTTAGGTCCGGCCTAAAGCCCAAAGCGGCCCGAGAAATGCCCAGGTGTAGTCAAAACTAAGGATCATTTTTTTTTGGAAATTAACGAAAAAGAACCTAAGTGCATAATACATCGGTAAACGTGAGCTCGAACTTACTATGTCCTTCCTTGAAACAAAAAAAAACGCTCCAGATCGATGCAAAGAGTTCAGGTGTGACAAAATACTGCACGTTGGCCACCCGATTTCAAACGCCACAGAAGCCAATTAATCCATGCGGCCGCCGCCGTGATTATAAAATGTTCAATACTACCAGAATATAATTTGCTCTCCCGTCGGAAACAGACCCCTCTCCACGAGAACAAAAATAGGATGGATACGAAGAAGAGGAAAAGAAAAAACCTAACCTACGCGACCGCCCCTTCGTCTTCGCGTCGCCGCCGCCGCCGCCACCGCCGCCGCAATGACCATGTTACCTCGCCGGACGAGTGGAGGGATTGGGCGTCGTTGCCCCTGGACGTCGTACGGATCGTCCTCAGCAAACTTCGGCAGACCGACATGCTCCGCGCGGCAGGGCTCGTGCGCTCGCCCTGGCCGCGCCTAGCCCTGGAGGAGCCCCATATGTGGCGCCACATCGAACTTCCTCAAGGCGATCTGTGGGACTGGCAGGAGCCACCCTCAGCAGGATGGAAGGCCATGGCTCTCGCCGCAGTGGAGCTCAGCGCCGGCCGGTGCGAGTCATTCACATGCCACGTGGATGTCGACGTCCTCGTCCACCTCGCCGACAGGCACGTCCTCCTACACCTATCTTGTTGCGTGTTAAATAAACCTAATAATTTGAAAAGCGGCGATAAATTATGAAATCCTACCTTGCTAACTCTCCTCATGGCATGCAGAGCCCCATTGCTGAGGAAGCTCTATGTCACAGGCTGGCCTTACATCGAGGACAAAAAACTCATCACGACGATCATCAAGAAGCTCCCTCTGCTGGAGCACCTTGTGCTGTCAGACGGCATATTCGAGGAAGAGCTACTTCTCGCCCTCCTCGACCATTGCCCGCGCCTTAAGCTGCTAGATCTCACTGAAGCTGACCCAACGTTTGCTGCCTGGCACGAGCCTATTAACACGACGATTCAGAACTGCAGTATCAAAGACCTCCGGATGCCCCGCATGATTTTGGAATAGTACACTGCCTCGAGCTACACAGATCATCTTGACCGGTTACCGTAACAGCTACCTGCTCCAGCCGGCAACGTCGTTATTCCTTTTTTTTTTCAGATAAAAGGCTTAACCATGTTACTATTCTTGAAAAATAGAAGATCCATACTACGCCTACTATTTTTCGTTAATTGGTATATTATTCTCATGTTTGCCGTTTGTTAGTCTCATGTATGATGTACAATATGTACATAGAATATTCTAGACTCAAGGTGTTCTATAGACGCGAATTGACAAGAGTAGAGTCTAACAAACGCTACTTTGTAATTGTGAACTAGTATATTTGTGGCATTGCATTTTCGCGGGGCTGGCAAACCTTTGTTTCTGCACGCGATATTTTAACGCCTCCTGTAAAGCAAAATTTCTCTGTGCGGGCTATCAGCAAAACATGCGATGTATCGTGTTTTTACCGCACGGAGCGATAGCGCGACTGCCGGAGTTGCTCTAATCTAATGGACATGACGAGGGCTGGATTCATTACCATCCTGCAGGCATAAGCGGTGATGTTTTATCGGCTGATGGTTTATGAACAAAAATGAACGTACGGATCATCCTACACCATTATTTTTCTTATTTTTAGTCTATGCATGCAACATGTTCATTTTTATCCAAAGACAATCTATTTTTGTTTTAAATCAGAAGAGAAGTATGGCGAGGAAGATTATGCGTGCATGGTTCATATACATCAATGTACGCGTCAAGCCATCGATCACACAATGTTCTCCTTGAAACCAAAACAGATGACGTTCCAGATCGATATGCGAACAGATTATTATGCAACAATTATTTTTCTTGATGTTGGCCACCCGATTGCAAACGCCACCAAAATCAATCAATCCATGGCGGCGGTGGTGCGCACAGCCGTGATAGTGAAAGGCCAGTACCATGCTGTAAAAAAAAATCAATACCGTACCAAAGGTTAATGCGTTGGCTAAACTTTAGGGGCATGGAACTATAACTTTATCCGTTCTCCTCGCGTCGCACCCTCCAGGCGACCGAGGGGGCGAAACCCTAAGAGCGCCGCCGCCCGGCCCCCCTCCTCCTCCGCCCCTCCTTGTCGCCCCCAGAGGTGACGCCGGCCGAAGGCCGCGTCACCGGTGAAGGGGGCGGCGGGGATTCCTTCCTCGGCCCGTGGTCCTTGCTCCGCGGCGCAGCAGCATGGGGGCTGGTTGCTGCGCGGCGGACGCCATGGCTGGGGCGCTGCTCGGCGAACCCCTCCTCCATCCGGGGACGGTTGCAGCTGGTGGTGATCCCGGTGGGGATCTTTGGACGCCGGAGCGGCGGCTCCGGATGGTGGCAACGACACCGTCTTCTACGCGGCGAGCGGAGGCCGTGGGTGGTGCGGGCCCGTGTCCTCGGCCGTGCGGGCGGCGGGGAGGCGGCGAACGTGTGGTGCGACGCTAGGGGCCCTCCGCCGGCCCGCGGCGTCAGATCTGGGGAGATCTCCGCCCCCGACCGGTGAAGCTCGCAACTCTCGGCCAGATCTGCGTGTTTGTGGCCTGGTAGTTGGTGGTGGGGTTGGTCGGGACCGGGGGAAACCTCTGGCCGGCGGTGGCCACGATGTCGTCGACGCCCCTGGCGCCGATTCCCTCCTTGGAGGCTTCGTTGAGGTCCCTTCTCCCTCCCCACCCAACCCCATGCCCAGGGTGAAAACCCTAGTCCCTGCTTGGGTGGTGGCGGCGTCACGACGTCGTTCCCCTTCCTGAAGGCACCGTCTGGGGCTGCTGGGTGGTTGGCAAGGTTCTTCTGTTGTCGGTGGTGGTTCTTGGCGGTGCTCCTTGTGCGGCGTCGAGCCAGGTCTGGAGGTTGCTCCGCAAGCTTGGGTCTGGTGGTGATTGCTGCTTTTTGTCTGCCGATCCTCCTGGTGCGCCTTCGTTCGTCAGTGTTTGTCCTCTGGACGGTGATGTGGGTGGCAGTGGCCGTGGCGTGGCTTCTGATGCGGCAGCTGGTCTTGATCTATCCTTTGAGCTTTGGGTAGTCTCAGCGATGGTGCGTTCTTGGGGGAACCTCTCTGCCTTCCGACGGTGCGGCGCCCTGCGATCCGGGGCGAGAGGGAAGGGATCCCTCTTCGGAGTCAGAGACCGTGTGCTGGCCTCCTTTCGTTCTTGTGGCAGAAATGCAAGCAGTGTGCCTGCGGATGATGCTCCCTACTGCCCCTGCTTCTCCTAGTGTCGGCGTTCGAGAAGACTGATGGACACGGCGTGTCAAGCGAAGCTCGTAGTTTTTTATCCTTTGTTAGCTTGTGTATCTGTGTCCTGTTCGCTGTGTTTGCTTTGTATGCACTCTGTATCTGTCGGTTTCGTGACTTTATTAATTTAAAGCAGGGCTTAGGCCTTATGTTTTAAAAAAACTTTAGGGGCATCTGTAAATTGTTGCTCTCTCGTATATATGGAAACAGACCTCTCTACACATGCTATAGAAACAGGCCCCTTCTCCACAAGAAAAATAGGATGGAAGGGAAATACGAAACCCTAACCTACGGCACCGCCGCCCCTTCCTCTTCGCGCCGCGAGGACCATGTTGCATCGCCGGGTGAGTGGGGGGACTGGGCGTCGCTTCCCCGGGACGTCCTATACGTGGTCCTCAGCAAACTCCCGCAGACGGACATCCTTGGTGCTGCAGAGCTCGTGTGCTCGCCATGGCGGCGGCTAGCCTTGGAGGAGCACCTGCTGTGGCGGCGCATCGATCTACGTATGTGGGACGACAGAGAGCAGCACCCGGCAGGATGGAAGGCCATGGCTCTCGCCGCACTGGAGCGCAGCGTCGGCCGATGCGAGTCATTCAAAGGCCACGTGGACGCCGACGTCCTAGTCCACCTCGCCAACACGCACATACTTCTGCTCCCATCGCGTTGCATTGATCTTAATTACAAGTACTCCCTCCGTCCCAAATTAGTTGTCCCAATTTTTTTTAAATATGGATGTATCTAGACATGTTTTAGTGTCTTGATGCATCCATATTTTAATAAACTTGAGATAACTAATTTGGAACGGAGGATAGTACTAGTTGAAAACGCCGCGACAAATCCTTCTGACTGACTCTCCTATTTACCTGCAGAGCGCCATTGCTGAGGAAGCTCAATGTCACAGCCTGGCCTTACATCAAGGACAAAAAACTCGTCAGGGACATCATCAAGAAGCTCCCTCTCCTGGAGAGTTTCGTGCTGTCGGACGGCAGGTTCCAGGAAGAGCTACTTCTCGCCCTTCTTGACCACTGCCCACGCCTTGAGCTGCTAGATCTCACTGAATCTTGGCCAACGTTTAGGGTCTGGGAAGAGCCTATTAACACGACGATCCAGAGCTGCAACATCAAATACCTCTGCATGCCACTCCTGGTTTTGGAGTAGCTCAGAGTGGAGAGTCGTGACACTGAAATCTTTGTACCATCACGCAGATCTTGACCGGTTACCAAAACCTGCTTCCAGCGGTCAATGTTACTGTTCTTCGAAGAGTCAAATTAGGATCTACTCTATCTTTAATTACTGTACTTTATTATGTCTTCCCCTTGTTTTTGTTAGGTCTAAGTTAATGCCAAACTCTAGACTGAGGTCTTCTGAATTGAACTATTCATTTACTCCTCATAACTGCGTAGCTATAAATAAAGGTGGCTTTTGGATTAGTCATGAAAGATGAAACATGCTGCGGGCATGGTGGATCAAAATAGGATTTCCCCTTCCGATTTGAAGATTCTCTAGGACCTGTATCGCCTGATGTCCTCTTCGTCGAGGAAGATGCTCATATACAAAATATCTACCCACGTTGAGCCTCAACGCTGGCGGGATCCCTGTGATAAAAGTGGCGGGATGCAGAATGATGGCAGTGTTTGATGTATTTTCTTTCTTTTTTCTACATCCACTGATCCAGAATGATAACTTGTTCTGAACTTGAGGTAGAAAAGTAGATGACATATGCTTTTTTGGCATGGATTTTGCGACCACCGATGTAAAAAAAAATCTTGATAGATCTTGTATTTTTTCTCTCTCGTCACGAACTTGGGACGGAGTCACAAAATGAGAAGTCGCTGATTTGCACGTTCCATGTTTCACATGCAGTAGCCATCCCAGAGGGAAAGAAGAAACATGTGGGATTTGAACTTTCTATTTTAGAACATGAGAGATGTCAGATTAGTTTATTAATATTTTGGGTGGGGCATTCCTAATACTAACCTCCTAATACTAACCGGTGGTAGGGCACTCTGTAGCACCGTCCGATATTTTATGGAAGAAATGAGCAGATGGTACATGATTTTTTTTTCTAATTTTGAGACTATATATGCAAAAGAAAGTGAGTAGCAGCAAGCTTGTTCAATTTTATCAAATCACAAACGTTTTGGACCATTTTTACACGCGTATGTATGCGTTGTTGCACGGCGTGCGACTCAAAGAGGAAGTTGCCAGGGGAAATTCTCTGGGCCCCGTAATTTGTCACCTGGCAAGTTTTTTTTAATTGCCATCCACCATACATTTTAATGTCTAGTGGTTGCCGATGCGTTCGCTTCAGGGGACTAAAAATCTCATGTTTACTTGATATAATTTTCTTACTTTTCTTAGTGAATTCAGGCATTAAAAATGTCGAGCAAGATTATGCTTGGTGCGAAAAACCATTTTTTAGACCCTCAAAGTTTTTTATTAAAATAAATCAAAAGTACCAGCCATTAAATGCTCGGCAACGAGCCATCCAATTAGTAAGTGTGCATGTCTAATGCGTGATTCCTATGTGTAGAACACCTGCAAAGTTTAGGTGCTGCCAACATAATCATCAAATGTATTTGTCTGTATCATTCTATAATCATCGACTCTGCCTCGACACCCCGCTTCTGCTCGAGGGAAGCATACAGGATGCTCTCCCCCCAGCGCCCCAGAGACGAGTCTGCGTGCACCGCTTGGGCTCTCCGCCTCCCGGCCAAGCTGAAGATATTTTCTTACCTCCTCGACATCGACCGCCTGAGCACCCGTGCTAACCTTTTTCACAAGCACTGTGCGCCTTCTGAGATTTGTGCCTCCTGCCCCGTCGCTGAGACTGGGAGGCACCTGTTCTTCGACTGCAGCCTGGCCGCTTCGGTCTGGACCCGCCTGGAAGCCCCAATCCTGGACGGGCTGTTCTCCATCTGGGACATCCGTTCCCCCCTCCGGATTTCGGTCTCCGCCTGGCATATGGGAGTGGCGACAACTCTCTGGGCCATTTGGAAGAGCCGGAATGATCTTGTCTTCAACGGGAGGCCCTCGACCCCGAGCTCCACGATGCTCCGAGCTTGCGACGACCTCCTGCTTTGGCGGCATCGCCTACCGCCTACCGACCGAGCAGACTTGGACACGTTGCGGTCTTATATGCTGACCAAAACGTGATTTGTATTCTGTTCTCTCTCCCTCCCCCCTGTAACTCTCTACATGTACTTATAGACCGGCTGCTTGGCCATTCGAGATAATAAAAACAAACGGTGGGGTTTTTTCCCCCCCGTCAACCTCGAAAAAAAAAAAATTCTATATTTTTTTTGTAAAATAAACCTCTACATTTTGTATCCGTTTTTCCATACTAAATGAAACAATTTGAACATTAGTTCAGACACTACAATATTGTTCTAGACTTCAACCCCATTCTTTTTCAATATCTACTCTTCTTAATTTTAGTATTGATGTGACTTGGGTTACGGATTTGTGCCCGATCTTCACGTATTGACCAAGGGAAGAGAGGGAGAGAAAGATGAACACAATGAACTGACGCGAGAAGTAACCCGATACAACTTCGAATTAACCCTCAATGGCTTGAATAACCGCCCCTATAGACTCCTCCAAGGAAAGACCGCGAGGTAGAGTCCCGAAGGAGAGATATGTGATGAACTGGTAGAATCCCGGATAAGAGAGATCAAATCTAAGTAGAATCCGGAGGGAGAGAGACCAATCCACGAAAGGGGCCTTGTTACAACTTACTAGCAATCCCATAGGGATGGTATAGAGGAGCACATGCTCATAGTCTTAAATCTCAATCTTTGTCTAATCTCAGATCTCGAAGGACCGAGGTATGTATAAAGCTAGAGGACGTAGGGTAAGTTAAATGGCTTAAAGCCAACTCAACACTAATTTTGTGGCATTTTGGCGTGGGAATCGGCGATACCGGCCCGGGGACCAGTCAGACCGGTGGTTGCCGGCCTTAGCGGCAGCTGGGTGCGAGGACACTTCTTTTTCCCAACCGGTGGGCCTAAGTGGGAACCGGTCTTGGCCGGCTGTGTTGGCGTTGGTGCCTAGCGGTGTCCGGTTAGCCCTGCGTGTAAACCGGAAGGTCAGTCCAGGGGTAGTATGTCTTCTCATGCTCTTCTTCTTGCTCATCTTCTTCTCCATTGTTAAGTGTGCTCCCATAGGGCGCTTCTTGGGAGATGTACGTAGTGACACATAGGGTATTCACACTCAGTAGTATGTCATCCAAAGGAGTATTAAAGTCACAAGTTGATAGAAGCGAGTTATATTTTAGTTGAGTGCTTTTACTCGGGCTTGAATCATAGGTTCATTTGGGGGACTTGGCGGTCTTAGTGAAGTCTTGAGCATAGGTCGGGCTACATCAAGCATATTACCCAATTAAGCAAAAAAAACTAAACTATAAGCCTATTTTATAAGCTTGGTAGCAAAGGATATATTGTGAAACAGTGGAATAATATTGTAACCAACAAGCATCTAAATACATCATTTGATTTCCTGAAATGGAAATGTGTATATGAAGGAGGGCATCATGGCATTGTCTTCACAGCGTAAGATAACACCTTTTTGTACACTGGTAAATATCGATCTAAAGAAGTTTTTGTATCGCGTCAAACGTTTTTGTACTCTCTCTCCTGCATGTACACTGCGCACGTATGGCCGTTCATTCTTTTCGCTTGTGTTTTATTGGTTACGGTTTGACTGTGATTTTTCTGCCAAAATTGATCAACAATGGACGCGAGCAATGATTTTTCATTGGTTACAGTTTTATGGATTCAAAGATTGCGCATGCTGTTATGATATATAAACCATGGGGCTGAAAATATAAAGACCTAAGAACCATGTAATATCCATGTTAAAATAAACATGAGTCCTTACCTTTTCTCTATGACAAATAATTTTATGGTGTAAATTTGAGTAGATAAAATGTCGCCTGCCTGGGACCATAGTTAAAAGGAGAGAGTCAGCGAGGAGAGGCCAACATCGGAGTTTGAAGAGAAAATTCTACTGCATGACTATAGTCATGTTTGTTTGGGCTAGATTCACTCCTAAAGCTCGTACTCAAATGGAGAGCGACGACGAGCGTCACCTCCTACTTCGCACCTGATGTCACGAAGAGTATGTAATTATGTTATTTACAGGTAAACCATCTATCATCTATTGTATTATAAAATTAAGCTTTAGTAATTTAAATTTTTTCACGATGTTAGCGGGCAAGCGCGCGTCAAGCCCCACTTTCCTACACAGTAAAGTCACATTCGCAGTGTGCCTATTGGGTTCAAGGCAAGTGCTTACCGTCCATGGATCTTTCATGAATATATCAGAGGATGAATGTATCATTCTCTAGCCGAAAGAGGAACATTTTGTTGGGTAGGGCTTTTCTAACTAAAGCTTGGAAATTCACTTTTGCTTCTCTAGGATTATTTTTCTCTCTTTTTCTGTTAATTTTTTAATCCTATTAGAAAATTTAATTTAAAAATAGGAAGGTGGGAATAGAATTATGGTACTATAAGCTCCACGATTACCATATTTAAGTAAGACTTATCCTCCAATTTTGTTTAGTCAAGCCTCTTTATCTATCATTAACTCGTTACCCCTTGCTCGGCAAAGCTGGAAAACCCCACATGTTATTGGACTCCTCGGAAGCCCCCTCCTAAATCACCATTAAATATTTCTTGCCCTAATATTGACAAACTACCTGACCACCGACTCGAATGTGAGTACAATCACTTAGCCATGCTTCATAATTGGAAAAACGGGGATCAACAAAGTACATAACACACAACCAAAGAAAGAGACTGGAGAGTTGCCTGAAATGAGAAATAAAACTTTTCGACACATCTTCTGCAAATCATTGGCATGTCTTTAGAACAACGTGCATCTAAAGCGCCCGTTACTAAAATAAGTGTAGTTGTATGCAAACCTAGAGCAATAGCATGACGAACCAAGAAATCCCTAGGTTATATTGTTAAAAAGTGAATTACTATTCACATTAAAAGCGGGCCGTAGGTTTTTACCTGCATTGAAAGCGGGCCATTCATTGAAGATAATAGGTAAATTTAATGAAACAACGACTGGTGCCGTCTAGAAGGGGCCATAAGCTCGAGAGTCTTGACCAATTTGAAAGATCACTTGGTGTAGTTGAAATAGCAAAATTGGAACTTGTTTGGTCAAGTAAGGGAAAGTCAGTCAAATTCGTAACTTGTTTGAGTAGGGGTGCTTCTATTGTCAAACAAGTGATCAAGGTTTTTTTCCTCAGAAATATCAGAAATACCAGCTGAGATTTGTCAAAACAATTTACTTTTCGTCCAAAATTTATTAAAAAATTATATTTAGCAAATTGTTTGAATATTGAATTTATTTGTTCAATATTATTTTTCTCGGTGGTAATGGGTAAAAATGGTTTCCACTAAAATATCGGAAATTTCGGCTAAGAACAAAAAAAAAACCCCGCTCGTGATACAGATTTCCATGTCGGGTTAACACTTAACCTTAGCTGCATGGCCAAACTATCGATCACTCAAGGGGGCCTAGACATATGTGTTTTCACCTTTTTTTCATGTATACTCAAGATCAACCCAATAAGTATCCTTGATATTTCTTATATTTGTTCCTAAAATATAAGTTGCCTTTCATATAGAAACTATATTCAAAAGGTCTTGGATACACGCCTCTAAAAGTAATTCTCAATCAATAACATGTCATCTACATATAAGATTAACTTGAAATAGGCTCTCACCAAACTTAAACTCAAGAATCTTTTTTTACAGGTAAAATTGGATATCTATTCGGCAACACGGTTTACAACATACTTGAGTTCAAGCTCCCGAAGAACTATATCAGACCTGAACCAATCCGAATGAAAATACATTCTACCGCCCGAGCAAAGTTTGCTAAAACATGACTAACCCTAACATGACGACCGTTCTTCAAAATGACGAAGCCTAAAAGCACTTTGGGTGGAACACACGGCAAAGAATTGCACACGATAAAGCGACGAGAAACGTGGCTATGTTGGCCGCGTTTGACGTAGCCGTGACGGCCGATTTTCTTTACCATGTACCAGAAAAATACAGAGGGCAAAGAGGTGGCTTTGCCGTAGGGATCTATGCCCTATATTCTTTGTTGTGTGTCGAGAAAAGCCTTTGCCGTATTTCACACTCCCTTTGCCGTGTTCTTTCTATACACGGCATAGATTGGAATTCAGGCAGTGAAGGAACTCAAAGTTTGTACCTAGTGCGTGATACATGTACAAAAGTCGGCTTCAAACTGTCAAACTCAAAATGCCCGCCCTGGAAATCAAAACAGACGCTCCAGATCGATGCAAAGAGTCCTGAATCCTGATCCTAGGTTACAATTTACAAGTCTGGACGTCGGCCACACGTTTACATCAGACGCCACCGAAATCAATCTAACCCGCTCTGCCATGGCGGCCTCGGCCGTGGTCATGCCGCACCTGGACGACGGCATCGTCTCAGAGATCCTGCACCGCCTGCCCTCCCAGGACGCCTACCGCATGGCCGCCGTTTGCCGGCAGTGGCGGGCCGTGCTCTGCCAGCCGACGTTCCTCTATCGCCACCTCTCGCCGCTGCCGCTACTCGACGACCGCCCGTACGCGCTCATCATCCAGCCGCAGCAGGGGACCCGCTTCACCCACCTTACCATCGTCGCCGTCAACCCCGCCGACCGCGTTCCCGTCAGTGTGCCTGTCCAACCGGAGTACACGGACCCCCCCAAGCCACCGCCCACCAGTAATCTGATTCTGAAGCGAACGCCCCCTCTTTTTTTTTTTTCCAAACGATCCAACAGGGATCGAATTTTCATTATCAAAGGAGATAACGAAAATACACCAGAGTTCACGAATCAACAGAAACAAAAAGCGGAGGATCGCCGCCTAATGCTAGCGTTTTAAGGGGATTACAGAACCAACAGAAAGTTTTAACAGGCTAACAACTTCAGCCAAAAGGGACCAACTACAAGCATAACTCCTAGGGCAATCAAGCAACAGCATCATCGTTTGCATCTTCTCCATTTCTATTGTCTTCCAAACGCAGACGATCACCTCGGCCGTCACTTCCAGAGGATCTAACTCCAGCTACCTCAACTAGGCGTAAGAGCCCGTCAGCACCAGCACGAAGATCCAAAGCATCCTGTTCTCCATGTAAACCTGCCCAATAGTTCATGAAAACAGCAGCGTAGCTGATTAGATCAAAAGGAGAGCTAATCATTTTTTGCTCAAAACAGGCTCTGTTTCTAGTTTTCCAGATGGCCCGAGCATATAGCTGCCAAACCAGCTATCCGGGTATTGCGACTAACGGGAGCAAATTTGAGAGCCACCAAAAAAATTGGGAGAAACTCCCGGGTCGAGTGGGAGAATTGACGAGTAGTAGCCACTGCAGTCCGGACAAATTTGGCTGCGAGCAGCCAAAGAAGAGATGAGAAATGGTCTCCGATTCATTGCGGAGCCGGCAATTAGGGTTCCACGACCAGTTTCGTTTGAGGAGATTGTCCTTGGTGGCTATAGCATTATGCCAAATTAACCAGAGCCAAATTTTGATTTTGAGAGGGATTTTGCTCTTCCACAAATGCTTAAAGGATCTGTCCCTACCACTCCCACATAGCTGTACTGTATACTGATTTCACGGTGAAGCAGCCATTTTTTGACCATTTCCATCTAGGAGTGTCACTTTCACGAGTCAAGTTAACTTGATTCATCAGCTGAAACAACCCAGCCTCCTGAATGATGAGATCGGGAGTCAGCCATCTTACGTAGGAGAATCTCCACCCCATATCAGCAGCTCCAGCCACAGTAATTTTTTGCTCATTACAAATGTCAAACAATACAGGGAACATATCTTTGAGAGGCCTTGTGCTACACCAAGAGTCTCCCCAAAAGCTGGTTAACAAGCCATCCCCAACATTCATTCTTACGCCATAGAGATACAACTCTCTGACTTTTAGCATGTCAGACCAAAGTGGAGAATCTCCAGGTCTGTTTTTTGCAAAGTAAATGCCTTTTCCTCTCAGATACTTTAACCTCATAAAATCCTGCCAAGGCCCAGTATCATGCTCCAGCTTCCACCACCACTTACACATCAGACTAATATTGAATTTAGTCAAGTCTTTAACACCTAAGCCACCTTTTTGCTTTGGCTTACAAATCCATCTCCATTTCACAAAGTGATATTTCCTTTTATCAGCACTTCCAGCCCAAAAGAAAGATCTAATAGGCTTATCAATCTGTTCAATATTTGTTTTGTGCAGCAACCTCAAGGACATCCGATACACTGCGAGTGCTAGCCAAACAAGCATCAATTTTGACCAATCTTCCTCCAATGGACATAGAATTGCCAATCCATCCACACATCTTCTTCTTGGTTTTTTCCTCCAAGAATCTCATGTCGATACTTGATGCCCTTCTTGCACAAACAGGAGTCCCCAAATATTTGATTGGCCAATTGCCCATCGACATTTGAACAGCTCGAGCAAAGAAGTTCTGTTTTATCTTGTCATCAAGAATCATCATAGCTTCACTTTTATCAAAATTGATTTTCAATCCAGACATGGATTCAAAAATGTAAAGTAATAACTTCAAATTGATTGCTTGCTGAACATCATCTTGTAGTAAAAGTATGGTGTCATCAGCATATTGTAAGATTGCAACCCCATTCTGCACCATATTATCAGCCAACCCTGTGATTAGCCCATTGTCTTGAGCTAGGTGGATCATTTTAGCCAGACTGTTAGCAGCCATATTAAAAAGGAAGGGGGCAAAGGGATCACCTTGCCTCACTCCCTTGTGACTAGTGAAATATGGGCCCACTTTGTCATTAACCTTGACACTGAGGGTCCCACCAGCAACTGATTTTTTAATCCACTGCATCCAGTTATCACTGAAGCCCTTCTGTCTACAGCAATCAAACAGAAACCCCCAGTTTACCTTATCATATGCTTTTTCAAAGTCAATTTTTAAGATTACCCCCTGTTTCTTCCTGGTTTTTTCCTCTCTCAGGATTTCCTGCAGCAGCATCACACCATCTGAGATGTATCTCCCTTTTATAAAAGCTGTCTGGCAGGGAAGTAAGAGCTTATCCATAACAGGAGAAACTCTAACAGTCAAAGTCTTTGTCACAATCTTGAAGAACACTTGTAACAAACAAATCGGCCTAAACTTTTGAATGACATCAGCATCAACAGATTTTGGAATAAGGGTAATGACCCCATAATTAATTCTGTCCAGGCCAATTTTATGATCAAATAAGTCATTGAAAACATGCAGGATATCAAGTTTCACAATTTCCCAGCAATGTTGATAAAATTCAATGGGAAAGCCATCAGGACCAGCTGCTTTGTTTTTCTCCATGTGATCAATAACATCTTTGATCTCTTCCAAGGTAAACTGTCTATCCATCTCAGCACAATCAAGGGAATTGAGCTTTTCTCTTTCTGTCCAGACATCATCTCTCAGTCTAATCCCAGAATCAGTGACTGGACCAAATAAATCTTTGTAAAAGGCAGTAGCATGCTCCAACAAAGCAGCATCACCTTGAATAATTGTGTCCCTGTCATTCAGAGAAAAAATAGTTCTCTTTCTTTTACAACCATTGGCAGCTCTGTGAAAGAAAGCAGAATTGCTATCTCCATGGAGGAGCCAATTCTCTCTAGATCTTTGTCTCCAAAAGGATTCTTCATTATCCAATACGGACAACGAGGTCTTGCTGCAGAGTACTTCTCCTTGTCCTTTGTGCTGGAGAAAGTGGACCATTCTCTTCCAACTCCTCTAAATCCTTCAATTCATTGGAAATATCTTTCTTTTTTTTGATATCTGTCCCTCTCAGATTAGCTCCCCAGCCTTTCAGAGTTTTCTTGACATTTTTGAGTTTCTTCATTAATCTGTCCAGACTGTCCCTGGCATGAACTGGTTGCTCCCAACATCTTTTGACTCTGTCTAGGAAATTATCCTCTTTGAGCCATCTTTTTTCAAATCTAAAATCTCTCTTCTTCACCATGATATCCAAAGTATCTAAAATTAAGGGATTATGATCAGAGACATCCCTCACTAGCTTGTGAACTGTTACAAGAGGAAAAAGTTCCTCCCAAGAGCTACTCATCAAAAATCTGTCTAGTTTTTCCAGGGTGGGATCACAATGATTATTAGACCAAGTGTACTGACCACCAGTCATATGAATCTCTCTCAAAGCACAGGTATTAATGATGGAATTGAAAATATCTGACCATTTGTTATGAGGCATGGGTTTGTTCTTCTCATTGGAAAATCTCATAATATTGAAATCACCTCCAACCAAAATTGGTAGAGTTTGATTGTTGCAAATGTTGCCAAGTTCCACCAAAAATTCCTCCTTATCAGAGGCTTGAGCAGCTCCATAAATGATAATGAAGCACCATTTCACATTTATTTTGAGATCAAGCAAGGTAACCTTGATGTGAAATTTTCCAACTGAAGTATCACAAATGGTGAACCTGGATAGCCTAAAACCACCCAGGATACCTCCACTTCTGCCAACAGAACTGATCCATTTCCAATCAAAATCACCACCAGGGTCAATTCTTCTAAGAAAAGCAGAAGAATAATCTTTTTTAATTGTTTCCTGAAGACCAATAAAATCCAGCTGCTGCTCTTTGATCAAATTTGCCAAGAAGGCACTCATCCCTTTCTTTCCAACACCTCTGCAATTCAGGGAAGCACCTATCATAGATACTTTGGATTTTGTTTCCTATTTCTGGTTCCAGCAATAATGCCACACAAAGGGTGGTCATTTCTTGCTTTCACCTGGGCAGCACTTGATGTTGATTGTGCTCCCAAAATGACATCACCCGATGTCAACTGTGTTCCACTTCTCCCAATCTTACAGGCAGACTTTTTATTTCTCCTTTTCCTTCTGGATAAAACAGGAGTGAAGGCCTCTTCTTCTATATCTCTGTCACTTTCACTTTGTTCCTCACCCGGACCCAACGAGCGGGATTGGATTTGAGTCAACATCATTGGAATTCACAACAGGGTTTTGTACCACACCCATATTATGTCTAGCAATTTCTAAATCTTTCAGGTAATTAACATTTTCAAGAGAAAAAGAAGTAGGACAAACTCCCATTTCAAGAGCTCTAGCTAAGATCTCCTCATCATCTAATAAAGCAAAGGAATTGTGAGTATTTAGATTTGTACCTGGGATATTGCTGGCTTCAATATTCTCCATGACATTAGATCCAGTCCTTGAGGTGTGAGTGCCTCTGGCTCCAACTCTGGAGCTCATCCTGGGAGCAGGGTGCTGTTGATTTCCACCAGAAGAAGAGGAATTGCCAGCACCTGGAACATCAATGATGGGATTATCAACCTGTGAGAGAGGTTCTTCTTGTGAATCAAGCTCAGGTTGTGGACCATCAACAGGAATAACAACTGCAGTCCTCTCAGATATAAGGGAGGGAGCAGCCAAAGCAAGAATCCCCTGTCCCTGAGTCAAATATGGAGTATCTGAGTCCTGTGAATTGTCACTGCTATCATAATCAACCAGTTCATCAACAGGATCACTCTCTTCATTGACATTTTCAGCAATAGGATCAAGAAGATTCTTGTACTCCTTCTGAATTGTAAAGGCTTTGTCACTATTAGATCTAGCCAATGAAGTAAGGAATTGTTTGTAAGAATCAGCAGCTCTCTGTGAAGAAGAACTCTCAGAGGATTGAGAAGGAAGCGAACGCCCCCTCTATTTGACATTGCCAAAGAAAACTCCGTCTTCCGACTTCTGGACCCCGAAGGCGCCGACGAGGTAGACGACCATAATGTCCCCGTTGAACTACCTGCTAATGGCCTCATCTCCTCTGATCTGAGATCTGCGACCATAATGATGGAGGTCTCTACAATTGAGGAGGAGGAGGCCACGCCAACGCCACCGTTGGAAGACTACGTTGTGTTCTTCGAGCGCAGCGTACCCATGCTCGACATCTCCATCGTTGCGTCGCACGGGCGGTTGCTGCTATGCCGCAGCCGGAGCCGTCACTACGTGTGTGATCCGGCCGCCAACCGCTGGCTCGCGCTCCCGCCGTCTACGATCTCACCGTCCAGCAAGGCAAACTACGGCCTCCACTACGATGCCGACGCGTCCAGCGGGAAGTTCGTATTATTCACGGTCGTCGTCCTCGTCAGTCAGAAGGAGAACCGTGTACTGCTGTTGGAAACCTTCTCCTCCGCGACAGGTAGGTGGGATCAGAGGGAGCTCCCCACGCATGGCGGCGCCGCCGACTGTCTGCTCGCCGCATCCCCTGGCATCCACGTGGGCGCCTGCTTCTATTGGCTGACTCAGCACTGGGGCCGCATTCTTCGCTACGACGTGGCCCAGTTCCGCGCCTCCTTTCTGCGCGAGCCGCCGCTGGCGGAGAATGCCAAGAGCCGCGTGAAGCGGTCGCTGGGCTCCGTCGACGGCAGGCTCCGCCTGTGCGCGTACGACATCCGCGACAAGAACGACTACTACATGGAAAGCGTGCACGGCGTGTGGCTGATGGACGACTCGTCGTCAGCGTGGCGACGCGTGCACGAGGCAACGGTGGAGGGCGTGTTGGCGCACTATTTCTGGGCGGAGTTGATCGTGTTTGACAAGGAAATTACGCCGGTGGACTTTGCCGGCGCGTGCGGCGAGTTCGTCCTGATGGTGACCGATGGAACTCTGTCGCGGTATGACCTGGAGAGCGGCTGCAAGGTGAACCTCGCCCTTCCAGGGCAAGGTAGCCCACGCCTCAACGCGCTCTACGGCGGAAGCGGCTACAATGCGTTCCCCTACTTCAAGTGAAATAAATAGGTTTCTGTTACTCTAAATTTGATCAATATATCTATACTCTATACCTAATAATAAAGGTGCTAGCGTTTCCGTGGTTTGGTTCGTTTTCGTCCAACATATTGTGCCTTCGTCCGACCATCTATACGCCTTCGTGCTGTCTTCGGTTTGCATCGCGTGCGCTTGACGAGCTTTGTTGGCCTCGTGTTACCCTCCAAAACCCCCCGACGGGCGTTGGTTAAGCAACACGAAGAGCCGGGAAGCTCCCAGGGCCGCTTAGTGGATCCCTGGCACCTCGCGTCGTCCCGCAAATCTTCTGGCCAACGTCCTGGCGGTTGCTAGGGCGTGCCACCCGACCTAGACCCGATCGGGAGGGTGTTAGTGCTTCGATTTGTTCCTGCATGGTAGACACGTAAACATTAAATACGAGCCCTATCGGCTCTCGGGTTTCCCGTGGATCGGCTCAAGGAGCCGATCGCCCCATGTTTCACGTTGGATTTACAATGGCATGGGGATCCTGCTTGATCGGACAAAGCTAAAACGATCCACGATAGTTTAGGGTTTTCACCGCATAATCGGAACGTCCTACGTGCGATCGGGCCTAGCAGCTACGAGAGATGATGCAAACTACCCCTACGAGAGGCCTAAAAACCAACATAACGTTGATCCCCGGAACATCCCTAGCAGGGACGGTAAACAGCATCTAACGCACCACCGGATCCTCCGACCCCAGCATAAGGCCTAACTGTGCAGATATTAAACTAATCCTTGCGGAGCAAGGAGCAACTATAACGGATCGGATCTACTAAGTTACGAACGAGCAAGATGCTGCCCTTACGTCTGGGTAGACGTAAGGGCAGCTAGGTGTCGAGGGACGGCATTGCCACGCAGATATGCACGTGAAAGCACCAATGCAAGCCCCTAAACACCTAAGGATAAATAGTACTGCTCGCCATCAACAAGGCTTCAGCACGAGCGAGTACAAGGTTAACGAATAAACGTGTATCGCCTAGATCGCTAGATGCGATCTAGGCAAGCATGGTGCTTACCCGGGACAAACCCTCGAAGAGAAGGGGTGGCGATGCGCCTGATTTGTGTTGGTTGAACGATGATTGTCCTCCTTTTCCGATAACCCTAGATACATATTTATAGTCCAAGGGACTTTCTAATTGAGGCGTGCACCTAACCGTGCACGGGCCGGACTCTATCTCTTTAATCTAAATTACAAAGCGATCTACTAATTTACAGATACATGGGCAACTTAGCCCAAACTCTCAGCGCAAGGCCGCTTCGAAGATGCTCCACGTGTACGTCCTTCAAGCCCATCTTCACTTACGGCCCACCTCCTGATTTGGCCAAAATCGGGTGGTAACACATGCCCCCCTGGTTTTGGTAATGATAATATCAAAACCATCTGTTTTTTCCTCGAGGGGTCATGTCGTGGCAGAGCAGAATCGTCGCAGTATTCTTCATCATGACTCTTGCCTTCCCAACTTCTCTGCACGATTGGACGGCTTTGGCCTTACATCTTCGAGAACCGTCACGGCATTAAATCTTCACTGCATCCCCTTTATTTATCTGTGCCAAACGGTTCGCCACTTCATCCCCTTGCTCTGTTCTGTCCACCAGCACCAAAAAACCCTCTTCCATTGCAGCAATGTCTTCGTCTTCCTCTACCTCCTCAGATCTCTCCCTCCAAGCTCCGCCGAAGAATGAGGGCGACCCTCATTCCGGGGCAACCTCCTCCAACAAGAAGGAAGAACCAGTGAAGAAGGAAGAGGCCCCCTCCTCCGCCAGGCACCTGCTGGCGTGTAGTTGACGTGGGAGTTAGAAATCTTTGTGGTGTAATTTTTCTTCAGATCCCCGGCAACGGCGCCAGAAATTTAGCTTGATACGCGTAGATGCACACGTCCGTTGGGAACCCCAAGTGGAAGGTATGATGCGTATAGAAGCAAGTTTCCCTCAGTATGAAACCAAGGTTTAATCGAACCGAGTAGGAGCCAAGAAGCACGTTGAAGGTTGATGGTCGCGAAATGTGATGCGGCGCAACACCAGGGATTCCTGCGCCAACGTGGAATCTCGCACAACAAAACCAAAGTACTTTGCCCCAACGAAACAAGTGAGGTTGTCAATCTCACCGGCTTGCTGTAACAAAGGATTAAACGTATCGAGTGGAAGATGTTTGCAAAGAAAACAGTAAAACACAATTGCGATAGATTGTATGCTATGTAAAGAATAGGACCGGGGTTCACAGTTCACTAGAGGTGTCTCTCCCATAAGATAAAAGCATGTTGGGTGAACAAATTACAGTCGGGCAATTGACAAATAGAGAAAGGCATAACAATGCATATACATGATATGATAAATATAGTGAGATTTAATTGGGCATTACGACAAAGTACATAGACCGCCATCCAACTGCATCTATGCCTAAAAAGTCCACCTTCGGGTTATCGTCCGAACCCCATTCAGTATTAAGTTGCTAAGCAACAGTACAATTGCATTAAGTATGGTGCGTAATGTAATCAACAACTACATCCTTAGACATAGAATCAATGTTTTATCCCTAGTGGCAACAGACACATCACAACCTTAGAACTTTCCGTCACTCGTCCCGGTGTCAATGAAGGCATGAACCCACTATCGAGCATAAATACTCCCTCTTGGAGTTAAGAGTACAAACTTGGCCGAGCCTCTACTAATAACGGAGAGCATGCAAGATCATAAACAACACATAAACAATAGATTGATAATCACCATAATCATAGTACTCTCTATCCATCGGATCCCGACAAACACAACATATAGTATTACGTATAGATGATCTTGATCATGTTAGGCAGCTCACAAGATCCAACAATGAAGCACAACAAGGAGAAGACGACCATCTAGCTACTGCTATGGACCCATGGTCCAGGGGTGAACTACTCACTCATCACTCCGGAGGCGATCATGGCGATGAAGAGTCCTCCGGGAGATGAATCCCCTCTCCGGCAGGGTGCCGGAGGCGATCTCCCGAATCCCCGAGATGGGATTCGCGGCGGCGTCTCCGGAAGGTTTTCCGTATCGTGGCTCTCGGTACCGGGGGTTTCGCGACGGAGACTTTAAGTAGGCGGAAGGTCAACGCGGGGGCCACACGAGGTGCCCGGGGGCAGGGCCGCGCGGCCGGGGCCCGGGCCGCGCCGCCCTGTCCCCCGGCTGCCTCGTGGCCCCACTTCGTTATCTCTTCGGTCTTCCGGAAGCTTCGTGCAAAAATAGGACCCCGGGCGAAAGTTTCGTCCAATTCCGAGAATATTTCCTTACTAGGATTTCTGAAACCAAAAACAGCGAGAAACAAAGAATCGGCTCTTCGGCATCTTGTTAATAGGTTAGTTCCAGAAAATGCATAAATATGACATATAATGTGCATAAAACATGTAGGTATCATCAATAAAGTAGCATGGAACATAAGAAATTATCGATACGTTGGAGACGTATTAGCACCCGCCGACGAAGCGCTCCCGCATGTGGGCGGACAGCGAGGACGATGATGATGACGAGGAAGGAGAAGAAGAGGAGGAAGATGATTCCTCCTCTTCCGCCGGATATCCGCCGACGAAGCGCTTCCGCGGTTGGGCGGACGAGTGAGAATGATGATGATGACGAGGAAGAAGAGGCTTCGGCCGAGGACCCGGGCAGCGGCCGACGAAGAAGTCCCCGAGGCGATGTCGATGATGGCTCCGGCGCTGACGATGACGCCAGCGACGATTAGCTCTGTAGGATTAGCAATTCCTGAGCAATCGGCTCTTCTTTTGTTCTTCCTTTCTTTGAGCAATCGGCTCTTCCTTGTAAAGATCCTTTCTTATTAATGAAGAAAATTTCTCTACATAACCTTTGCTTTTCTTGTCAACTTGGCCGATTTGTCCAATGAAGTCACTGCTCAAGAAGCCGATGGCACAGCGTCGGCCTGCACTCCAAACGCGATTCCAGGCGAGATGCGCCTACCCTTTTATATTATTTTTTTTTACCGGTCGATTTCATATAATCGGCCCCCATTTACCCATTTTGTTGTTTTTTTTTACTGGCCGATTTGTGTATCGGCCTCCATATCTTTACTGTCCATCATCCCACATACTTGGGAAATATTTCTTTAGATGCTGGCCGTTGACGGCTACCGGGAATTTCACGCCATCCAACATCTCGAGCATGTACGCATTCCCCTTCAGAACTTGGACAACTTTATACGGGCCATGCCAATTCGGAGACCATTTCCCATACTCTTTATCTCTTGTCCCCAATGGCAGTACAACTTCCCATACCAAGTCACCAACTTGGAATTCTTTTGGCTTCACCTTCTTATTATATGCCCGAGCTACCTTGGCTTTGTTCTCCTTGATCTTCTCGAGTGACCATAGCCTAAGCTCCGTCGCATCCTCAATGCTCGTCGCTTATCAGGGCTGCGTATTCTTCAGCGAGTTAGATCATTCTGAAACGTGACCCGCCTTGATCCTGCCTTGACTTCCCAGGGTAACACAGACTTCCTGTCCATAGACCAGCTGGTATGGGGTGGTTTTGATTGCCCCATGACACGACATACGGTAGGCCCACAACGCCTCTGACAACACCTCATGCCATCGTTTGGGGTGCTCGTCAATTTTCCTCTTGATCAGCTTGATCAAGCTCTTGTTGGATGCTTCGGCCTGCCCATTTGCTTGAGCATAATATGGAGACGATCGGATCAACTTGATTCCCATGTCGTCGCAGAACTTTTTCATTTCTTTCGAAACGAAGACCGAACCTCCATCGGTCGTAATAGTTTGGGGAATCCCGAACCTATGAATGACATGTTCCAATACGAACCTGATAACGTCTTCCGACGCTACTTTCTTCATAGGGACCGCTTCCACCCATTTCGTGAAGTAATCTGTGATGGCCAGAACCCATCTATGGCCCTTGCTCGATGAAGGATGAATTTCTCCGATCATATCCATACCCCACCCTCGGAATGGCCAAGGCTTGATGATGGGATTCATTGCTGATGCGGGCACCATCTGAATGCTCCCAAACTTCTGACATGCTTGGCAACCCTTGTAATACTTGAAGCAATCTTCAAGCATAGTAGGCCAATAAAATCCGGAGCGCCTAATCAGCCATTTCATCTTATGGGCCGACTGGTGGGTTCCACAAGCACCCTCGTGTACCTCGTGCAAGAGCCGATTGGACTCGGCTGACCCCAGACACTTGAGGAGTAATCCTTCCAACGTTCTATAAAACATGTCATCGCCTATCAGTACGTACTTCATGGCTCTGTATCTTGTACGCTTAGGTGCCCCCCGAGCCGGATCTTTCAAATAATTGAAGATATCGGCTCTCCAATCGTCTGGTTCCAGGTATTGCACCTGAAAATCGGCTTCTCCTGCCGTGTCCTTGTACCCTGACGCTGTTTGTGCGAGGTCGTTGGCTTCAGTATTTTGCAACCTTGGGATCCAATTTAAGCTTATATACCTAAACTGTGCCATTACCTCACGGCATTGTATCCAAAATGGGAAGAGTGACTCGCTTTCGCACTTGTATTCCTCCGTGAGCTGAGAGATCACCAATTTGGAATCTCCAAAGATCTCGACTGCTTCGGCCCCAGCTTCCAGGAGTAACTTCATTCCCTTGCAGATCGCTTCATACTCAGCCGCGTTGTTGGTGCAGGGGTCAGCTAACTTGATAGAGAAGGAGTATGTTGCCCCCCGAGGCGACACGAGTAGCACGCCAATGCCGCAACCATCCTCACAAACCGATCCGTCGAAGAACATAGCCCATGCGCGCACCGATAGTGCCGCTACGTCCGTGTTTACTCGTTCGGCAATCAGATCTGCTAGCGCTTGCCCCTTGACTGCCTTTGCCGGTTGATACGTCTCCAACGTATCGATAATTTCTTATGTTCCATGCTACTTTATTGATGATACCTACATGTTTTATGCACACTTTATGTCATATTCGTGCATTTTCTGGAACTAACCTATTAACAAGATGCCGAAGTACCGGTTCCGTTTTCTCGCTGTTTTTGGTTTCGGAAATCCTAGTAACGAAATATTCTGGAATTGGACGAAATCAACGCCCAGGTTCCTATTTTGCCCGGAAGCATCCAGAACACCCGAGAGCCGCCAGAGGGGGGCCCTGTGGGCCCCAGATGACATGGTGGCGCGGCCAGGGCTGGGCCCGCGCCACCCTATGGTGTGGTCGCCCCTTTGACCCTCCTGCGCCGCCTCTTCGCCTATATAAAGCCCCTGCATCGAAAACCCTTACGGAGAAAGCCACGATACGGAAAACCTTCCAGAGACGCCGCCGTCGCGAAGCCAAGATCTGGGGGACAGGAGTCTCTGTTCCGGCACCCTGCCGGACGGGGAAGTGCCCCCGGAAGGCTTCTCCATCGACACCGCTGCCATCTCCACCGCCATCTTCATCACCGCTGCTGCTCCCATGAGGAGGGAGTAGTTCTCCATCGAGGCTCGGGGCTGTACCGGTAGCTATGTGGTTCATCTCTCTCCTATGTACTTCAATACAATAATCTCATGAGCTGCCTTACATGATTGAGATTCATATGATGATGCTTGTAATCTAGATGTCATTATGCTAGTCAAGTGAGTTTTACTTATGTGATCTCCGGAGAATCCTTGTCCCACGTGTGTAAAGGTGACAGTGTGTGCACCGTGTGGGTCTCTTAGGCTATATTTCACAGAATACTTATTCACTGTTATGAATGGCATAGTGAAGTGCTTATTTATATCTCTTTATGATTGCAATGTGTTTTGTATCACAATTTATCTATGTGCTACTCTAGTGATGTTATTAAAGTAGTTTTATTCCTCCTACACGGTGTAATGGTGACAAGTGTGTGCACTCGTGTCGGTACTTGGTTTATGCTATGATCATGATCTCTTGTAGATTGCGAAGTTAACTATTGCTATGATAATATTGATGTGATCTATTCCTCCTACATATGCATGAAGGTGACGAGTGTGCATGCTATGCTAGTACTTGGTTTAGTCTTTTGATCTATCTTACACTAAAGGTTACTAGAATATGAGCATTATTGTGGAGCTTGTTAACTCCGGCATTGAGGGTTCGTGTAATCCTACGCAATGTGTTCATCATCCAACAAAAGTGTAGAGTATGCATCTATCTATTCTGTTATGTGATCAATGTTGAGAGTGTCCACTAGTGAAAGTCTAATCCCTAGGCCTTGTTCCTAAACACTGCTATCGCTGCTTGTTACTTGTTTTACTTGCGTTACTACTTGCTCTTACTTGTTTTCTTTGCAAACATCTTCCACTCGATACGTTTAATCCTTTGTTACAGCAAGCCGGTGAGATTGACAACCTCACTTGTTTCGTTGGGGCAAAGTACTTTGGTTTTGTTGTGCAGATTCCACGTTGGCGCCGGAATCCCGGTGTTGCGCCGCATCACATTTCGCGACCATCAACCTTCAACGTGCTTCTTGGCTCCTACTTGGTTCGATTAAACCTTGGTTTCATACTGAGGAAACTTGCTTCTATACGCATCATACCTTCCACTTGGGGTTCCCAACGGACGTGTGCATCTACGCGTATCAAGCTAAATTTCCGGCGCCGTTGCTCGGGGAGATCAAGACACGCTGCAAGGGGAGTCTGAACTTCTCAATCTCTTTACTTTGTTTTTGTCTTGCTTTATTTTATTTACTACTTTGTTTGCTGCACCTAAACAAAACACACAAAAAAATTAGTTGCTAGTTTTACTTTATTTGCTGTCTTGCTCTCTATATCAAAAACACAAAAAAATTAGTTACTTGCATTTAATTTATTTTGTTATCATGTCTAGTCCTGTACTTGTTTTTATTTTCACTAGTTAGGCATAATGGAAAACAACAAAAATATGAGAGATCTTTATGAACTTTATCTTGAATTAGGACATGATGTGTTTGAAGAAAGAATTAAGAAACCCATGGAACTTTATATGCATGCTAATGGGAATGTTATTACTATGAATGCTTTGAACACCATTGTTGCTAATGCTATGGAAAATTCTAAGCTTGGGGAAGCTGGCTTTGATGAGCATGATATTTTTAGTCCCCCAAGCATTGAGGAGAAAATTTACTTTGATGATACTTTGCCTCCTATTTATGATGATTATAATGATAGTAGTCTTTTGTTACCACCTGTTATGGAGGATAAATTTGATTATGATTACAATATACCTCCTATATTTGATAGCTACTTTGTTGAATTTGCTCCCACTACAATTAATAAGAATGACTATGCTTATGTTGGGAGTAGTAATTATTTTATGCATGAGACTCATGATAAGAATGCTTTATGTGATATTTATATTGTTGAGTTTGCTCATGTTGCTACTGAAAGTTATTATGAGAGAGGAAAATATGGTTGTAGAAATTTTCATGTTACTAAAACACCTCTCTATGTGCTGAAATTTTTGAAACTACACTTGTTTTATCTTCCTATGCTTGTTACTTTGCTCTTCATGAACTTGTTTATTTACAAGATTCCTATGCATAGGAAGCATGTTAGACTTAAATGTGTTTTGAATTTGCCTCTTGATGCTCTCTTTTGCTTCAACTTCTATTTCTTGCGAGTGCATCATTAAAACTGCTGAGCCCATCTTAATGGCTATAAAGAAAGAACTTCTTGGGAGATAACCCATGTGTTTTTTACTACAGTACTTTGTTTTATATTTGTGTCTTGGAAGTAATTTACTACTGTAGCAACCTCTCCTTATCATGTTTTTGTGCCAAGTAAAGTTTCTATGTCAAAGTTGATGTTATATTTGGGATCGCTGCGCAGAAACAGCATTGCTGTCTGTCACGAATCTGGGCACAGTTCTCTGTAGAAAATTCGACATAATCTGCCAATTTACGAGCGTGATCCTCAGATATGTACGCAACTTTCATTAGTTATGAGTTTTTCCATTTGAGCAAGTCTGGTGCCAGCTTTAAATTCGTCTTTACGGACTGTTCTGTTTTTGACAGATTCTGCCTTTTATTTCGCATTGCCTCTTTTGCTATGTTGGATTTATTTCTTTGATCCATTAATGTCCAGTAGCTTTATGCAATGTCCAGAAGTGTTAAGAATGATTGTGTCACCTCTGAACATGTGAATTTTTGATTATGCACTAACCCTCTAATGAGTTTGCTTGAAGTTTGGTGTGAAGGAAGTTTTCAAGGGTCAAGAGAGGAGGATGATATACTACGATCAAGAAAAATGAAAAGTCTAAGCTTGGGGATGCCCCGGTGGTTCATCCCTGCATATTTCAAGAAGACCCAAGCATCTAAGCTTGGGGATGCCCAAGGCATCCCCTTCTTCATCGACAAAGTATCAGGTTCCTTCTCTTGAACTATATTTTTATTCGGTCACATCTTAAGTTCTTTACTTGGAGCGTCTGTGTGCTTTTATTTTTTGTTTTTGTTTTGTTATCTTAGTTCTCTGAATAATTTCATCCTTGTGTGGGAGAGAGACACGCTCCGCTGGTTCGTAGGAACACATGTGTTCTTAGCTCATAATATTCATGGCGAAGTTTCCTCTTCGTTAAATTGTTATATGGTTGGAATTGAAAAATGCTACATGTGGTAATTGGTAAAATGTCTTGGATAATGTGATACTTGGCAATTGTTGTGCTCATGTTTAAGCTCTTGCATCATATGCTTTGCACCTATTAGTGAAGAAATACATAGAGCATGCTAAAATTTGGTTTGCATAATTGGTCTCTCTAAGGTCTAGATAATTTCTAGTGAAGAGTTTGAACAACAAGGAAGACGGTGTAGAGTCTTATAATGTTTACAATATGTCTTTTATGTGAGTTTTGTTGCACCGGTTCATCCTTGTGTTTGTTTCAAATAACCTTGCTAGCCTAAACCTTGTATCGAGAGGAAATACTTCTCATGCATCCAAAATCCTTGAGCCAATATTCATGCCATTTGTGTCCACCATACCTACCTACTACATGGTATTTCTCCGCCATTCCAAAGTAAATTGCTTGAGTGCTACCTTTAAACCATTCAAAATTTATCACCTCTGATTTGTGTCAATGTTTTATAGCTCATGAGGAAGTATGTGGTGTTTATCTTTCAATCTTGTTGGGCAACTTTCACCAATGGACTAGTGGCTTCATCCGCTTATCCAATAATTTTGCAGAAAGAGTTGGCAATGGGATTCCCAGTCCCAAATTAATTAACAAAAATAGACACTCCTCCATGGTATGTGATTGTTGGACGGCACCCGAAGGATCCGGTTAGCCATGGCTTGAGAAAGCAAAGGTGGGGAGGAGTGTCATCATAATAAAACTAAAATAAAAAGGCACTCCTTCATGGTATGAGATTGTTGGCAGGCACCCGAGGATTCGGTTAGCCATGGTTTGTGAAAGAAAGGTTGGAAGGAGTGCCACCCAAAAACAAAATAAAATGGGAGCCGCTCTTTGAAGGTTTGCCCGGCAAGGGGTTAGAGTACCCGCTACCATTCGTTGACAACAACAAACACCTCTCAAAACTTTACTTTTATACTCTCTTGATGTTTTCAAAATAAAAGCTCTAGCACAAATACAGCAATCGATGCTTTCCTCTTTGAAGGACCATTCTTTTACTTTTATTGTTGAGTCAGTTTACCTATCTCCCTCCACCTTAAGAAGCAAACACTTGTGTGAACTGTGCATTGATTCTTACATACTTGCTTATTGCATTTGTTATATTACTCTATGTTGACAATTATCCATAAGATATACATGTTACAAGTTGAAAGAAACCGCTGAAACTTAATCTTCCATTGTGTTGCTTCAATGTCTATACTTTAAATTATTGCTTTATGAGTTAACTCTTATGCAAGACTTATTGATGCCTGTCTTGAAAGTGCTATTCATGAAAAGTCTTTGCTTTATGATTCACTTGTTTACTCATGTCATTACCATTGTTTTGATCGCTGCATTCATCTCATATGCTTACAATAGTATGATCAAGGTTATGATGGCATGTCACTTAAGAAATTATCTTTGTTATCGTTTTACCTCGCTCGGGACGAGCAGAACTAAGCTTGGGGATGCTGATACGTCTCCAACGTATCGATAATTTCTTATGTTCCATGCTACTTTATTGATGATACCTACATATTTTATGCACACTTTATGTCATATTCGTGCATTTTCTGGAACTAACCTATTAACAAGATGCCGAAGTACCAGTCCTCGTTTTCTGCTGTTTTTCGTTTCGAAATCCTAGTAACGAAATATTCTCGGAATTGGACGAAATCAACGCCCAGGTTCCTATTTTGCCCGGAAGCATCCAGAACACCCGAGAGCCGCCAGAGGGGGCCCTGTGGGCCCCAGATGACATGGTGGCGCGGCCGTGGCTGGGCCCGCGCCACCCTATGGTGTGGTCGCCCCTTTGACCCTCCTGCGCCGCCTCTTCGCCTATATAAAGCCCCCGCATCGAAAACCCTTACGGAGAAAGCCACGATACGGAAAACCTTCCGCAGACGCCGCCGTCGCGAAGCCAAGATCCGGGGGACAGGAGTCTCTCGTTCCGGCACCCCGTCGGACGGGGAAGTGCCCCGGAAGGCTTCTCCATCGACACCGCTGCCATCTCCACCGCCATCTTCATCACCGCTGCTGCTCCCATGAGGAGGGAGTAGTTCTCCATCGAGGCTCGGGGCTGTACCGGTAGCTATGTGGTTCATCTCTCTCCTATGTACTTCAATACAATAATCTCATGAGCTGCCTTACATGATTGAGATTCATATGATGATGCTTGTAATCTAGATGTCATTATGCTAGTCAAGTGAGTTTTACTTATGTGATCTCCGGAGACTCCTTGTCCCACGTGTGTAAAGGTGACAAGTGTGTGCACCGTGTGGGTCTCTTAGGCTATATTTCACAGTAATACTTATTCACTGTTATGAATGGCATAGTGAAGTGCTTATTTATATCTCTTTATGATTGCAATGTGTTTTGTATCATAATTTATCTATGTGCTACTCTAGTGATGTTATTAAAGTAGTTTTATTCCTCCTACACGGTGTAATGGTGACAGTGTGTGCACTCGTGTCAGTACTTGGTTTATGCTATGATCATGATCTCTTGTAGATTGCGAAGTTAACTATTGCTATGATAATATTGATGTGATCTATTCCTCCTACATATGCATGAAGGTGACAGTGTGCATGCTATGCTAGTACTTGGTTTAGTCTTTTGATCTATCTTACACTAAAGGTTACTAGAATATGAGCATTATTGTGGAGCTTGTTAACTCCGGCATTGAGGGTTCGTGTAATCCTACGCAATGTGTTCATCATCCAACAAAAGTGTAGAGTATGCATCTATCTATTCTCGTTATGTGATCAATGTTGAGAGTGTCCACTAGTGAAAGTCTAATCCCTAGGCCTTGTTCCTAAACATCGCTATCGCCGCTTGTTACCGTTTCTATCGCGTTACTATCTGCTTTTACTCGTTTTCTTTGCAAACATCTTCCACTCGATACGTTTAATCCTTTGTTACAGCAAGCCGGTGAGATTGACAACCTCACCGTTTCGTTGGGGCAAAGTACTTTGGTTTTGTTGTGCGGATTCCACGTTGGCGCCGGAATCCCCGGTGTTGCGCCGCATCACATTTCGCGACCATCAACCTTCAACGTGCTTCTTGGCTCCTACTGGTTCGATTAAACCTTGGTTTCATACTGAGGGAAACTTGCTTCTATACGCATCATACCTTCCACTTGGGGTTCCCAACGGACGTGTGCATCTACGCGTATCACCGGTTGATACCGGATCTCAAACTCCGATAGTGCAAACATCCATTTGCCGAGTCGGCCTTTTAATACAGGAGCCGACAACATGTGTTTGATGACGTCCGATTTGCATATGACGATGATATCGGCCGACACAAGGATGTGTTGGATCTTGGTGCAGGTGAAGAACAGACAGAGGCACAACTTCTCAATTTCAGGGTACCTTGTTTTCGCGTCCAACATCCTTCTACCGAGGTAAAAAACCACTTTTTCTAGGCCATCATAAACCTGCACCACCACCGACGCGATGGAGGTGTCGGCCATCGACAAGTAAATATAGAATGGCCTGTCCTGCCGCGGCGGAACTAACACTGGTGGCTTGGTCAGGTATTCCTTAATATCGTCAAAGGCCTGCTGTTGCTCTGCCCCCCAGCGGAACTCTTCATCGGGCTTGATTTTGACCAAGCCCATAAACGGCTCAATTCGCCCAGACAGGTTGGAGATGAACCTTCTGACGAAATTAATCTTGCCGATGAGACATTGGAGCTCCTTCTTTGTGGTGGGCGGCTTCATCGTTCGAACTGCCTCCTGAATTTTTAGGCCGATCTCAATCCCACGCTCGTGGACCAGGAATCCTAGGAACTGACCGGCCGTCACACCGAAGGCGCACTTCTTCGGATTCATTCTCAGTCCGAACTTCCGAGTTCGGTCCAGGACTCGTCGCAAATCCTCTAAGTGTCCGTCCGTCGCAACAGACTTTACCACCACGTCGTCGATGTAAATCTCCACCAACTTGCCGATTAAGTCATGGAAGATGTAGTTCATAGCCCTTTGGTATGTCGCGCCGGCGTTCTTCAGTCCAAACATCATGACCACATATTCAAACAAGCCTACCGAGCCTGGCACTCGAATGCGATCTTGTGTATATCCTCCGGAGCCATGAAAATTTGGTTGTAGCCGGCATTGCCATCCATGAAACTCAATATTTTATGACCGGCAGCTGCATTAATCAGGGTTTCTGCTACTGGCATCGGATACTCGTCCTTCGGAGTGGCGCTGTTAAGGTTCCGAAAATCTATGGCTACGCGCCATCGGCCGTCCTTTTTCTCCACAGGCACCACATTGGAAATCCATTCAGCGTACCTGCATGGCCTGATGAATCCGGCGTCCAGCATCTTCTTGATTTCTTTCTTGACCTCTTCCAAGACTTCGGCCTTCATCTGTCGTGCTCGCTGCTGGAACGGCCGAAATCCTTTCTTCAGAGGGAGCCGGTGCTCAATGATGCTGTAGCGACCCCGGACGTCGGGGCTAGACAAACCCAGATCTCCATCTGGCATAAGCCTAACCTAGATCTCTGGGGCCTACAGGGTGAGAATCGGTAACACAACAGTGACTCTACGACTCAAAGAGTAATACAAGCTCATAACTGAGCGAAAAACCAAAGTATTACAAGCGAGGTCAACGACCCGACATTTCATCAATCAACGGAAGCGAAGTTATGCTATTCTAAATAGCAAGATAGCAAAAGGCCTAAGAGGCCAGGAGCATAACGGCGACGTCCCAGCCCATAGATTCCAGGCTGCCACCTGGGAATCCCAAGCTACTCGTCGATGTCGACCTAGAAACCACCATTTGTTGGAGCGACTTCGTCTGAAACAAAGCATGCAAAGCTGAGTACAGGGACTCAGCAAGACTTAGTACAACCTTTTAGCAAAGCTGTTATGCGAGGCTTTATGTGGAGCTTATTTTGCAGAAAGCCAGTTTTCCTTTGTAAAACAAGAGGGAGCAGAAGCTCGTCTATTCAGATCATTTTTAAAAGGGGATAAGAGAGCGATATCACTAGCTCTACTGATCATCATATTGAATCCACCGAATCTTCATCATATGCTGAACCTATCAACTAGGAGCACCCCCTCGATACCCTGAGGAGGGATCCTTATTCACACATTGACATCAAGTTTTACGATTAGGTTCAAGTTGTCTATGATCATCACGTCCTTTCCCAAGTCGTCCGTAACCGTGGACACGGCTTTTCGAAAAGATTTACCCTGCAGGGGTGTACAACTTTACCCACACGCGCCGACCGACTCTTAGCGCCGTACGTTACACACTTCCTTGGTGTGCCGGCAGAGGGTGGTCGACCAAAACCTTTCCCTTGCTTCGCCTATTCCATGAGTCAATCTAACTGGGGAACTCCGTCATCGTAGGTAGCCATTCTCCGAGGCGGTCCCGGTCATTGTGCGCAGGGGATCCGGCTCAATGCCTACGGCATCCTTCACCCTAGCCACGTCCCCGTATGATGCACCTTTGAAAACCTTTTCCACGCCTTCGCCATGCGAGAATGCCAAATGGAACACGCAAACTAATTGACTCATGGGTAAGCTAGGCAAGTTCGGGCCAAGGGGTTCCCATGGGCCCCGTGTGGCTGTACGCTCAGTCTTGGTTCCAGAGGCAAGAACTCAGGTCCTAGTATCGGCGAGAATGAGTCAAATCACCACATCCCCATGTGGCGGCCCATCCAAGCCTTTTTAGCATGTTTAATATCATCACTGATCTTACCACGTCATCCTGTCAAACTAGGTTCATTCGCAGCTCTGATTCATCAACCGGATGGATCAGGATTCGTCAACTAAGCATGGCTAAGCATATTCGATATGACGGCTCTAGCGATGCACACATAGCTCAAACCTAGTCTTGCTGGGAGCAGTGGATCAGGGTATTTGGGCTACAAGGATGGAATATGCAACACATAGGATAACTATACCTGCCGATAAAACATATTGGAAACGAATGCAATATGTAGGAACCAGAAGTAAAAGCATTTCGAAATCATAATATGAACCAGGCTAGGGCTTGCCTTTGTCCCTGACAAACCAATGTGGATCTTCAAAAATCCCATGCTTGACTTGTTCGTCGGTGGACAGACATTGACCTTCGGTGATGTCGATCTTCATCGTCTCGGCACTTGTTCTATCGATCGCGAAGAAGCAAACACCGGAAAGATAAAGGAACAATCAACACATGGCATTGATGCAATGCACATACAAGTATGATGATATGACATGTTAATTAGATACTGAATTAACCCTAAAACATCATCAATTTAACTGGGGTTCGACGGGACTAGGGTTAGTAGTTCCGGAACCTTAGAAGGGGTTGATTAAGTTCTTCTAAAACAACTAGGGTTAAAAGTTGTTTAACTATGCATGATTTTGCTACCAAAATGTAGATCTCATTTTTCTGAAAATTTTGATATATAATTTTATATTTTTCTGATTTAAAATGAATTATTTATGAATTTCCAAAGTTTAATTCATTTTAAATCAATTTCGAAAATTCTAGAAAAATAATAAAAGTTGGACCCGCATGTCATAATTTTATTCTTTTCCAAGTATTTATGAAATTATTAAAATTCTGACATATGGGGTCCACCTGTCATATTATTTCCTATTTAAAGAAATACAGAAAATAACATAAGAAAATAAGTAAAAGAAATATGGCGTCAGCATGATGTCATGCTGACGTCAGCCGGCCATGAGCTCAAAATTGAGCTCGGGCTGAGCTCAATCGGGCGATTCAGCCCGCAATTGCACGCGCGGGCAGGGGGAAAAGGAGCGCCTCGACGCGGGGAAGCGATTGGTGGTGGCGCCGCCCGCCTTTGGTCGCCGGAGCTTCGCCGGAGACGAAGCCCGACGCGCGGCCGGGACAAGTGCCACGGTGCGGCGGCGCTAGGGAGGAGAGAGGAGGCGAGCTGAGGGCACAGGGGAGAGAGAGGAGCTCACCACGAGCGAGATGGAGGGGTCGGAGACGGCCGGGGAGCCTCGCCGGCGGCGAATCGACCGGAGGCCGGCCGGTCTCTGCGGGTTAGGGTTAGGTCTGGGGGGCGCGGAGAGTGCACGGGGAAGGGGGAAAGTGGGGGCTAGGGTTCGAGCGGCGGCCGGCGGAGGTACTTGTAGCCGCCGGGGGGGCGGCGGGGTGCATCTGGGCCGCCGGCGCCATCGAGCGGCCGGGCGTGCGCCAGCTCCTGCTTTGTTAGGCGGGGAAGAAGACCATTTTCCAGAAAACCCCCTGGAAAGATTTCAGGGATGGTTTTGGGCTGTGGTGGGTTCGGCTGCTGGGCCACTTGGGCCGTTCTGGCCTGCGGCCAGAGAGAGGAGAGAGGGAAGGAGAGGTGGGCTGCGGCCCAGGGAAGAGAGAGTGAAGGTTTTCTCTTTTTTTCAAAACTCTATTTTCTATTTTGCTTCCAAACTCTTTTCATTTTGAAATCTGTTTGAAATATTGAAACACTTGAAAAGAGAGGGAGATTCAACCAACACTTAGGATTTTCAAAACATTTCCATTATGCATTTTGCTTAGGAGAAAAATATCATGATGCAAATGATGCACAATCAAACCCTAATCTAGGTTTAGTAAAACAGGGATG
Source organism: Lolium rigidum (assembly GCF_022539505.1). Classification (NCBI taxonomy): domain Eukaryota; kingdom Viridiplantae; phylum Streptophyta; class Magnoliopsida; order Poales; family Poaceae; genus Lolium; species Lolium rigidum. The sequence goes on from NC_061511.1 coordinate 59,556,624, forward strand.
TTACAGATCTATCCCCCTTAAAAGAATCTCGTCCCGAGATTCAAAGGTAGGAATAGAGAAGGTAACAAGGACTACACCGGTCTTCAACGATCTTGTCGATACCACGATCATATTTCCTTCTTGAAGAGGTTGATCCACGACATCATGAATGAAGTTGATCCACCACACCATGAATGAAGCGCTTTATTTTCTTCTTCCTTCGAGGTTGTTGCTCAACAGCACCTAAAGGAAAGAGGGAATGACACTAGACGGTGGATCTTCACAAAGATCGAGTATCTTATGGTCAACTCATGGAAGGAGTGCTTAGAAACAACTCTTGAGCTGACAAACATGAAACACGTCAAGGTAACAGAGGAGACGTGAGAAGTTTCAAATTTTGGTAGACAATTGATCCACGCTTAACAAGAATACGAAGGACAAGGTAGCGAGGAGTTAAACTGCCTCTCATACCATGACGAGGCACTCTTAAGGAGGGTGACTCGTAGAAGCATAGATGATTATACAACGAGAGCGACTTTGGATTTCAAATTCATAGTCACTCTTCTGGAAGGATGCATGAAACGATTGTTGCCTGCTAAAAAGGCTAAGGCCCTGGATGACTGACGAATTCACACAACGTGTGAATTGATTGGAACTTCAGGTACAACCCAAAAGAAGGGAAAGAGCACTGGCTACTGAAGGGCCAATGGTTATGATATTACTTCATGGTACTTGAACGAATAGACAACGGAGATTTGGCATCCTAAGAAAAGATACTTCTCCTAGGCTTTGAACTTTGAATGTGAAAAGAGAATTGTCATTCGGTTAAAGCTTACTCAAAAGTACTGGGGTCACATGGCTGACGAATTCACACAACGTGTGAATTAAAGAAATCTTCAAGTAGAATCCAAAGGAAGGGGAAAAGCATTGTCAAACGACGTAGTAAAAATCACCGGTGAGTGAATTTTTTTCTCCTTACGAAGTTGTTATCGCCGGAGAAATGGTTTCGAGGGATTGACCGAGAGACATTTAGCAATGCTGCTTCTGATGTTCTCCTTGATGTTCTAGACACCAATATCAGGCTTCTGACTAGCCTTCAATAGATCATCAAGTGAAAGTCGAGACTTCAGGATTGAAAGGACATCATAAGGGAAACTCCTAGAATAAGTCGCACAAGATCCTTATGGAGAGTGGTTATTCTTTATGTTTCAAGAAATTATGGCATTGGGCCTTCCGGCTAATTATGTTAACCACAACATAAATCTTGCCAGATTTACAACGATACCTATGTCATGAATCATTGAGAAACACCAACAACCATTGCCGCTTGAGATTCAGCTTAGGTTAGGTGTAACGATATTTCAGACTCAGAATGTGCGAATGGAAAAAAATTCAACTGTTGCCACCAAGGTAAAGCTGCTAGATTCTCAAGATATAGACTACAATGTCAAGCTCTAAAAGATTGAGCTAGATTGCGTAAACCCATGTGGTTGCGACTGCCAAAGGCAATTGCATGCACATGAACTTGCAATGTAACACAATTGAGTCCTGGTGGGGACATCAAAGAAGATAATGAAGTTATTAAGCTTCTTCTCTTTCTTGAACAAATCAGTCAAGGGCTTTGTGTGCATAGATGAACGTTTCACGGGATGGAGGTAACAACCTACCACTCAAGAATATTCCGCACATGCATGGCCGACTTGCGATGATTCCTGGGGAAAACGAAGGGAACGCTTCTCGGATCCACGGCGACATCTTTCAGCAAATTGCACGTGAATCGGAGAAGGTCACTTCCAGCATCCAGAACACATACTTCGTGATAACACAAAGATGGTTCTTAAAAGTTTCCAACATTAGTGCCAATTGTTCAATATGAACCTCTTTAGACATGGAGAAAATAAGAATGACATCGATGGGCTCGACAACAAACTTATCAAGATACTCCAATGAGAGACTCATATGTTGCATGAACAAGGCAAAAGTATTGGTCATACCAAAGGACATGAAGATGTATTCAAGTAAAACACCGGGAGTAGAAAACACCATCAAGATAGTCCTCGGAACTGAATTTGATTTGACGATAGCCCAAACTCAAATCAAAGATTTGGGGAAGATAGCATATCCATAAAGGAGATACTTCCTGCTTCAACACAAACAAAACTAGATATCCCTTTAAGAAGAATCAAGTCGGATAGAGCTTTTGTATTTCAACTCTCCAAGTTGTTGTTTAAGCTCAACCAACTAGTCTAGGATATCCAGTACAGTTCCTTGGAGAAGTAGTGATTCAGAGAACCAACTTACTCATGAACTTGACAACACGACCATGTGGCAACATGATTATACTTCTAGAAAGACATCTAGAATATCATGAACCACTGATATAACACTAAGTTCGAGAGCGGAATTTGCTTTACAAGGAAAACGATGTGGTCTTGAGAGCTTCGGCACGAACCTAACTCTTTGACCAAAGAAGGAGCACATGAACAACGGACTTGGGAGCATAGTCAAACATCGCTTAGTGATTGGTTAACAATCATGCTAAGAATGACACAAACGTCTTTGGATTTCAAAGCAATGAGAATTGCTAAGAATCTCGGATGGCCACATCAATACATACACCCCAACATTCCCAAGCACGGGTAGCTCGGAGGAAGGGCGAGTAAAGATATGTAAGAGCATCACTTCATCAATAAGGCCATGTGAATCACGACCTTTAGATATAGAAGAGTGTGGTACTCTAAGGTAGAACAGAACAGAAGGTGCATAAACCTTTTAATCTGCGGATTACAACACTTTGACCAAGTCCTAGAAATGGACGAGGTACTGGAGTTTGTTTCTCCTGACATAACGAAATGAAATGTCTTGACGGACCACAAGGGTAACATGCACTGGAAAACACCAATGCACCTTTACCACTTGGCTGCTAACTAGCAGACAAAGGTCAGAAACTAACTAAAGAGGAGGAACATGATCAAGATCGGGAATCATGATATGTAGATGCACAAGATAACACTTTTGTGAAACTCATGCTGAAAAGAGAGGTGTGACAGAGTCAGGGACATATATGTGAGACTCACAAAGAGCACTCTTGTCGTGGTCCATTTGATTCTTGGAAAGAACCTCTGCCATAAATAATGAGAGGAAAGGTCTTTGTTGCCGTTATTCAATCACGACTACAACCAAAGACTTGAGGGCTAGGTGGATTTGAAGTTAGCCATCCTGATGTATGGTTTGGCCATGGACAACAGGGGTCAACGGAATGGATCTTGGGTTAAAGGTCAGCATCATGTACTGAGGTTCAAAAGAAACCAGCACAATCCGGGACCTTCGGTTCAAGTCCAAGGGTTAAAACATAGAGAAAGGAGTAACTACTATCTGAGTGACACAAAGGACACTACGAGGTAGTAACCACAAGGTAACTTTCAAGAAGCCATAGATAGCTTCAGAAGTATCCAATAAAAAGGAAAGGAGGCATTCAAGGTAAAAGGAAACCTCGAAGCCTAGAACAGAATAATGTGGAACCCACAAAGTAGAGAGATCATGATGGAAGGAAATCTCTCGATTTGAAACAAAACAAAGAGAGAACAAAGAACACACAAGAGTTTAGAGAACACAACCCTAGGTCAACTGGTTAAGAAACGACCAGCCCTTGAGGCACCTAAGTTTTGAAAGACCAGAAGAGATGGTAAAACTTTCTCAAATCAACACAAGGTAAGGTGTGACTTTGAATTAGAGCGATACCAGATAAGAAGTAAAAAGAATCCTAATCAGATTTTCGTAAATATTTTTAGCTTTCAAATAGTTTTCACAAGCACTAGACTCAACATCGACCAATAGAAAGGGTTTTCCTACAGGCAGTCCGGCTCTGATACCAAAACCTGTAGCGACCCCGGACGTCGGGGCTAGACAAACCCAGATCTCCATCTGGCATAAGCCTAACCTAGATCTCTGGGGCCTACAGGGTGAGAATCGGTAACACAATAGTGACTCTACGACTCAAAGAGTAATACAAGCTCATAACTGAGCGAAAAACCAAAGTATTACAAGCAGAGGTCACTGACCTGACATTTCATCAATCAACGGAAGCGAAGTTATGCTATTCTAAATAGCAAGATAGCAAAAGGCCTAAGAGGCCAGGAGCATAACGGCGACGTCCCAGCCCATAGATTCCAGGCTGCCACCTGGGAATCCCAAGCTACTCGTCGATGTCGACCTAGAAACCACCATTTGTTGGAGCGACTTCGTCTGAAACAAAGCATGCAAAGCTGAGTACAGGGACTCAACCAAGACTTAGTACAACCTTTTAGCAAAGCCGTTATGCGAGGCTTTATGTGGAGCTTATTTTGCGTAAAGCCAGCTTTTCCTTTGTAAAACAAGAGGGAGCAGAAGCTCGTCTATTCAGATCATTTTTAAAAGGGGATAAGAGAGCGATATCACTAGCTCTACTGATCATCATATTGAATCCACCGAATCTTCATCATATGCTGAACCTATCAACTAGGAGCACCCCCTCGATACCCTGAGGAGGGATCCTTATTCACACATTGACATCAAGTTTTACGATTAGGTTCAAGTTGTCTATGATCATCACGTCCTTTCCCAAGTCGTCCGTAACCGTGGACACGGCTTTTCGAAAAGATTTACCCTGCAGGGGTGTACAACTTTACCCACACGCGCCGACCGACTCTTAGCGCCGTACGTTACACACTTCCTTGGTGTGCCGGCAGAGGGTGGTCGACCAAAACCTTTCCCTTGCTTCGCCTATTCCATGAGTCAATCTAACTCGGGGAACTCCGTCATCGTAGGTAGCCATTCTCCGAGGCGGTCCCGGTCATTGTGCGCAGGGATCCAGCTTCAATGCCTACAGCATCCTTCACCCTAGCCACGTCCCCGTATGATGCACCTTTGAAAACCTTTTCCACGCCTTCGCCATGCGTAATGCCAAATGGAACACGCAAACTAATTGACTCATGGGTAAGCTAGGCAAGTTCGGGCCAAGGGGTTCCCATGGGCCCCGTGTGGCTGTACGCTCAGTCTTGGTTCCAGAGGCAAGAACTCAGGTCCTAGTATCGGCGAGAATGAGTCAAATCACCACATCCCCATGTGGTGGCCCATCCAAGCCTTTTTAGCATGTTTAATATCATCACTGATCTTACCACGTCATCCTGTCAAACTAGGTTCATTCGCAGCTCTGATTCATCAACCGGATGGATCAGGATTCGTCAACTAAGCATGGCTAAGCATATTCGATATGACGGCTCTAGCGATGCACACATAGCTCAAACCTAGTCTTGCCTGGGAGCAGTGGATCAGGGTATTTGGGCTACAAGGATGGAATATGCAACACATAGGATAACTATACATGCCGATAAAACATATTGGAAACGAATGCAATATGTAGGAACCAGAAGTAAAAGCATTTCGAAATCATAATATGAACCAGGCTAGGGCTTGCCTTTGTCCCTGACAAACCAATGTGGATCTTCAAAAATCCCATGCTTGACTTGTTCGTCGGTGGACAGTACATTGACCTTCGGTGATGTCGATCTTCATCGTCTCGGCACTTGTTCTATCGATCGCGAAGAAGCAAACACCGGAAAGATAAAGGAACAATCAACACATGGCATTGATGCAATGCACATACAAGTATGATGATATGACATGTTAATTAGATACTGAATTAACCCTAAAACATCATCAATTTAACTGGGGTTCGACGGGACTAGGGTTAGTAGTTCCGAACCTTAGAAGGGGTTGATTAAGTTCTTCTAAAACAACTAGGGTTAAAAGTTGTTTAACTATGCATGATTTTGCTACCAAAATGTAGATCTCATTTTTCTGAAAATTTTGATATATAATTTTATATTTTTCTGATTTAAAATGAATTATTTATGAATTTCCAAAGTTTAATTCATTTTAAATCAATTTCTGAAAATTCTAGAAAAATAATAAAAGTTGGACCCGCATGTCATAATTTTATTCTTTTCCAAGTATTTATGAAATTATTAAAATTCTGACATATGGGGTCCACCTGTCATATTATTTCCTATTTAAAGAAATACAGAAAATAACATAAGAAAATAAGTAAAAGAAATATGGCGTCGCATGATGTCATGCTCGACGTCAGCCGGCCATGAGCTCAAAATTGAGCTCGGGCTGAGCTCAATCGGGCGATTCAGCCCGCAATTGCACGCGCGGGCAGGGGGAAAAGGAGCGCCTCGACGCGGGGAAGCGATTGGTGGTGGCGCCGCCCGCCTTTGGTCGCCGGAGCTTCGCCGGAGACGAAGCCCGACGGCGGCCGGGACAGGTGCCACGGTGCGGCGGCGCTAGGGAGGGAGAGGAGGCGAGCTGAGGGCACAGGGAGAGAGAGGAGCTCACCACGAGCGAGATGGAGGGGTCGGAGACGGCCGGGGAGCCTCGCCGGCGGCGAATCGACCGGAGGCCGGCCGGTCTCTGCGGGTTAGGGTTAGGTCTGGGGGGCGCGGAGAGTGCACGGGGAAGGGGGAAAGTGGGGGCTAGGGTTCGAGCGGCGGCCGGCGGAGGTGCTTGTAGCCGCCGGGGGCGGCGGGGTGCATCCGGGCCGCCGGCGCCATCGAGCGGCCGGGCGTGCGCCGGCTCTCGCTTTGTTAGGCGGGAAGAAGACCATTTTCCAGAAAACCCCCTGGAAAGATTTCAGGGATGGTTTTGGGCTGTGGTGGGTTCGGCTGCTGGGCCACTTGGGCCGTTCTGGCCTGCGGCCAGAGAGAGGAGAGAGGGAAGGAGAGGTGGGCTGCGGCCCAGGGAAGAGAGAGTGAAGGTTTTCTCTTTTTTTCAAAACTCTATTTTCTATTTTGCTTCCAAACTCTTTTCATTTTGAAATCTGTTTGAAATATTGAAACACTTGAAAAGAGAGGGAGATTCAACCAACACTTAGGATTTTCAAAACATTTCCATTATGCATTTTGCTTAGGAGAAAAATATCATGATGCAAATGATGCACAATCAAACCCTAATCTAGGTTTAGTAAAACAGGGATGTTACAGATGCTCCTGTCTAACCCAGGCATCTCTGTATAATCCCAGGCAAAACAATCTGGGTACTCTTTTAACAGGGCTATCATCAGGCCCCTCAGGTGTGGGTCTAGTTTCTTGCTGATAAATGTTGGCCGGGGCTTGTCCCCAGGACCAATATCAACCTCTTCTAGCTCGTCCGCTGATGTAAACCCATAACCCAGCTTTCCATCGCTGACCAGATCAATGTTGAATACCGGCAAAGCGTATGTTGAGGATAATGCTGGCCGATCGCCGAAATCGGCCTCCTTTTCCATGGTCATGCTTAATGAGGGTTTACAACTTCTTGGTATCTTACTATGGTGACGTGGCTCGACGGAGGCATGCTCACCATGTCTTGGATCATAAATCTCTGACGAGATCCTGAACACCGTATTTGTACCAGCCGACGTCTTTGCATCGGCGTCAGCCGATGCCTGTGCATCGGCTTTCGTCTGTTTAGGGCGCCATATTCTCTTTGGCGGGCGCGCCTTTGTCTCCACTATTTGCTGGATTTTCACGGCCAGATCAGGCCGTGCTCTTCTCAACGTATACAGGCACCGCGCCTCGGCTTCTTCCAGGTTTCGCAGCCGTTGCACCCGACGCTTCTGAGAATGGCTGAGTCCATCAGGGCACCACCTTGGTCGGTGATACCCATCTTCTTCTCCATCTGACTCCTCGAAGTCTTCTTCTTGAGAGGACTCAGCTCGTTTGTTATGTGGTGGGAGGGGTCCCAGACGCTTGAACACTGAAATTTCACTTGTCCTTTTCCTTTGCTGTTTGCATTCTGGCGGTTCTCGATTGTTGGCAATCGGCTCATTCCTGAGTCCCAGCAATGTTTGAAGAATGGACAGTCCCAGTGCTTATCCACGTTGTCTTGTTTCTTTGACCTCCCTCTGGCGCGACGTTCGTACCCGTCGTTGTTGCCGTCATGCTGACGATACCTGCTGCTTTCCGCATCGGACCGACGATATCTCTCATCGTCTTCGTCGTAGCGCCGACGTCGGTCGTACCGCTGCTCATATTTGTTGAGGAGATGCACGGATAGGGGGCGCTGATACCGTGTGCTTCTCACCTCCTCCTCGGTTAGGTACCGTCTGTCATCATCTTGGGGCCGGTCGCATGGAACGGCCTCTCCTTTATCTTTTGCCACGAGAGTGGCTACTCTCTGCTTTGTCCGCGCTGTGGCGGCTCACCAGCCTGGCCATGTTGACATTAAAGGAGAACCCTGGCTCCCTTATGGAGTGGCTGAGATCTACCGTGTTGACGCCATGCGACGGACACGTGTTTCCTTTGAGCTTGATGTTGTGAGAACGGGTTGTCTCAAAGGAGCCGATGAGTTCGGCTTCACGGATGGCCTTCAGCTCATCGTATTTCTTCTTGTGCTCCGCAGGGAGATCCTTGTAGGTGATTTGCCCTTCTGCCATCTCGGATGTCGATGTTGACGTGGATGTTGCAGAAGACGGTCCCATCGGGCGTGCCAGAATGTGTTACCCTCCAAAACCCCCCGACGGGCGTTGGTTAAGCAACACGAAGAGCCGGGAAGCTCCCAGGGCCGCTTAGTGGATCCCTGGCACCTCGCGTCGTCCCGCAAATCTTCCGGCCAACGTCTGGCGGTTGCTAGGGCGTGCCACCTGACCTAGACCCGATCAGGAGGGTGTTAGTGCTTCGATTTGTTCCTGCATGGTAGACACGTAAACATTAAATACGAGCCCTATCGGCTCTCAGGTTTCCCTGTGGATCGGCTCAAGGAGCCGATCGCCCCATGTTTCACGTTGGATTTACAATGGCATGGGGATCCTGCTTGATCAGGACAAAGCTAAAACGATCCACGATAGTTTAGGGTTTTCACCGCATAATCGGAACGTCCTACGTGCGATCGGGCCTAGCAGCTACGAGAGATGATGCAAACTACCCCTACGAGAGGCCTAAAAACCAACATAACGTTGATCCCTGGAACATCCCTCGCAGGAACGGTAAACAGCATCTAACGCACCACCGGATCCTCCGACCCCAGCATAAGGCCTAACTATGCAGATATTAAACTAATCCTTGCGGAGCAAGGAGCAACTATAACGGATCGGATCTACTAAGTTACGAACGAGTAAGATGCTGCCCTTACGTCTGGGTAGACGTAAGGGCAGCTAAGTGTCGAGGGACGGCATTGCCACGCAGATATGCACGTGAAAGCACCAATGCAAGCCCCTAAACACCTAAGGATAAATAGTACTGCTCGCCATCAACAAGGCTTCAGCACGAGCAGTACAAGGTTGACGAATAAACGTGTACTGCCTAGATCGCTAGATGCGATCTAGGCAGCATGGTGCTTACCCGGGAGAAACCCTCGAAGAGAAGGGGTGGCGATGCGCCTGATTTGTGTTGGTTGAACGATGATTGTCCTCCTTTTCCGATAACCCTAGATACATATTTATAGTCCAAGGGACTTTCTAATTGAGGCGTGCACCTAACCGTGCACGGGCCAGACTCTATCTCTTTAATCTAAATTACAATACGATCTACTAATTTACAGATACATGGGCAACTTAGCCCAAACTCTCAGCGCAAGGCCGCTTCGAAGATGCTCCACGTGTACGTCCTTCAAGCCCATCTTCACTTACGGCCCACCTCCTGATTTGGCCAAAATCGGGTGGTAACACCTCGCCCGTATCCAACACGAACTATCATATGATACAGATTCCACGTTTAGCTTAGCCCGTTTGGCAAACCGAAGTCAATAAAAAGGATTGGATCCTCACCGAAACCACTGATCGATTGCAAGTTCCGCTGCTCGACATCGCAGCCGTCACCCCATAAATCTCCGGCCAACGGCGACGTCAACCCCCTCTGGCCAATGGAACGGGACCGTCGTGTTCAAGAGTCCTGACCCCCAAGCTCAGGCCCTCCCCTACCATGACAGGAGATACAACCCCCGCCTCTGGATCCCAGGCCCTCCCCGTCGTGTTCCGCTGCTCGTGCTGACCATGTGCATCGGGGTGGGGAGGTTGGGCTGAAGCTCCCGTTCAGCCCTGATTGCGTCCTTCCGATCCGGCTCAGCGCCGTGGAGCAGCTCGGAGACGGCCCTTGCCGCAACCATGGTGGGGCTTGAGGCGTCGCGTACCTGGGGACCGTGGCCACGATCACGGCAAGGAAGGGCGGAAGCTCGCACGCGTCAGGGGAGGGCGCGGGGCTTGGCGACGGCCTGATGTTGAGCCTGGCCGCGGGAGAAGGTGTCTGGCAGAGGTGGAGCAGGTCGGAGCAGAGGATGCCACGGAGGCCGAGGTCGACGAGCGACGTGGGGCGCGAGCGCGGCTGGCTAGAACTAAGAGAGGAAGGGAGGTCGACGAGCGACGTTGGGCGCGACCGGCTGGAACGAAGAGATGAAGGACGCCAGCTCCGCATGGTGCACACGCAGGAGGAGTCGTCGGGTATAGCCAGAACCGCGAGAAAGGAAAGCGGCACTATGAGTCCGGCGAGCTCGGCGTCGTCCTGCCAACACGCGTATGCGTGAGAGGAGCCGAGGAAGGAGTGGCCGAGTGCCGCTTGGTGGCGCGACGATGGGCGGCACGGCCGACTGCCGCTCGGGGCGCGAGGATGAACAATATATATGCTGGGCAGGCAGGTAAACGGCCAGATGTGTATGTGCGTCGAGGTGTGGTGCATCAAGAAACGAGGCTCGATTGCTTCGACCGTGGAATCAATTTGCTTGGAATCAACAAACACCCGTACTGCTGATTGGTTTCAAGAAATATGGTTGCCTAAGTAATCTCTGACCCTCTGTATGTGGTATGTGCCGTGAGCTAATTGAACGTAAGGAATTGTGGGCTCTGCCCGCATCCATAAGGAATCCTCTGTCTCCCATGATCCGGCACGGCTGCTCTGCTCCGACTCCGATACCAACGCTGATGCAGCCCATGAGTGGACGTATATGAAAAGGACTCGAGCTTCCTCAAGATTGAAACAGAATCGAAACCGAGCTCAATTGGCATCCAATCTGGTCGTCCGGTCCGTGTTAAAAGGCCTTGAGTCCAATCTTAATTGGCATGCAATCTCGCCGTGCGCCGCCTGTGCTCGACATGCTCGTCGATTTCGCAAGGAAACGCCCAGAGCTTCTAATCTCACTGTGGCACCTGTGCTAAGACATTGACGCCGTCCCACCCTGCCGATTTGGGCTGAACTTCCTTCGCCGGTGCTACACCAAAGGTACACATAAACTAACCAGTATTATGGTGTTTAATAGGAATAGTAGAAGTTGTGTTGGCTTCATCATCTTAATTGATATTTTCAGTATGACAGATGAATGGATGAAAAAATATTTCTCTTTTACATATATGTCATCGTGGTTGGCCTGTTAGAAAAGAATATGAACAAAAGACCGGTTCAATGTAAAAAAGACTAACCGAGAAAATAAAGAATGATTCCACGCATTGTTCCTTCATTACTTTTTTATGCATTTGTTTCTCATTGCTTGCGTATTCCAATATATAATAGAAAATAGTAGAAGTTGTGCTGGCTTCATCTTAATTGATATTAACATGTTTCAAACTTACATTATACAAACTCTTTATGCAGGCAAGGTATTTGGGTTGCAATATCAAATCATGGATGCCAAAGAAGAGAGAAGGAAAAGAGATAGAGAGCGGTATGCACGGATGACGAATGAAGAGAAGCAGAAAAAACTGGAAAAACATCGTGAAGCCTATCATCAAAAGAAAACAAAAGAGCCAGACCAGAAGACAAAAATATGCACAGAAGAAGAAAAGGAGAAAATGCTAGAAAAACGTCGTGAATCCTATCAGCAAAAGAAAATAAAAGAACCAGAGAAAAGGATAAAAAGATGTGCACAAGACAGACAAAGATATGCAAATATGGACCCCGACAAAAAGAAAGCTAGAATAGAACAAGTCACAGCTAATCGTGAACTGAAGCGCGGCACACCATGCAAAGAATCAATTGCCATGATGAACCCGTCATATATCCCAACGAAACAAGAAGTTTTGATAGAAAAACATCGTGAAGCTTATCATCAAAATAAAATAAAAGAGCATGAGGAAAGGATAAAAAGATGTGCACAAGATAGGCAGAAATATACAAATATGTCGTCAGAAAAAAACAAAGCTAGAATAGAACAAGTCACATCTAATCCAGAACTGAAGTGCATCTTACCATGTGAAGAATCATTCATGATGGTGAACCCAACATATATCGCAACAGGCCAGGAAATTGTCACATCTACCTTAAATGTGAGACAAAGAAAACATGTCCTGGCGGAAGAAATACAAGCATTGCTACATCGTCGAAATGAAGAGTTCTCGACACAAGCATTGCTACATCATCGAAACGAAAAGTTCTTGACAAAGCATAGGAATACTATTTCAAAGTTGTTAATATTTGATGTCAATTGGAAGATCTAGGAAGATTCTTAGCATGCTCAGCTTCTACATCTTTACACATGAAGACAGGACAATCTTGGAAATTTTAGGGAGCAGCTATGAAGTCGTTTGCTTTTGTAGATTGACATGGTTTATTCATCATTGCATTATTTCTCAATACAACATGTTAACATTGCCATCATTGACACCTTTCAAAAAAAAATAAGATTTGACATGCATTATAATATAAGGAAAAAGGACGAATAGAAAAACTTATCATTCTTGGCGGTAAGACGACCTGACAAGAAAGCAATCCTAATTTTTGGGGACTTCTTCGTTTCTTCAAGAACAAACTAAATTTCATTAGTGAAAATCTTTATGTCCCGATAACTAAGTAATAAAAAATTAACCCGTAGCAACGCACGGGTTTTTTCCTAGTTATGGATAAAAACAGGAACACATAAAGTGCCAAATTGATATTAGTAGACTCACTACAAAATACTACCTCCGTTTCAAGGAATAAGGCGCCCTCGTTTTACGAGCTTTTTGTTTGACCAAGAATTTCTTCAAATAGATAAAGATTGTTTGTATGAAATTAGTATCATTAAAAAATACTTTTCAATACGAATCCAACGATACTATATACATATAATATAATTAAGATTTTGTTGCTTAATTTTTATGGTCAAAGTTCGTCTTGGAATACGTGTGCGCCTTATTCCTTGAAACGGAGGTAGTATATTTAATTTATGTTGTAGATGTTTATATTTGATCAAAATTTGTAAGCTTTGACTTTTGATTTTTTTTAAGAATTATGCATTTGAATGAAGGTATTACTTATTACTATAGGTTATACGTATTTAATATATATTCTTTGTAATTGCAGGATTTACCTAAGAAGATTGCGTAAGAATTGTAACTTTATTATATATATAAGGGAGGGGCAAAAGCCCGTTTTATAGAACTCCATAATGTGGGAGTTATTGAAAACTTGGCGTTAGTAACACACTTGCATGTAAAGTCTTCAGTGTGCAATACATGCAGATAATGTTTTAATTCACGATATACCGGATTTAGTTCACTCTCTTCTCCATGGCATATCATCAGTGTGGGATTGTCTGTATCACCCTCCTCGTCCTCATGGTAGCTACTGTTGACATTGCTTCCCCTCTCTCATTTGCATCTTTATCTCACCGTCGGCGCCATATTGCCCTGCTTATTCATGAATCATGGCGGTACGTGGCAAGGGATTGCTATATTTGGGATGGCCTTGATGGTCCTAGCACACACCATCCGAATCGATGTTGATCGTCTGAAGCTGAGACCGACCATACGAAGCCGCCGCCTGCAAACAAGACAAGATAATCGTGACAGTTAACTGATGGAACCGGACGAGATTGGTTCTCGTCTCAGTCAATCTTCACCTTCCGTTATCCGAATCTCTCGATCAACCCTCGCAGCCATGTCTGTCGCTCGACCATCCCTCGCCACTGGGTGAACGACGCCGTATGGACTCCACTCGGGACACCACGCTGAGTCGGAAGATAAGGTTGTCTGCACCGTGAAGAAGCTGAATCCCAAGTTCAGCAGTAAGATCAAACTGCAGGTAGTAACTGAAACTTATTACCAGACACCAGAGCATGGTGTGCATATGGTACACAAGTGCGCTTTGAAGTCACGGTCATCATCTAGGCAATAGCTCAGCCCATTCAGGCCTCGTTCGTTTAATCCCTTGTAGGCAGGGATTGCTCTGGATTGCCTTGGATTGCAGCGTGATCCGGGTTGTCGAGCCCGGCGAAGTAAACTTTCCAGACCATCTAAATTGAGGTCTTCGTTTGTCCCCTGGCGGAATTTTTTTCCAGCCCATCCCGTCCACCTTGCACTAATTTGGTCTGGAAAAATATCAGCCCCATCAGACCCGTGGAAAATTTTCCATGGCGCACACGGCCAGAGATAGAAAGCACTCAAAGTCACGAAGGCGGAGTCATACTTGCCTAGCAGGGATTAATCAAACGGCTCCAGTTTACCAGGGATTATTGGTTGGGATATGGTGGAGGGAGGGGATCAACCCAATCCCTGTCTAGATATAATCCCAACAAAACGAATAAGCCCTCAGGCATTTAACCATCCTAGGCGCGCTACCTCCGCCTATGTTGTTCAATTTAAAGGTGTCCCCCTTTTCCCCTTTGGATTGCTTATCCGCAAATCGAAAATGCGACACCCCTCCGAAATGTAAAATCTTCTCTTGACTCACTGTGAGGGAAAATGTCTCACCTCCGACAATTTGATTTGGCAAGGCTGGCCTCACAAGTCACAACCCATGTTGTTGCCTATGTCACAATGGACCTGACGATGTCAGGCACCTGCTCCTTTCTCGGATCTTTTCTGTACACTGATGCTTCAACACCGCCACCTTTCTTGTACACCCTGTCAGCTGATCTACTAGAGTGGTGGATTATAAGCCGGCAGAAGCAACACCACATGGGCTTCGAGCTGTGTTGGTAAACTGGTTTTATGGACGATCTTCTAGATGGAACTTAGGCACCGACAAAGATCATTTTGCTGCTTTGGTATGGGCAAAGGTGTGGACCCCCATTTAGTTGATGGGGGCTTATCCATTCTTCAGTATGCCGACGATACAATTCTATTTATGGATCATGATTTGGCAAAGGCAAGTAATCTGAAGTTAATTCTTTCAGCATTCGAGCAATTGTCAGGTCTTAAGATCAACTTCCATAAAAGTAAATTGTTTTGTTTTAGCGAGGCCATAGATGATGCCAATCTTTATACCGAGCTATTCGGTTGTGGGCTTGGTTGTTTTCCAATTAGCTATCTTGGTATTCCGATTCACCATCGGAGGCTAACCCTGGCCGAATGGAAAATAGTCGAAGAACGACTTCAGAAACGTCTTTCTAGTTGGAAAGAAAAGCTCCTATCCCTTGGGGGAAGATTAGTCCTCATAAATTCAGTGCTTACAAATATGGTACTGTATATGATCTATTTCTTCTAGTTACCCAAAGGAGTCTTGCATAGATTGGATTACTTCCGATCAAGATTCTTTTGGCAAGGGGATAGTGAGAAGAAAAAATATCGGTTGACAAAATGGAGTGTTGTATGGCATCCAAAAGATTTAGGTGGACTTGGGGTCCATGATCTAGAAGTTAAGAACAGGGCCTTGCTAGGAAAATGGCTGGCCAGGTTATTAACAGAGGACGGTGTATGGCAACATCTATTGCGGAAAAAGTATGTAGGCTCAAAGGTGATATCCCAGGTTTTTTGGAAACCGGGAGATTCACACTTCTGGGCTGGAATCATGGCAACAAAGAAATACTTTTTTCCGCTTGGCTCCTTCTCCATTAGGAATGGGGCGGAGATACGTTTTTGGGAGGATCAATGGTTGGGAACTACCACTCTCCGTGAACAGTATCCGGCCTTATACAATATTGTTCGTTATAAAGGGGACACCTTGCAGAAGGTGATGGAATCTTCTCCACTCTCGGTAACGTTCAGACGTGAACTTATTGGCCCCCGCCTTGACTCTTGGAACGAACTGCTTCAGCGGTTAGATTCAATACAGTTATCTACAGGGTCTGATGAATTCCATTGGAGTCTTACCAAGAATGGTGTTTTCTCGGTAGCCTCAATGTATAAAGCCCTTTGCATTCCTACCCAAGCGATTTTAAATAATAAATCCATCTAGAAGATGAAGTTACCATTGAAAACGAAGGTCTTTGCATGGTATCTTCGTTGAGGTGTGATTCTTACTAAAGATAACCTTGTAAAACGCAACTGGAAAGGTTGCAAGAAATGTGTATTCTGTCACGAAGATGAGACAATAAAACACCTTTTCTTCAACTGTCGGGTTGCTCTCTATATGGTCAATCATTCAGATAGGTTCTACCCTGTACCCACTGATACGTCTCCAACGTATCGATAATTTCTTATGTTCCATGCTACTTTATTGATGATACCTACATGTTTTATGCACATTATATGTCGTATTTACGCATTTTCTGGAACTAACCTATTAACAAGATGCCGAAGAGCCGCTTGGCTGTTTTCTGCTGTTTTTGGTTTCAGAAATCCTAGTAAGGAAATATTCTCGGAATTGGACGAAATCAACGCCCAGGGTCCTATTTTTGCACGAAGCTTCCAGAGGACCGAAGGAGAGTCGAAGTGGGGCCACGAGGTGGCGACACCATAGGGCGGCGCGGCCCAGGCCCTGGCCGTGCCGACCTATGGTGTGGGCCCCTCGTGCCGCCTCTTGACTTGCCCTTCCGCCTACTTAAAGCCTCCGTCGCGAAAACCCCAGTACCGAGAGCCACGATACGGAAAACCTTCCAGAGACGCCGCCGCCGCGAATCCCATCTCGGGGGATTCAGGAGATCGCCTCCGGCACCCTGCCGGAGAGGGGAATCATCTCCCGGAGGACTCTTCATCGCCATGATCGCCTCCGTGAGTGATGAGTGAGTAGTTCACCCCTGGACTATGGGTCCATAGCAGTAGCTAGATGGTCGTCTTCTCCTAATTGTGCTTCATTGTTGGATCTTGTGAGCTGCCTAACATGATCAAGATCATCTATCCGTAATACTATATGTTGTGTTTGTCGGGATCCGATGGATAGAGAATACTATGTTATGGTGATTATCAATCTATTGTTTATGTGTTGTTTATGATCTTGCATGCTCTCCGTTATTAGTAGAGGCTCGGCCAAGTTTTTACTCTTAACTCCAAGAGGGAGTATTTATGCTCGATAGTGGGTTCATGCCTTCATTGACACCGGGACGGTGACGGAAAGTTCTAAGGTTGTGATGTGCTCGTTGCCACTAGGGATAAAACATTGATTCTATGTCTAAGGATGTAGTTGTCGATTACATTACGCACCATACTTAATGCAATTGTCCGTTGCTTTGCAACTTAATACCGAATGGGGTTCGGATGATAACTCGAAGGTGGACTTTTTAGGCATAAATGCAGTTGGATGGCGGTCTATGTACTTTGTCGTAATGCCCGGATTAAATCTCACTATATTTATCATATCATGTATATGCATTGTTATGCCCTTCTCTATTTGTCAATTGCCCGACTGTAATTTGTTCACCCAACATGCTTTTATCTTATGGGAGAGACACCTCTAGTGAACTGTGGACCCCGGTCCTATTCTTTACATCGCATACAATGTACTGCAATACTTGTTTTACTGTTTTCTTGCAAACAATCATCTTCCACACAATACGGTTAATCCTTTGTTACAGCAAGCCGGTGAGATTGACAACCTCACTCGTTTCGTTGGGGCAAAGTACTTGGGTTGTGTTGTGCAGGTTCCACGTTGGCGCCGGAATCCCCGTTGTTGCGCCGCATCACATTTCGCCACCATCAACCTTCAACGTGCTTCTTGGCTCCTACTGGTTCGATTAAACCTTGGTTTAATACTGAGGGAAACTTGCTTCTATACGCATCATACCTTCCACTTGGGGTTCCAAACGAACGTGTGCATCTACGCGTATCAAGCTAAATTTCTGGCGCCGTTGCCGGGGAGATCAAGACACGCTGCAAGGGGAGTCTCCACTTCTCAATCTCTTTACTTTCTTTTTGTCTTGCTTTATTTTATTTACTACTTTGTTTGCTGCATCTAAACAAAACACAAAAAAATTAGTTGCTAGTTTTACTTTATTTACTGTCTTGCTCTCTATATCAAAAACACAAAAAAAAAATAGTTACTCGTCTTTACTTTGTTGTCTAGTTTACTTTTTGCTTATTGCATCATGTTTCCTCCTAAGTACACTCTAAAAGACATACCGGTAGGCCGAGGGTCTATAATTGGAAGAGATAATATAGAAGAATTTTTCAATCATGTTAGCACCGCTGAAGATTTTGAAGATAGACACTTGGTAGAACTTGCTCCTACTTATGAAATTGCTGTTGCTTCTTTAGTACACATGCTGGAAACTAAATTTGTTAATCTCAATCCTATAATCCAACACATGTTTCTCACACTTGGTGATATGGAGGAAGGAGAGAAGAAAGACTTTGTTTTAGAAACCCTTCTTAAATAATTTGGTGGCGTAGCAAGAGAGGCTAGAAAAGTCTTTGCTAAATATAAAATGCTTGGTTCTTACACCAATTTTGTTAGTCTCCTTGAAAAGATGGACATGGAGAGAGTAAAGTACACTAATGATATTAATGATGGTGGGGAGGTTAAGACAACAATACCTTGTAAACTCCTAGGAATGCATGAAGCTTTGGAAAACAACTATGCTTGGCTTGTTCCTGAAAATTTGTTTGATGAGAATAGTAAGCCTAGGAGCAATGAGAGAGGAGTTACTTATATAGACCAGATACAATGCATTGTTGAGAAAACTCCCAGCTCCCAAGGTAATAATGTTGATGCTTCTACTCTTGATAATACTTGATTTGCACTTTCTGCGCCTAGCTGAAAGGCATTAAAGAAAAGCGCTTATGGGTGACAACCCATGTTTTTACTACAGTACTTTATTTTATATTTGAGTCTTGGAAGTTGTTTACTACTGTAGCAACCTCTCCTTATCATGTTTTTGTGCCAAGTAAAGTTTCTATGTCAAAGTTGATGTTATATTTGGGATCGCTGCGCAGAAACAGCATTGCTGTCTGTCACGAATCTGGGCACAAGTTTCTGTAGAAAATTCGAAAAAATCTGCCAATTTACGAGCGTGATCCTCATATATGTACGCAACTTTCATTAGTTTTGAGTTTTTCCATTTGAGCAAGTCTGGTGCCATTTTAAAATTCGTCTTTACGGACTGTTCTGTTTTTGACAGATTCTGCCTTTTATTTCGCATTGCCTCTTTTGCTATGTTGGATGAATTTCTTTGATCCACTAATGTCCAGTAGCTTTATGCAATGTCCAGAAGTGTAAAGAATGTTTGTGTCACCTCTGAATGTGTGAATTGTGCACTAACCCTCTAATGAGTTTGCTTGAAGTTTGGTGTGAAGGAAGTTTTCAAAGGTCAAGAGAGGAGTATGATATACTATGATCAAGAGGAGTGAAAGCTCTAAGCTTGGGGATGCCCCCGTGGTTCATCCCTGCATATTTTAAGAAGACTCAAGCGTCTAAGCTTGGGGATGCCCAAGGCATCCCCTTCTTCATCGACAACATCATCGGGTTCCTCCCCCGAAACTATATTTTTATTCAAGTCACATCTTGTGTTCTTTACTTGGAGCGTCGGTTTGTTTTTGTTTTTGTTTTTGTTTGAATAAAATGGATCCTAGCATTCACTTTGTGGGAGAGAGAAACGCTCCGCTGTTGCATATGGACAAATATGTCCTTAGGCTTTACTCATAATGTTCAAGGCGAAGTTTCTTCTTCGTTAAATTGTTATATGGTTGGAATTGGAAAATGCTACATGTAGTAATTCTAAAATGTCTTGGATAATGTGATACTTGGCAATTGTTGTGCTCATGTTTAATCTCTTGCATCATATGCTTTGCACCCATTAATGAAGAAATACATAGAGCTTGCTAAAATTTGATTTGCATATTTGGTCTCTCTAAGGTCTAGATAATATCTAGTATTGAGTTTTGAACAACAAGGAAGACGGTGTAGAGTCTTATAATGTTTACAATATGTCTTTTATGTGAGTTTTGCTGCACCGGTTCATCCTTGAGTTTGCTTCAAATAACCTTGCTAGCCTAAACCTTGTATCGAGAGGGAATACTTCTCATGCATCCAAAATCGTTGAGCCAACCACTATGCCATTTGTGTCCACCATACCTACCTACTACATGGTATTTCTCCGCCATTCCAAAGTAAATTGCTTGAGTGCTACCTTTAAAATTCCATCATTCACCTTTGCAATATATAGCTCATGGGACAAAATAGCCTTAAAAACTATCGTAGTATTGAATATGTACTTATGCACTTTATCTCTTATTAAGTTGCTTCTTGTGCGATAACCATGCTTCTGGGGAACGCCATCAACTATTCTTTGTTGAATATCATGTGAGTTGCTATGCATGTCCGTCTTGTCTGAAGGATCTACCACCTTAATGGTTGGAGCATGCAAATTGTTAGAGAAGAACATTGGGCCGCTAACTAAAGCCATGAATCATGGTTGAAGTTTCAGTTTTGGACATATATCCTCAATCTCATATGAGAATAATAATTGTTGCTACATGCTTATGCATTAAAGAGGATTCCATTATCTGTTGTCCATGTTGTCCCGGTATGGATGTCTAAGTTGAGAATAATCAAAAGCGAGAAATCCAAAATGCGAGCTTTCTCCTTAGACCTTTGTACAGGCCGGCATGGAGGTACCGATACGTCTCCAACGTATCGATAATTTCTTATGTTCCATGCCACTTTATTGATGATACCTACATGTTTTATGCACATTATATGTCATATTTATGCATTTTCCGGAACTAACCTATTAACAAGATGCCGAAGAGCCGATTGTCTGTTTTCTGCTGTTTTTGGTTTCAGAAATCCTAGTAAGGAAATATTCTCGGAATTGGACGAAATCTTCGCCCGGGGTCCTATTTTTGCACGGAGCTTCCGGAAGACCGAAGAGATAACGAAGTGGGGCGACGAGGCGCCGCCACCATAGGGCCGCGCGGCCAGAGGGGGGCCCGCGCCGCCCTATGGTGTGGGCCCCTCGTTAGCCCCCCTGACCTACCCTTTCGCCTACTTAAAGCCTCTGTCGCGAAAACCCCAGTACCGAGAGCCACGATACGGAAAACCTTCCAGAGACGCCGCCGCCGCGAATCCCATCTCGGGGGATTCAGGAGATCGCCTCCGGCACCCTGCCGGAGAGGGGATTCATCTCCCGGAGGACTCTTCATCGCCATGATCGCCTCCGGAGTGATGAGTGAGTAGTTCACCCCTGGACCATGGGTCCATAGCAGTAGCTAGATGGTCGTCTTCTCCTTGTTGTGCTTCATTGTTGGATCTTGTGAGCTGCCTAACATGATCAAGATCATCTATCCGTAATACTATATGTTGTGTTTGTCGGGATCCGATGGATAGAGAATACTATGTTATGGTGATTATCAATCTATTGTTTATGTGTTGTTTATGATCTTGCATGCTCTCCGTTATTAGTAGAGGCTCGGCCAAGTTTGTACTCTTAACTCCAAGAGGGAGTATTTATGCTCGATAGTGGGTTCATGCCTTCATTGACACTCGGGACGATGTGACGTAAAGTTCTAAGGTTGTGATGTGTTGTTGCCACTAGGGATAAAACATTGATTCTATGTCTAAGGATGTAGTTGTCGATTACATTACGCACCATACTTAATGCAATTGTCCGTTGCTTAGCAACTTAATACCGAATGGGGTTCGGATGATAACCTCGAAGGTGGACTTTTTAGGCATAGATGCAGTTGGATGGCGGTCTATGTACTTTGTCGTAATGCCCAATTAAATCTCACTATATTTATCATATCATGTATATGCATTGTTATGCCTTTCTCTATTTTGTCAATTGCCCGACTGTAATTTGTTCACCCAACATGCTTTTATCTTATGGGAGAGACACCTCTAGTGAACTGTGGACCCCGGTCCTATTCTTTACATAGCATACAATCTATCGCAATTGTGTTTTACTTGTTTTCTTTGCAAACATCTTCCACTCGATACGTTTAATCCTTTGTTACAGCAAGCCGGTGAGATTGACAACCTCACTCGTTTCGTTGGGGCAAAGTACTTTGGTTTTGTTGTGCGGATTCCACGTTGGCGCCGGAATCCCTATTGTTGCGCCGCATCACATTTCGCCACCATCAACCTTCAACGTGCTTCTTGGCTCCTACTCGGTTCGATTAAACCTTGGTTTCTTTCCGAGGGAAAACTTGCTACCGTGCGCATCATACCTTCCTCTTGGGGTTCCCAACGAACGTGTGAGTTACACGCCATCAAGCTCTTTTCCGGCGCCGTTGCCGGGGAGATCAAGACACGCTGCAAGGGGAGTCTCCACTTCTCAATCTCTTTACTTTGTTTTTGTCTTGCTTTATTTTATTTACTACTTTGTTTGCTGCACCTAAACAAAAAACAAAACAAAATTAGTTGCTAGTTTTACTTTATTTACTGTCTTGCTCTCTATATCAAAAACACAAAAAAATTAGTTACTTGCATTTACTTTATCTAGTTTGTTTTATTTACCGTTGCTAAAATGAATACTCCTGAAAATACTAAGTTGTGTGACTTCACAAATGCAAATAATAATGATTTCCTATGCACACCTATTTCTCCACCTGCTACTACAGTAGAATTCTTTGAAATTAAACCTGCTTTACTGAATTTGGTTATGAGAGATCAATTTTCTCGGTGTTAGTTCGATGATGCTGCTGCCCATCTCAATAATTTTGTTGAACTTTGTGAAATGCAAAAGTATAAGGATGTAGATGGTGATATTATTAAATTGAAAGTGTTTCCTTTCTCATTAAGAGGAAGAGCTAAAGATTGGTTGCTATCTTTGCCTAAGAATAGTATTGATTCATGGACTAAATGCAAGGATGCTTTTATTGGTAGATATTATCCTCCCGCTAAAATTATATCTTTGAGAAGTAGCATAATGAATTTTAAGCAATTAGATACTGAACATGTTGCTCAAGCATGGGAGAGAATGAAAACTTTGGTAAAGAATTGCCCAACCCATGGACTGACTACTTGGATGATCATCCAAACCTTCTATGCAGGACTAAATTTTTCTTCGCGGAGTTTATTGGATTCAGCTGCTGGAGGTACCTTTATGTCCATCACATTGGGGGCGGCTACAAAACTTCTTGATGATATGATGATAAATTACTCTGAATGGCACACGGAAAGAGCTCCACAAGGTAAGAAGGTAAATTCTGTTGAACAAACCTCTTCCTTGAGTGATAAGATTGATGTGATTATGTCTATGCTTGTGAATGGTAGATCTAATGTTGACCCAAATAATGTTCCTTTAGCTTCATTGGTTGCTCAAGAAGAAAATGTTGATGTGAATTTCATTAAAAATAATAATTTCAACAACAATGCTCATAGGAACAACTCTGGTAATAACTATAGGCCATATCCTTCTGCTAATGGTAATTGTTATGGTAATTCTTATGGGAATTCTTACAATAATAATAAGAGTGTACCCTCTGGTCTTGAAGCTATGCTTAAAGAATTTATTAGTACACAAACTGCTTTTAACAAATCTGTTGAGGAAAAGCTTGATAAAATTGATACTATTGCTTCTAGAGTTGATAGGCTTGCCTCTGATGTTAATCTTTTAAAATTGAAAGTTATGCCTAATAATGATATTGATAATAAGATTACTACTACAGCAAATGCCATCCAAGTTAGAATTAATGAGAATATAAGATTAATGGCTGAACTCGCGTGCTAGGTGGGATAGAGAAGAAAATGAAAAACTAGCTAAAGAGAATAATGTAGCTAAAGTTTGGACTATTACCACCACTAGTAATGCTAATTCTTCACATGTTGCTGCACCTCCTACTATCAATGGTAAAATAATTGGTGTTGGCAATGTTTCTACTCCTAGTGCAAAGCGAACAAAACTGCCTGAAATTGCTAAAACCGCTGAAACTGCTTGTGATAAAACTGCTGAAATTTTTTCCAACCTTGGGAACAATGATCCCATTGCTGTAGCTCATAATGATTTAGATTTTGATGATTGCCACATCTCTGAAGTTATAAAGTTCTTACAAAAACTTTCTAAAAGTCCTAATGCTAGTGCTATAAATTTAGCCTTTACAAAACATATTACAAATGCTCTCATAAAAGCTAGAGAAGAGAAACTAAAACTTGAAACTTCTATTCCTAGAAAGTTAGAAGATGGTTGGGAGCCCATCATTAAAATGAAATTCAATGATTTTGAATGTAATGCTTTATGTGATCTTGGTGCAAGTATTTCTGTTATGCCTAAAAAGATTTATGATATGCTTGACTTGCCACCATTGAAGAATTGTTATTTGGATGTTAATCTTGCCGATAATGTTAAAAAGAAACCTTTGGGGAGGATTGATAATGTGCACATTACGGTTAACAATAACCTTGTCCCCGTTGATTTTGTTGTTTTGGATATCGAATGCAATGCATCTTGTCCTATTGTGTTGGGAAAACATTTTCTTCGAACTGTTGGTGCTGTTATTGATATGAGGGAAGGTAATATTAAATATCAATTTCCTCTCAAGAAAGGTATGGAACAATTCCCTAGAAAGAGAATGAAGTTGCCTTTTGATTCTATTATTAGAACAAGTTATGATGTTGATGCTTCTACTCTCGATGTTACTTGATTTGCACTTTCTGCGCCTAGCTGAAAGGCGTTAAAGAAAAGCGCTTATGGGAGACAACCCATGTTTTTACTACAGTACTTTGTTTTATATTTGAGTCTTGGAAGTTGTTTACTACTGTAGCAACCTCTCCTTATCATGTTTTTGTGCCAAGTAAAGTTTCTATGTCAAAGTTGATGTTATATTTGGGATCGCTGCGCAGAAATAGCATTGCTGTCTGTCACGAATCTGGGCACACTTCTCTGTAGAAAATTCGAAAAAATCTGCCAATTTACGAGCGTGATCCTCAGATATGTACGCAACTTTCATTAGTTTTGAGTTTTTCCATTTGAGCAAGTCTGGTGCCAGCTTTAAATTCGTCTTTACGGACTGTTCTGTTTTTGACAGATTCTGGCTTTTATTTCGCATTGCCTCTTTTGCTATTTTGGATTCATTTCTTTGATCCATTAATGTCCAGTAGCTTTATGAAATGTCCAGAAGTGTAAAGAATGATTGTTCCACCTCTGAACATGTGAATTATTAATTGTGCACTAACCCTCTAATGAGTTTGCTTGAAGTTTGGTGTGAAGGAAGTTTTCAAGGGTCAAGAGAGGAGAATGATATACTATGATCAAGAGGAGTGAAAGCTCTAAGCTTGGGGATGCCCCCGTGGTTCACCCCTGCATATTTTAAGAAGACTCAAGCGTCTAAGCTTGGGGATGCCCAAGGCATCCCCTTCTTCATCGACAACATCATCAGGTTCCTCCCCTGAAACTATATTTTTATTCAGTCACATCTTGTGTTCTTTACTTGGAGCGTCGGTTTGTTTTTGTTTGAATAAAATGGATCCTAGCATTCACTTTGTGGGAGAGAGACACGCTCCGCTGTTGCATATGGACAAATATGTCCTTAGGCTTTACTCATAATGTTCAAGGCGAAGTTTCTTCTTCGTTAAATTGTTATATGGTTGGAATTGGAAAATGCTACATGTAGTAATTCTAAAATGTCTTGGATAATGTGATACTTGGCAATTGTTGTGCTCATGTTTAAGCTCTTGCATCATATGCTTTGCACCCATTAATGAAGAAATACATAGAGCTTGCTAAAATTTGATTTGCATATTTGGTCTCTCTAAGGTCTAGATAATATCTAGTTTTGAGTTTTGAACAACAAGGAAGACGGTGTAGAGTCTTATAATTTTTACAATATGTCTTTTATGTGAGTTTTGCTGCACCTGTTCATCCTTGAGTTTGCTTCAAATAACCTTGCTAGCCTAAACCTTGTATCGAGAGGGAATACTTCTCATGCATCCAAAATCCTTGAGCCAACTACTATGCCATTTGTGTCCACCATACCTACCTACTACATGGTATTTCTCCGCCATTCCAAAGTAAATTGCTTGAGTGCTACCTTTAAAATTCCATCATCCACCTTTGCAATATATAGCTCATGGGACAAAATAGCCTTAAAAACTATCGTAGTATTGAATATGTACTTATGCACTTTATCTTTTATTAAGTTGCTTGTTGTGCGATAACCATGCTTCTGGGGAACGCCATCAACTATTGTTGAATATCATGTGAGTTGTTATGCATGTCCGTCTTGTCAGAAGGATCTATCATTTTAGTGGTTGGAGAATGCAAAATTGTTAGAGAAGAACATTGGGCCGCTAACTAAAGCCATGAATCATGGTGGAAGTTTCAGTTTGGACATATATGCTCAATCTCATATGAGAATAATAATCATTGCTACATGCTTATGCATTTAAGAGGAGTCCATTATCTGTTGTCCATGTTGTCCCGGTATGGATGTCTAAGTTGAGAATAATCAAAAGAGAGAAATCCAAAATGCGAGCATTCTCCTTAGACCTTTGTACAGGCGGCATGGAGGTACCCCTTTGTGACACTTGGTTGAAACATGGCATGCAAAGATCCGGTAGTCCAAGCTAAGTAGGACGAGGTGCGGACACTATTAGTACACTATTGATGTCTACGGGAGCTTCTATTCTTGTAGACAGTGTTGGGCCTCCAAGAGCAGAGGTTTGTAGAACAGCAGCAAGTTTCCCTTAAGTGGATTACCCAAGGTTTATCGAA
The DNA here is from genome assembly GCF_022539505.1 of Lolium rigidum. NCBI lineage: Eukaryota > Viridiplantae > Streptophyta > Magnoliopsida > Poales > Poaceae > Lolium > Lolium rigidum. The sequence continues at coordinate 59,583,330 of NC_061511.1, forward strand.
CTCAGGGAGGAAGAGGTCAAAGATATCCCTCTCAAGCAACCTCGTAATCACAAAGCAAGAAGTCTCTTGTGTCCCCAACACACCAAATACACTTGTCGGGTGTATAGGTGCACTAGTTCGGCGAAGAGATAGTGAAATACAAGTAATATGGGTGTATATGAGTGATAATAGCAATCTGAATAAAATATGGCAGCGAGTAAACATGCAGCAAAACAAGTAAACAAACGGAGATTCGATGCTTGGAAGCAAGGCCTAGGGATCCTGCTTTCACTAGTGGACACTCTCAACAATGATCACATAATAGGACTACTCTACACTCTTTTGTTGGATGATGAACGCATTGCGTAGGATTACACGAACCCTCAATGCCGGAGTTAACAAGCTCCACAATGCAATGTTCATATTTAAATAACCTTAGAGTGCAAGATAGATCAACATAATTACACCAAGAACTAACATAGCATGCACACTATCACCATCATGCATATGTAGGAGGAATAATACACATCAATACCATCATAGCAATAATTAACTTCATAATCTACAAGAGATCATAATCATAGCCTACGCCAAGTACTCACACGGTGCACACACTGTCACCATTACACACGTGGAGGAGGAATAGAGTACTTTAATAACATCACTAGAGTAGCACATAGACGATATTCAACTAGATCACATAAAGAGAGAGATGAACCACATAGCTACAGCGGAGCCCTCAGCCCCGGGGTGAATTACTCCCTCCTCATCATGGAGACAGCGATGGCGGTGAAGATGGCGGTGGAGACGGCGGTGGAGACGACTCCGGGGCAATTCCCCGTCCGGCAGGTGCCGAACGAGACTTCTGTCCCCCGAATCTTGATTTCGCGATGGCGGCGGCTCTGGAAGGTTTTCTCCGTATCGTGGCTCTCTGTCGGTGTTTTTAGGTCAGAGAGGCTTAAATAGGCGAAGAGGGGGAGTCGGAGGGGCCACGGGCTGCCCACACCCTAGGGGGGCGCGCCCCCCCCCCTGGCCCGCGCCGGGGTGTGGTGTGGGGCCCCCCTGGCTCCCCTCTCATCCTTCTCCGGTGCTCTGGAAACTTCCGGGAAAAATAGGAACTTGGGCGGTGATTTCGTCCGATTCCGAGAATATTTCGTTACTAGGATTTCTGAAACCAAAAACAGCAGAAAACATCAACTGGCCTTTCGGCATCTCGTCAATAGGTTAGTTCCGGAAAACGCATAATAATGACATATAATGTGTATAAAACATGTAGATATCATCAATAAAGTGGCATGGAACATAAGAAATTATCGATACGACGGAGACGTATCAGCATCCCCAAGCTTAGTTCTGCTCGTCCCGAGCAGGTAAAACGATAACAAATGATAATTTCTTAAGTGACATGCCATCATAACCTTGATCATACTATTGTAAAGCACATGAGATGAATGCAGAGATTCGAAGCAATGATGAAGATAATGAGTAAACAAATGAATCACATAACAAAGACTTTTCATGAATAATACTTTCAAGACAAGCATCAATTAATGAGTCTTGCATAAGAGTTAACTTATAAGCAATAAATTCTTAGTAGAAAGCTTTGAAACAACACAAGGAAGATATAAGTTTCAGCGGTTGCTTTCAACTTTAACATGTATATCTCGTGGATAATTGTCAACACAAAGTAATATAACAAGTGCAATAGGTAAACATGTAAGAATCAATGCACACAATTTACACAAGTGTTTGCTTCTAAGATAGAAAGAATAGGTAAACTGACTCAACAATAAGGTAAAAGAATGGTCCTTCAAAGAGGAAAGCATCGATTGCTATATTTGTGCTAGAGCTTTGATTTTGAAAACATATAGAGAGCATAAAAGTAAAGTTTTGAGAGGTGTTTATTGTTGTCAACGAATGGTAGCGGGTAC
>NC_061511.1:59585339-59694684 GCF_022539505.1 Lolium rigidum
GGCTAGACAAACCCAAGATCACATCCGGCATAAGCCTAACCTAGATCTCTAGGGCCTACAGGGGTGAGAATCGGTAACACAACAGAGACTCTACGACTGAAAGCAAATATATTACAACTCTTAGCAGAGTTAAGATCCAAATTTATTACACGCAGAGGTCACTGACCACAAATAAACAAGCAACGGAAAGCAAATTATGTTATCTATATAACAAGACAGCAAAGGGCCTAAGAGGCCATAACATAAGGCGACGTCCCAGCCCATAAGTCTCAGGCTGCCGCCTGAGGAACTCCGAACTACTCATCGACGTCGAGGTAGAAACCACCATCTGTTGGAAGGACTTCGTCTGAAACAAAGCATGCAAGGCTGAGTACGAGGACTCAAGCAAGACTTAGTACAACCTGTTAGCAAAGCGGGTATGTGAGGCTTTATGTGGAGCTTATTTTGCGGAAAGCCATTTTTCCTTTGTAAACAGGAGGGAGCAGAAGCTCGTCTATTCAGATCATTTTAAAAAGAGGTAAGAGAGCGATATCAACTCTAGCTCTAAGATCATCATGTTGAATCCACCGAAACTTCATCATTACCTGAACCTATCACCTAGGATCACCCCCTCGACACCCTGAGAGGGGATCCTTATCACACATTGACATCAAGTTTTACGATTAAGTTCAAGTTGTCTATGATCACGAATCCATCACCAAGTCGTCCATAACCGTGGACACGGCTTTTCGAAAAGATTTACCTCGCAGGGGTGTACAACTTTACCCACACGCGCCGACCGACTCTTAATGCCACTATAGATTAACACACTTCCTTGGTGTGCTCGGCGAGGGTGGTCGACCAAAACCTTTCCCTTACTTCGCCTATTCCATGAGTCAAACTAACTGGGGAGCTCCGTCATCGTAGGTAGCCATTCTCCGAGGCGGTCCCGGTCATTGTGTGCAGGGGATCCAGTTCAATGCCTACAGCATCCTTCACCCCGGCCACACCCTGTATGATGCACTTTGAAAACCTTTTCCACCTTTCCCCCATGCGTATGGCAAATGGAACTCGCAAACTAATTGACTCATGGGTAAGCTAGGTAAGTTCGGGCCAAGGGGTTCCCATGGGCCCCGTGTGGCTGTACGCTCAGTCTTGGTTCCGAAGGCGAGAACTCAGGTCCTAGTATCGGCGAGAACAAGTCAAATCACCACATCCCCATGTGGCGGCCCATCCAAGCCTTTAGCATGTTTATTAACAACATCACTGATCTTACCACGTCATCCTGACAAACTAGGTTCATTCGTAGCTCTGATTCATCAAACGGATGGATCAGACTTCAACAGCTAAGCATGGCTAAGCATAACACATACGGCTCTAGCGATGTGAACAAGCTCAGACCTAGTTTTGCTGGGAGCGGTGGATCAGTAACTCTGGGCAACAAGGATGGAATATGCACACATAGGATATCTACAACTGCCGATAAAACATATTTGAAGCGGATGCAATATGTAAGAACCAGAAGTAAAGCATTTCGAAACCATATATGAACCAGGTTAGGGCTTGCCTTGTCCCTCGTTGTTCTGGTGCTGCTCTTCGGTGGCGTTGATCTCAGGCTCGCGTTCGGTCCCTATCGAGAAGAACCAAATACCGGAAAGGAAGAGCACAATCAAGACAGGGTACAATGCAATCCACATACCATATGATGACATGTCATATTAAAGGGGTTTGGGTATCCCTAGGTGCATCGATGGAAATTAAAGGGGTTCGGCTTCGAACCCCGACATATGAGAGGGGTCAAATTAGGGTTTCTACTAAGGCTCATATTTAATTGGTTCAAAGATGTATGAAACATGGATAAACAACTAGGATTTGTTTTTCTGATCATTTTGATATATAATTTTATATTTTTCTGATTTAAAAAGAATTATTTATGAATTTCCCAAGTTTAATTCATTTTAAAACAATTTTTGAAAATTCTATAAAAATAATAAAAGTTTAACAATTTGGACCCACATGTCATAACTTTATTGTTTTCTAAACATTTCATAAATTATTAAAATTCTGACAGATGGGGTCCACCTGTCAATATTTTTCCATTTACAGAAAATACATAAATGAATTACTGGAAAAACAGAAAATAGAAAAACGATTAATGACATCACGCTGACGTCATGCTGACGTCAGCGCGGCCATGGCTCACAGTAGAGCTCCGGTGAGGTTGCAATCGGGCGATTTAGAGGGCAATCGGGCGCGTGCGAGTGGGGGAAAGAGGCGGGGCGCCACGGGGAACCATCTGGTGGTGGCGCCGCCCTCGATTGGTCGCCGGAGCACCACCTCCGGCGAGGTGCGGCGGCGGCCGGGGTCGGGTGCACGTGGGGGCGGAGCTAGAGAGGGAGAGGGAGCGAGGCGAGGGCACCAGCAGGTGCAGCAACTCACCGCGGTGGCGATGGCGAGGTCGGCGACGGCCGGGGAGCCTCGCCGGCGGCGAATCGAGCGGCGGCCGGGCCGGCAGTAGGTTAGGGTTAGGGTTCTGGGGGGCGCGGGAGAGCGCGGGAGAGGGGGAAAATGGGGGCTAGGGTTTGGGCGGCGGCCGGCGGAGGTACTTGTAGCCGCCGGGGGGCAGCGGAGCTCATCCTGGTCGCCGGCGCCATCGAGCGGCCGCGCGTGCGCCAGGCAGCAGCTTCGGTCCGCGGGGACGAAGACTAATTTGCGAAAACCCCCCTGGGGGAAATGTTGGGCTGGTGGTGGGTTTGGCTGGGCCACTTGGGCCGTTCTGGCCTGCGGCCAGAGAGAAAGAGAGAGGGAAAGAGAGGTGGGCTGAGCCCAGGGAAGAGAGAGGAGGTCTCTCTCTATTTTCACTTTTCTAGTTTTTGTTTCTCCAAAACAATTCAAATTTGAAATATGTTTGAATTTTGTTTGAACTCAAATTTTTTAGTGATATTTCTAAACACACATGGCCTTATTGAGAAACAACAAAACCATGTTGCTTAGTATTTAAAACTTGCAAGATTTGAATGAGAAAGAAATAGAGAGGGATTTGCATAATTCAAAAATGGAGATGCAAATTTTGTTCAAACTCAAACTACATGCATGAAATGCACATGAACACTCATTTATTTATGATAACAAGGTTGGGATGTTACAACTCTACCCCCCTTACAAGAATCTCGTCCTCGAGATTCCTAGATTTTAGAAAAGAAGGAAGGGTACTCAGATCGTAAACGATCTTCTCGTTCCCAGGTTGCTTCTTGCTCAGAATGATTAGACCACCGAACTTTCGGGAACTTGATGCTCTGACGTCGAGTTTTACGCTCGGCTTCATCAAGGATACGAACAGGATGTTCTCGATAAGTTAGATCCTCTTGGAGGTCAAGAGTCTCGTGATCAACACCACGGATAGGATCTTTGAAGCAACGCTTGAGTTGGGACACATGGAAGACATCATGAACTTCAGGAAAGTTGGAAGGTAACTCTAACTTGTAAGAAACATTACCACGCTTGGCAAGGACGCGGAAAGGACCAACATAGCGAGGAGCTAGTTTGCCTTTAATACCGAAATGACGGACACCCTTGAGAGGAGTGACCCGAAGATAAGCTTGATCACCAATTTCATACTTCACTTCTTGATGATGGCGATCATAATAGCTCTTTTGACGTGACTGAGAAGTTTTCAGACGCTCGCGAATGATGTGAACTTGATCTTCTGCTTCGTTGATTATATCTGGTCCAAAGAACTTTCTTTCTCCAGTTTCGGACCAGTTCAAAGGAGTTCTACACCTTCTGCCATACAAAGCTTCAAAAGGTGCCATGCCCAGGCTGGATTGGAAGCTGTTGTTATAGGTGAACTCGGCAAATGGAAGGCACTTTTCCCAATCTTTACCGAAGGATATAACACAGGCCCTGAGCATGTCTTCGAGAATTTGATTCACTCTTTCGGTTTGACCACCGGTTTGAGGATGATAGGCGGTGCTGAAGGAAAGACGAGTTCCCATAGCTTGTTGAAAGCTAGACCAGAACTTTGAGGTGAAAATACTTCCACGATCAGAGACGATCTTCTTAGGAACACCATGAAGAGTGACTATTCGTGAGATGTACAGATCTGCTAGTTGACTAGCTTTTATGTCTTCACGGATAGGAAGGAAATGAGCAACCTTGGATAGACGGTCAACCACTACCCATATAGCATCTTTTCCATTTTTGGTCTTGTGGAGACCGGTAATGAAATCCATGCCAATTTCATCCCATTTCCACTCTGGAATTGATAGAGGTTGGAGAGTGCCAGCAGGTCTTTGATGTTCAGCTTTTACACGACGACAAACGTCGCATTCAGCAACAAACTTAGCGATCTGTTGCTTCATCCCAGACCACCAGAATCTTTGGCGGAGATCCCGATACATCTTGGTACTACCAGGATGGATGGAGAGGGGTGATTCATGAGCTTCTTTAAGGATTAGCTCTTTGAGATCCGATTTATCTGGCACGACTAGACGTTTACCGAAATAAACGGTACCTTGATCATCAATGGAGAAACATTTAGCAACTCCGCTAGCAATGTTCTTCTTGATCTCGGTAATGCCGAATCTTGCTTCTGAGCCTTATTGATCTGGTCTTCAAGAGAGGGCTTCACCTCTAAATTAGCAAGGAATCCACTAGGAACAATCTCAAGATTGAGTTTTGCAAGTTCCTCATAGAGAGAAGGTTGCGCTTGCTTAACCATCAGATTGTTGCAATAGGACTTCCGACTTAGCGCGTCAGCAACGACATTGGCTTTGCCGGGTTTATAGTTGAGACCCAAGTCATAATCTTTTATGACTTCCATCCATCTTCTCTGTCTGATATTCAGATCCGGCTGGGTGAAAAGATACTTCAGACTTTGATGATCCGAGTACAACTCGCAACGATTACCATAAAGGTAAGGTCGCCATTGCTTAAGAGCATGGATCACAGCTGCAAGCTCGAGATCATGAGTAGGATAATTGAGCTCATGTGGTTTCAACTGTCGAGAGGCATAGCCACCACATGACCATCTTGCATCAACACACATCCGAGCCCTTGGAGAGAGGCATCGCAATAGACAACAAAGTCTTTGCTTGTGTCCGGAAGGACGAGTACAGGAGCAGTAGTCAGCTTGGTTTTCAGAACCTGGAAACTTTCTTCAGCCTTTTCTGACCATTCGAACTTCTTGTCTTTCTTGAGAAGATCAGTCATTGGCTTGGCAATCTTGGAGAAATTTTCAATGAATCGACGGTAATAACCCGCCAAACCGAGAAAACTCCGAATCTCCTTAGCTGACTTAGGTGTCTTCCAGTCAAGAACGGCTTGAACTTTATCTGGAATGACTGCAACACCTTTTTCAGAGATAACATGACCCAGGAATATGAGCTCTTTTAACCAGAACTCACATTTGGAGAATTTGGCGTAGAGATGGTGCTCACGAAGTTTAGTTAGCACCAGACGGAGATGTTCCTCATGTTCATCTTCGGTTTTGGAGTAGATCAGAATATCGTCGATGTAGACCACGACGAACTTGTCAAGATACTCCATGAAAACAGAGTTCATGAGCCGCATAAAAGTGGCTGGAGCATTTGTAAGGCCAAAGGACATGACATTGTACTCGTAAAGACCATAACGAGTTGTAAACGCTGTCTTTGGAATGTCCTCCTTGCGGATTTTGATTTGATGGTATCCTGATGTCAAATCCATCTTGGAGAAAACTGTGGCACCGGACAACTGATCAAAAAGATCATTGATTATAGGAAGAGGGTATTTGTTCTTGATGGTCACTGCGTTGAGCGGACGGTAATCAACAACCAGCCGCGGAATGTTGGTATCTCTCTTCTTGACAAAGAGGGCAGGGCAACCCCAGGAAGAAGTACTAGGTTGGATGAAGTTCTTCTCTTCTAACTCCTCTAACTGTTTCTTTAGTTCAACCAACTCTTCCGGAGGCATACGATATGGTCTCCGGGAAACATGAGCAGTTCCGGGAACCAGCTCAATGACAAAATCCACACTTCGATCAGGTGGCATGCCAGGTAACTCTTTAGGGAAGACATCTGGAAAGTCACGGACCACCCAGACATCGGAGATTTCTGGTTTAGGCAGGGCTTCAACGGCATACAACTCGGCTTCAGGGGTAAACCTTGCCGATGGAGGTATTGCGGATGGAGCCCAGTATAGAATGCTTTTGCCGAAAAGATCGGTCAGTACAATAGACCTGGCTGAACAATCAATGACAGCCTTATGCTTTACTAGCCAATCCATGCCCAAGATGACATCAATGTCAGTGGACTTGAGGGCAATGAGAGAGGTGGGGAACAACAGATGACCTATACTGATTATAACCTCACGGGTAATCCAGATGGTTTGCCAACGAGACCCAGGAGTTGTGATCTCTAGAGGGGAGGGCATTGTCTCGAAGGGTATATCATGCTTTTGTGCAAACTCTTGAGATATGAATGTATGCGATGCTCCGGAATCAAACAGAACTGTAGCTAGGATTGAGTTTATATAGAGCGTACCCATTAGGACGCTTGGATCCTCTTCAGCCTCATCAGCAGACACATGGGTCAGACGAGCACGACCAGAGGAATACTTGTCATCCTTCTTGGGCTGAGAATATCCACGACCAGCAGATTTATGGGGGAATTCCTTTGAGTAGTGGCCAGGCTGACCACAAGAGTAGCAAGCACCACTAGGCACAGTACCCATAGCAGGACGATAGCTTGAACCACCAGAGGGCTGCTTAGAGTTATTGCCAGAAGACCTTGGTGCATAGGGAGCACGAGGTACAGCACTGTAAGGGATCCAGACTCGGCGCTTCTTGTTGTGAGAGGAAGACGCACGAGAATCATCTTCTTCACGCTTCTTGGATTTTTCCATTTCCTTTCTACCGTTCTCCATCAGAAGAGCACGGTTATGCAGGTCTTGGAATGACTGGAAGGTGAAAGGCAGCATTTCATAGCGAAGCTCAGGGTTAAGTCCCTTGTGGAACAGATCTTGCTTGTCAGCATCATCAACCACATCACGGGGTGCATAGCGAGACAGCTGAGTGAACTCACGTCCATATGTCTCCACATCCAGCTTCCCTTGACTGAAGTCCAGAATTCCCTCCTTTTGATGTCCATGACAAGCCTTTGGGATATAGGTCGCACGGAAAGCCGTGACAAACTCCTCCCGTGTAACATCATGTCCCGGCGCTTGAAGAGCCGTAAAACCTTCCCACCAAGAACCAGCGAGCACCTTCTAACTGGTAGGTGGCGAAGTTCACGCGTTCACCTGGTGGAACATGAAGAGCGTTGAACTTGCGTTCAATGGTGCGAAGCCAATCATCAGCATCAAGAGGCTCCTTGGGGTGGGTGAAGACAGGAGGCAGTGCACGGATGAAGTCCCCAAGTGTGACACAGTTGTCGGGACGACGTTCTGTGTTTTGAGCTACACGCTCCGAGGAGTTGTTCATTCCTCGAGCGGTTGGTCTCAATGTTGTTAAGAACCTGCGCCATTGTGGGAGGTGGCGGTAGTTCCGGTTCAGCATTGTTTTGTCCACGTCGGTTACGACCACGACCACGACCAGCCATCCTGAAGAGAAAGACAAAGACCATGAGAAACAGATTCCTTGGAAAGGATTCAAAGGATTGATAATAACAATTGAATGGAAGGAACAAGATTCAGATCAACTGATGCAACTTTAGGAATACTGAGTTAAGCAACCAAGTACGGAGTACTTACAGAGAAAACAACCCAAACCCGTAGATCCTAGTTGTTTGGAAATAATAGGGTAGAGGTAAAACCTTTGAAATCAAAACAAGGTAAGATGACTCAGCATTAGAGTGACACCAGGTAAGGAGTAAAAAGAATCCTATTTAGATGTTTTTGCAAATACTTTTAACTTTCAAATAGTTTTCACAACTACTAGACTCAACATCGACCAGTCGAAAGGGTTTCCTATAGGCAGTCCTGCTCTGATACCAAAACCTGTCGCGACCCCGGAGGTCAGGGCTAGACAAACCCAGTATCACATCTGGCATAAGCCTAACCTAGATCTCTAGGGCCTACAGGGTGAGAATCGGTAACACAACAGAGACTCTACGACTGAAAGCAAATATATTACAACTCTTAGCAGAGTTAAGATCCAAATTTATTACACGCAGAGGTCACTGACCACAAATCAACAAGCAACGGAAAGCAAATTATGTTATCTATATAACAAGACTGCAAAGGGCCTAAGAGGCCATAACATAAGGCGACGTCCCAGCCCATAAGTCTCGAGCTGCCGCCCGAGGAACTCCGAACTACTCGTCGACGTCGAGGTAGAAACCACCATCCGTTGGAAGGACTTCGTCCGAAACAAAGCATGCAAGGCTGAGTACGAGGACTCGGCAAGACTTAGTACAACCTCGTTAGCAAAGCGGGTATGCGAGGCTTTATGTGGAGCTTATTTTGCGGAAAGCCAGTTTTCCTTTGTAAACAGGAGGGAGCAGAAGCTCGTCTATTCAGATCATTTTAAAAAGAGGTAAGAGAGCGATATCAACTCTAGCTCTAAGATCATCATGTTGAATCCACCGAAACTTCATCATTACCTGAACCTATCACCTAGGATCACCCCCTCGACACCCTGAGAGGGGATCCTTATCACACATTGACATCAAGTTTTACGATTAAGTTCAAGTTGTCTATGATCACGAATCCATCACCAAGTCGTCCATAACCGTGGACACGGCTTTTCGAAAAGATTTACCCCCGCAGGGGTGTACAACTTTACCCACACGCGCCGACCGACTCTTAATGCCACTATAGATTAACACACTTCCTTGGTGTGCCGGCGCAGAGGGTGGTCGACCAAAACCTTTCCCTTACTTCGCCTATTCCATGAGTCAAACTAACCGGGGAGCTCCGTCATCGTAGGTAGCCATTCTCCGAGGCGGTCCCGGTCATTGTGTGCAGGGGATCCAGCTTCAATGCCTACAGCATCCTTCACCCCGGCCACACCCCGTATGATGCACTTTGAAAACCTTTTCCACCTTTCCCCCATGCGTATGGCAAATGGAACTCGCAAACTAATTGACTCATGGGTAAGCTAGGTAAGTTCGGGCCAAGGGGTTCCCATGGGCCCCGTGTGGCTGTACGCTCAATCTTGGTTCCGAAGGCGAGAACTCAGGTCCTAGTATCGGCGAGAACAAGTCAAATCACCACATCCCCATGTGGCGGCCCATCCAAGCCTTTAGCGTGTTTATTAACAACATCACTGATCTTACCATGTCATCCTGACAAACTAGGTTCATTCGTAGCTCTGATTCATCAACCGGATGGATCAGACGTCAACAGCTAAGCATGGCTAAGCATAACACATACGGCTCTAGCGATGCGAACAAGCTCAGACCTAGTTTTGCTGGGAGCGGTGGATCAGTAACTCTGGGCAACAAGGATGGAATATGCACACATAGGATATCTACAACTGCCGATAAAACATATTTGAAGCGGATGCAATATGTAAGAACCGAAGTAAAGCATTTCGAAACCATATATGAACCAGGTTAGGGCTTGCCTTGTCCCTCGTTGTTCTGGTGCTGCTCTTCGGTGGCGTTGATCTCAGGCTCGCGTTCGGTCCCTATCGAGAAGAACCAAATACCGGAAAGGAAGAGCATAATCAAGACAGGGTACAATGCAATGCAGATATCATATGATGACATGTCATATTAAAGGGGTTTGGGTAACCCTAGGTGCATCGATGGAAATTAAAGGGGTTCGGCTTCGAACCCCGACATATGAGAGGGGTCAAATTAGGGTTTCTACTAAGGCTCATATTTAATTGGTTCAAAGATGTATGAAACATGGATAAACAACTAGGATTTGTTTTTCTGATCATTTTGATATATAATTTTATATTTTTCTGATTTAAAAAGAATTATTTATGAATTTCCCAAGTTTAATTCATTTTAAAAAAAAATCTGAAAATTCTATAAAAATAATAAAAGTTTAACAATTTGGACCCACATGTAATAACTTTATTGTTTTCTAAACATTTCATAAATTATTAAAATTCTGACAGATGGGGTCCACCTGTCAATATTTTTCCATTTACAGAAAATACATAAATGAATTACTGGAAAAACCGAAAAATAGAAAAACGATTAATGACATCACGCCGACGTCATGCCGACGTCGGCGCGGCCATGGCCTCACGGCAGAGCTCCGGTGAGGTTGCAATCGGGCGATTTAGAGGGCAATCGAGGCGCGTGCGAGTGGGGGAAAGAGGCGGGGCGCCACGGGGAACCATCTGGTGGTGGCGCCGCCCTCGATTGGTCGCCGGAGCACCACCTCCGGCGAGGTGCGCGACGGCCGGGTCGGGTGCACGTGGGGGCGGAGCTAGGAGAGGGAGAGGGAGCGAGGCGAGGGCACCGGCAGGTGCAAGCAACTCACCGCGGTGGCGATGGCGAGGTCGGCGACGGCCGGGGAGCCTCGCCGGCGGCGCGACCGAGCGGCGGCCGGGCCGGCAGTAGGTTAGGGTTAGGGTTCTGGGGGGCGCGGGAGAGCGCGGGAGAGGGGGAAAATGGGGGCTAGGGTTCGGGCGGCGGCCGGCGGAGGTACTTGTAGCCGCCGGGGGGCGGCGGAGCTCATCCTGGTCGCCGGCGCCATCGAGCGGCCGCGCGTGCGCCAGGCAGCAGCTTCGGTCCGCGGGGACGAAGACTAATTTGCGAAAACCCCCCTGGGGGAAATGTTGGGCTGGTGGTGGGTTTGGCTGGGCCACTTGGGCCGTTCTGGCCTGCGCGCCGCAGAGAAAGAGAGAGGGAAAGAGAGGTGGGCTGAGCCCAGGGAAGAGAGAGGAGGTCTCTCTCTATTTTCACTTTTCTAGTTTTTGTTTCTCCAAAACAATTCAAATTTGAAATCTGTTTGAATTTTGTTTGAACTCAAATTTTTCAGTGATATTTCTAAACACACATGGCCTTATTGAGAAACAACAAAACCATGTTGCTTAGTATTTAAAACTTGCAAGATTTGAATGAGAAAGAAATAGAGACGGATTTGCATAATTCAAAAATGGAGATGCAAATTTTGTTCAAACTCAAACTACATGCATGAAATGCACATGAACACTCATTTATTTATGATAACAAGGTTGGGATGTTACACTATAAAGAAAGCACTTCTTGGGAGATAACCCATGTTTTTATTTTGCTACTATTTTGTTGTGTCTTGGAAGTTGTTACTACTGTAGCAACCTCTTCTTATCTTTATTTTATTGCATTGTTGTGCCAAGTAAAGTCTTTGATAGTAAAGTCAATACTAGATTTGGATTACTGCGCAGAAACAGATTTCTTACTGTCACGAAATTGAGCAGCCCCTTCTATAGGTAACTCAGAAAAATCTTCCAATTTACGTGAGTGATCCTCAGATATGTACGCAACTTTCATTCAATTTGAGCATTTTCATCTGAGCAAGTTAAGTGCCCCTGAAAAATTCGTCTTTACGGACTGTTCTGTTTTGACAGATTCTGCCTTTTATTTCGCATTGCCTCTTTTGCTATGTTGAATAGATTTCTTTGTTTCATTAACTTTCAGTAGCTTTGGGTAATATCCAGAAGTGTTAAGAATGATTGTGTCACCTCTGAATATGTGAATTTTTGATTATGCACTAACCCTCTAATGAGTTTGTTTTGATTTTTGTGTGGAGGAAGTTTTCAAGGGTCAAGAGAGGAGGATGATATAATATGATCAAGAAGAGTGAAAAGTCTAAGCTTGGGGATGCCCCCGTGGTTCATCCCTGCATATTTCAGGAAGACTGAAGCATCTAAGCTTGGGGATGCCCAAGGCATCCCCTTCTTCATCAACAACTTATCAGGTCACCTCTAGTGAAACTATATTTTTATTCCGTCACATCTTATGTACTTTACTTGGAGCGTCTGTGTTCTTTTATTTTCGTTTTGTTATCTTAGTTCTCTGAATAAATTGGATCATACCTTGTTTGGGAGAGAGACACGCTCCGCTTTTTCATTTGAACACTTGTGTTCTTAGCTTTACTTTTAATGATCATGGCGAAGGTTGAAACTGCTTCCTTCATTGTTATATGGTTGGAAACAGAAAATGCTTCATGTGGTAATTGGTATATGGTCTTGAATAATTTGATACTTGGCAATTGTTGTACTCAAATAGATCATGTTTAAGCTCTTGCATCATGTACTTTGCACCTATTAATGAAGAACTACATAGAGCTTGTTAAAATTTGGTTTGCATGATTGGTCTCTCTAGAGTCTAGATATTTTCTGGTTAAGGTGTTTGAACAACAAGGAAGACAGTGTAGAGTCTTATAATGCTTGCAATATGTTCTTATGTAAGTTTTGTTGTACCAGTTCATACTTGTGTTTGCTTCAAACAACCTTGCTAGCCTAAGCCTTGTATTGAGAGGGATTTCTTCTCGTGCATCCAAATCCTTGAGCCAAAAACTATGCCATTTGTGTCCACCATACCTACCTACTACATGGTATTTCTCTGCCATTCCAAAGTACATTACTTGAGTGCTACCTTTAAATTTCTATTCTTTGTCTTTACAATATATAGCTCATGGGAAAATAGCCTTAAAAACTATTTTGGTGAAGAATATGTAGCTATGTATCTTATTTCTTATAAGTTGCTTGTTGAGTGGTAACCATGCTTCTGGGGACGCCATCAACTTTTACACCTTTGTTGAATATCATGTGAGTTGCTATGCATGTTCGTCTTGTCTGAAGTAAGGGCGATTTTCATGATCAAATGGTTTGAGTATGCATATTGTTAGAGAAGAACATTGGGCCGCTAACTAAAGCCATGAATCATGGTGGAAGTTTCAGTTTGGACAACTAATCCTCAATATCTTATGAGAATATTATCTGGTTGTTGAATGCTTATGCATTAAAGAGGAGTCCATTATCTGTTGTCTATGTTGTCCCGGTATGGATGTCTAAGTTGAGAATAATCAAAAAGCGAGAAATCCAATGCGAACTTTCTCCTTAGACCTTTGTACAGGTGGTATAGAGGTACCCCTTTGTGACACTTGGTTGAAACATATGTTATGCAATGATAATCCATGTTAATCCAAGCTAATTAGGACAAGGTGCGAGCACTATTGGTAATCTATGCATGAGGCTTGCAACTTATAAGATGTCTTATACATAACACATATGATTTATTACTACCGTTGAAAAAATTGCTTCTATGTTTTCAAAATGAAAAGCTCTAGCACAAAAATAGTAATCCATGCTTCCCTCTGCGAAGGGCCTATCTTCTACTTTATTGTTGAGTCAGTTTACCTACTTCTTTCTATCTTAGAAGCAAACACTTGTGTGAATCTGCGTGCATTGATTCTTACATGTTCACCTATTGCACTTGTTATATTACTTTGTGTTGACAATTATCCATGAGATAAACATGTTGAAGTTGAAAGCAACCGCTGAAACTTATATCTTCCTTTGTGTTGCTTCAAACCTTTTTACTAAGAATCTATTGCTTTATGAGTTGACTCTTATGACTCTTATTGATGCTTGTCTTGAAAGTACTATTCATGAAAAGTCTTTGCTATATGATTCAGTTGTTTACTCATTGTCTTTACCATTGCTTCGAATCGCTGCATTCATCTCATATGCTTTACAATAGTATTGATTAAGATTATGTTGGTAGCATGTCACTTAAGAAATTATCCTTGTTATCGTTTACCTACTCGAGGGCGAGTAGGAACTAAGCTTGGGGATGCTTGATACGTCTCCAACGTATCTATAATTTTTTATGTTCCATGCTAGTTTTATGACAATACCTACATGTTTTATTCATACTTTATATCGTTTTGATGCATTTTCCGGAACTAACCTATTGACGAGATGCCGAAGAGTCAGTTGCTGTTTTCTGCTATTTTTGGTTTCAGAAATCCTAGAAAGGAAATATTCTCGGAATCGGACGAAATCAACGCCCAACATCTTAATTGCAGGGTTGCTTGAGAGGGATATCTTTGTCCTCTACCTCCCTGAGTTCGATAAACCTTGGGTGATTCACTTAAGTGAAACTTGCTGCTGTTCTACAAACCTCTGCTCTTGGAGGCCCAACACTGTCTACAGGAATAGAAGCGTGCGTAGACATCAAGGGGCCGACCACATTGTTGGCCGCACGACCCCAGGGCACCAAGGCCGGTGCCCCACCCCTCTCTCCCAAACCCTAGTGCAACACTCCTCCACCTCTCTCCCGCACGGCTACGGTGAAGCCCTGCAGGAGATCTCCATCACCACCGTCACCACGCCTTCGTGCTGCCGGAATTCCGCTGCCCGCTGTAACAGGGAGAAGGACGTCTTCATCAACACCGTACGTGTGACCGAGTGCGGAGGTGCTGCCCGATTGCGGCACCGTCAGGATCTTCTACTCGTTCCTGAGAGCGGCAAGTGATCGACTACATCATCCACGAGATTTATCTCGTTAACGTTTAGCGATCTTCGAGTGTACGTTGATCCCATCTCGTTGCTACCATCTACTAGATTAGATCTTGGATTGTTATTCATTCTTGCGGCAGGAATTTTTTTTGTTTTCTATGCTACATATCCCTACAAGGAGGGGTTCCTGCCGACCGTCGAGCTGCCCGCTTTGACCGGACCTGCACCAAGGGAGGCCAGGCCGCTGACCAGACGCCGCCAGGAGAGGAGGGGTGAGTTCCTCGCGGCGGCTGGACCTACGCCAGGATAGGATGGGTCGCTGGCCGACCGTCACCACCAGGGGAGGAGGGGGTCCTGCCAGCCGTCAAGCTGCTCGATCCCACCGGACCTGCACTAGGAGAGGACGGGCCGCTGCACCATTCTCGGCCTTAGACTCGTCGGTAAGCGGTACCCTCCTCCTTTTATACTTTGAAAAAAACAATAGATACTACCTCCGTTCCGATGAATAAGCCGCACGCGCATTCCAACATGAACTTTGACCAAAAAATTAAGCAATGGATTTGTATTGAAAAACACTTTCTAATGATGATAATTTTATATCAACAATCTTTATATATTTTAAATAATTTTTAGTTAAAGAAAAAATAGTAAAAGGAGACGTATTATTCATTGGAATGGAGGAAGTATGAAACATAACCTGTGGGGGCCTTTTCGTAAAGATATATGAATGAACAGTTCCTCTTGTGGACCCTACTGTCGAAGTGATAGTGGTCAAAGTGCCACATAAATAGGTCAAAATGGTCGTAGCAAAATAGGATCTCACATGAATCACTTACTAAGTACCAAAGTTTAGAATTTAGATGTTTAATTATGAAGTATAGAAACTTAAGTGACTGAAGCGAGCGACACCCTCCTATTTTTATTCTTTGAAAAATAGTGCATAGTACCTCCGTTCCAATGAATAAGATGCACACGCATTCAAACATGAACTTTGACCTAAAAAATTAAGCAATCAAACCTTAATTATATTGTATGTAATTAGTATTGTTAGATTCGTATTGAAAAACACTTTCAAATAATGATAATTTTATATAAACAATCTTTATATATTTTACGTAATCTTAGTCAAAGAAAAAAACACGCAAAACGAAAACGCCTTACTCGTTGGAATGGCTGGAGTAGGAAATATAACCTGTGGGGGTGTGGGGGGTAATTTTCGCAAATATAGATGTATGAACAGTTCCTCTTGTGGACCATGCCTCGCCTCTGCTCCTCGACGCCAATGTCGCCACTCCGCCTCCGCCTCCGCCTCCATGCCCACCACTCCTCCTCCACATCGCCGCCCACTCGCTTCTGGGAGCCCGCCGCCGCCTTCGCCGCAGCCACGGAACGCGCGCGCAATGGCAAGCTCACCCCGGCGGACGCACACCACCTGTTCGACGAATTGCTGCAGCAGGGCACGCCGGTCCAGGATCGCCCCCTCAACAACCTTCTAGCCGCCCTCGCCCGCGCTCCGGCATCCTGTGCCTGCAGCAACGGTCCAGCCCTCGCGATTGCCCTCTTCAGGCGCATGTCCCAAGGCGCCTGCCGACGGGTGGCGCGTCCCACGGCCTGCACATATAGCATCCTCATGGACTGCTGCTGCCGTGCGCACCGCCCGGGCCTGGCGCTTGCCTTCTTCGGCCACCTCCTCAAGATGAGCCTCAAGGCAAATGTCCGCATCATCAACAACCTCCTCAAGGGACTCTGCCACGCAAAGCGAGCAGATGACGCTCTGGTGGTGCTGCTTCACAGGATGCCCGAGCTTGGCTGCACCCCGACGTGGTGACGTATAGCTTGGTTATCGATGGCTACTTTAAGGAAGGCCAAGTGGGCAAGGCGTGCAATCTATTCCATGAAATGGCACGGCAAGGGATTGCGCCTGATGTGGTGACATATAACTCAGTTATCGATGGCTACTTTAAAGAAGGCCAAGTAGGCAAGGCGTGCAATCTATTCCATGAAATGGCACAGCAAGGGATTGCGCCTAATGTGGTGACATATAACTCGGTTATCAATGGCTACTTTAAGGAAGGCCAAGTAGGCAAGGCATGCAATCTGTTCCGCGAAATGACACATCAAGGGGTTGCGCCTAATGTGGTGACATATAACTTGGTTATTCATGGCTACTTTAAAGAAGGCCAAGTAAGCAAGGCGTGCAATCTATTCCATGAAATGGCACAGCAAGGGGTTGTGCCTAATGTGGGGACATATAACTTGGTTATTCATGGCTACTTTAAGGAAGGCCAAGTAGGCAAGGCATGCAATCTATTCCATGAAATGACAAAGCAAGGGGTTGCGCCTAATGTGGTGACATATAACTCGGTTATCAATGCACTGTGCAAGGCCAAAGCAATGGACAAGGCAGAGTATTTCCTTCGTCAGATGGTTGTTAATGGTGTTGAACCTAATAATGTGACATATAATAGCCTCATCCATGGATATTCCACTTCGGCCAACTGGAAGGAGGCACTTAGGGTGTTCAAAGAAATGACAAGTCGGAGTGTTACAGCAGATGTGTATACTTACAATTTCTTCATGGCCTACCTTTGCAAGCATGGGAGAAGCAAAGAAGCTGCAGGATTTTTTGATTCCATGGCTATGAAGGGCCTGAAACCTGATATCGTGTCATACAATACTCTGCTTCACGGGTACGCTGCTGAAGGATGCTTAGTTGATATGAATAATCTCTTTAATTCAATGTCAAGAGATGGTATTCTACCTGACTGTCATGTTTTTAACACACTGATTAACGGATACTCTAAAGCTGGCTTAATGGATGAGGCTATGCTTATACTTAAAGAAATGCAGAAACAGGGAGTGACTCCAGATGTAGTCAGCTATGGAACCATAATACATGCATTTTGTAAAATGGGTAAGTTGGACAATGCTATGGAGAAATTTAATCAGATGATTGATATGGGAGTACAACCAAACATAGTTCTTTATGGTTTCTTGATTCAGGGCTTTTGTACACATGGCAAGTTGGTGAAAGCAAAGGAATTAATTGCTGAAATGAAGAATAAAGGTATGCGTCCTCCTGATCTTGCGTTCTTCACTTCAATAATGCACAACCTTTGCAACGAAGGAAGGGTAATGGAAGCACAAGACATCCTTGACTTGATCGTACACACAGGTGAGAGGCCTGATGTTGTCACATTTAATACACTAATTGGTGGATATTGCCTAGTCTGCAAGATGGAGGATGCGATGAAAGTATTTGATGCTATGGTATCATATAGTTTGGAACCTTGTAGTGTTACATATGCTATACTTATTAACGGCTATTGCAAGAACAGAAGGATTGACGATGGGCTTACTTTGTTCCAAGAAATGTTGCGAAAGGGGGTTAAACCTACAACTTTTAATTATAATGTTGTACTGGATGGGTTATTTCGGGCTGGACGAATTGTTGATGCAAAGGAAAAGTTTCGTGAGATGGCTGAATCTGGATTAAATGTCTGCATCGATACATACTGTATAGTTCTTGGTGGACTTTGTAGAAATAATTGTTCTGATGAAGCAATCACGCTGTTCCAGAAGTTACGCACAGCAAATGTGAAATTGGATAATATTATAATTGTCAATATCATGATTGGTATATTCTACAGGGTTCAGCGAAACCAGGAAGCTAAGGATTTGTTTGCTGCAATACCAGCCAATGGGTTGGTAGCTGATATTGGTACCTACAGTGTAATGATGAAAAATCTGATTAAGGAAGGCTCAATGGAAGAAGCTGACAATCTTTTTTCATCAATGGAGAAGAGTGGATGTGCCGCGAACTCTTATTTGCTAAATTGTATCATCAGAAGTTTACTGGAAAAGGGAGATGTAGTCAGAGCTGGAAATTATATGTCTAAAGTTGATGGAAAGAACTCCTCGCTTGAAGCTAAAACTGTTTCGCTGCTGATCGCTCTTTTTTCAACAAAAGGGGAATATAGGAAAAACATAAACTTGCTCCCTACAAAGTACCAGTTTCTAGAAGGAGCTGTTGCAGGTCCGTAGTTCAATAATTGAAATATAATATCTGAACTTAACTCTTCATGAGGTACACTTCGGTTGTTGCTTGCCATAGTTCCTTTTGCTGGTATAGGAAATAGAAATTATTTTTAAATAGAAATTCAGTCCTAGTTTTTTATTTGCCATGTGTTGAAATCTGTTGAATATTGAAAATATAAGACAATGATTTTTCTGTGGATCTTTTTAATACTGTAGGATGCTGAAAGGTAGATCAAGCAGTCTAAATCAGCAGGTTGGCCTATTAAGGATATTGGCTTCTGATGGCTACTAAGGAAGGTGTAGATAGGCCTGAAGCTGTTCTTTAGGATCTGGACCATGATCGCCTTGTAACCCTTCCTGCTTAATAAAGTTCCTCTTTTACCCGCAAAAAAGGAAGGTGTTGATACGGTAGTGTGGATATAAAAAGAAGGAAATATGTGTGTGGCTGTGTGCTTGAGAGAGTCGAGATTTTTTGGGATGCAATTTCTTGGTAGATATCCCATAGTTCGATCACCCGGATGATATTTCTTCCATAATGGGGTCTGTGGTGGAAGAGGGATGCAGCTGTTTGGGGTCATTTATTCTGAACCATCAGTACCAACGATCTATGATGATTCAAGGAGTTACATGTACAAAGTTTAAAGTTACTGATTGCTGCCCTATCTGTTCTAAATATATATATGCTGGTAGGTTTGGGGGCACATTGCATGTTTGAGGTACTCTAATTTTTCTTCGGCATGTAGAAACCTTGAATCCCATGAACACCCGTCATTGTATTTCTTAGAGTTGCCCCAGAAAAAAATAAAGAGAAAATTGCATCTAACACCATGCTTTGTGGCATTTGTTGCACAGAACAGAGAAACACGATCATTTTTGCAGCTAGCACAGTTGTTGTTTAATTCGTTGCACCTGGTCTGAATGAACAGCTTAACATGTTATCTGATGAGCGGGGCTCGCTGTTTTGCTCGCGTGGCCATCCACATACCCAACACATAACCCACACTTCCTCAGCACAGCTGAACGAATAAAGAAGAAGAAAACCAGCAGCAAGCCAACGACAAGGGCGACAGACTCCGACGACCCCATCTCCCCATTAAGTGGCTACATCTCCCACCTGCTCTCTAACGGAGATGAGGCGTGGACGATGCCGTCCGGTGTCGGCACCACGCTGGCGACAGTTCCGACGGATTCCGAAGACCCCTGCCGCTTCACTGGGTATGTTCTCCTTTGCCATCTCCCGCCCCCTCCCCTTTGATTATCTATCTTTTCGTTAGCTTTTAGGAGGGGGCCGGAGAAGAAGAACTCTAGGTTGCCTCCCCGAATTTTGGTCTTCGATAGACGTACAAATGCAGTATTTTTCTTAACTTTGTGGTGTGAATTTGATGATTTCAAGAATCTGTATGGGATTGTGCATTTTGTTGAATGAAAATGTGCAGAGGGGAAGGTCCACGGATTTTAGGCAACACATAAATGCTCGTGTGTTGTCACGGATGCTGGAAGTTGTCATATGCCTGGTATTATCGCATCTAAGACATTTGAATTAGTAGCGCAGTGCGAGTACTCTGTGGTTGATGCGTACATTAAAGACATTTGAATTGGTATTGGTGTGTTGATATGAGTTGTCAATTTGTCATGAGTCGCGAATGAGGTACGGAATGAATATAAAAGCATTTCATAAAGGATCCAAATATTTATGATACGGTGTTAGCCTTCTTAGACTTGTGATGTGCATGCACGTGCATATCACTTGCTAGATCTGAACTATTCTCTACAAAATCATTGTCAGTGGGTGAATCCTTTTCATTTGATCCTCCCACTCGAAATTGTCTTGCGGCCACACAACGCCCATGTAGGTAATCAACAGATGCCCTTCTCTTTCTTTTTATTTCTAGATTGTTAGATGGATTTGCTTTGATCTGACATGTTATTTTGTGGTCTTGTTCCTCACAGGATGTGATTACTTTTTGCTAAGATGACCCGTCAGCACCTTCATGGACCTTCTCCTATATGTATGAGTTTCATTGCTTTGGTTGAAGATATGTTTGTGCCTGAGATTTGATTAGTGATATTTGTTCCATGTGAGAGAAATATGATGCTGATACCATCCTTCCATAACAGCTGTGGGAGGGGACAAGGTTGGTAGCCGATGGTGCCATGAATATTCAAAGGACGGAGGTGCTCGGCTGGTTATTTTTTGGTGATGGCGGAGGTATAACCCAAAATAACCCGTTCTCAGATTGGGTTATTGTTGTTCTAATGCAGTTTGTGTTTTTAGATATCTTTCATATATGTTTTTAAGCCAAAAGCTCCTAATCATTGTTTTTCCCTATTTTTTTCGAGAAAACGCAAAGGACCTTTGCATTTCATTTCATTGAAAAGATAGATAGTTGTTTACATCCTCCTAGGAGGCAGATTACAAGACCAAAAACATCAATGCACATCCCAAGTGGATGGCAACACCACCCGTAAGCCCTGAGCCCCTGCCTTAACCCAAATCCTAAGCTCATCCTTGATGTTTTGCAACAGGAGGTGCATGGATGGCTGTGCTCCATCGAAGACGCATGAGTTTCTGTGTTTCCATGTCATCCATGTGACCAATAGGGTGGTAGATGCAAGCCCTTTGCAGAGAGGCGCCGGCGTGTCCTGTTTTGCTCGGTGCCACCAGTCCAAGAGGCTGAGCTCACCGTCCGGCGGTCGAGCAGTCATCCGCAGCCAGGCTAGGACCTCGTGCCACACCTGTCGGGTGAAGGGGCACTCCAGCATGAGATGGCGCATCGACTCCGTCGCCTGGTCACAGAGGAGGCAGCGCCGGTGGTGAGGAAGGCCATGTCGGGCTAGGCGCTCCGCCGTCCGAGCATCTGCCCATGTTTGCCGACCAAGTGAAAGAATTTGACTTTGGGTGGCGCCCATGTCTTCCACACCAATTTCCAGGAGCAACAAGGCGTCGATCCATGGAAGGTGGCTAGGTAGCATGAGTTGGCCGTGTAGATGCCGGAGGCCGTCCACTTCCCGATTAGCTGGTCAGGTTGGTCGTTGAGCGCGGTGTCTTGGATCATGTGCCAGAGCGTCAAGTACTGACCGATCTCGTGGATTCCAAGCAGCCCTTGGATGTCCCTAGCCCAGGCATTGTCGAGCATACCTTCAGCGACCGTTCTGGCATTGCGACGCCTCTTGGGGATGCAGTTGTATAGTTGCGGCATCAGTTCCTTGATAGCCCTGCCGCGGATCCATCTGTCCTCCCAGAAAAGCGCTCGCTGGCCGTTCCCAATGCGCATGATGGTCGAGGCAAAGAAGAGCGCGTGCTCGTCGACGGAGAACTGCAGGACAAGGCCGCTCCATGCACGGTTGTCGTCGGTACAGGAGAGCCATAGCCACCGCAGCCTGAGTGCAAGGCCAGCTCGTTCAATGTCCTGGATGCCCAGGCCGCCAAGGGAGATGGGGGCGACGGACACGGCTCCGGCTTACATGACAGTGTCCTGCGTTGGCGGCGGCCCGACCAGCCCAGAGAAATCCACGTTTAATCTTTTCGACCATCTTAAGGGCTCTTTTTGGCGGAGCATATGCAAGCAATTGGTGAATGGGGATGGCGCATAGGACAGATTTCACCATTGTCGGGCGACCGGGCTTGCTCATGAGCCCCTGCCTTCCAGGGTTAGCGGGCGCCCGACGATTTTGTCGATGACGGGCTGGAGCTGCGCTGTGGTGGGCCTTCGTAGCGTCAAGGGGATGCCAAGGTAGGTGGTTGGGAGATCCACGACAGGGCAGCCCAACTGAGCAAGCAACGACGTGGCCATCTCCTGGCTGCAGCGAAGGAGGCTTGCAGAGCTCTTGGCGAAGTTGACGTTGAGGCCGGAGGCGCGACCAAAGAGGTGTAGGATTTCCTTGACCGCATCAAGGTCGCTAGCGGTGGGGTGGCAGAAGAGGACGACGTCGTCAGCGTATAAGGATATAGGAGGGACGTCTTTCCTTGGGTGTAGTCGTTGTAGGATGCCAAGCCGGACGGCGTGCTTGAAAAGCTTGTCGAGCACGTCGACGGCGAGGACGAAGAGAGGCGAGGACGAAGAGCTGGGGCGACAAGGGGTCACCTTGCCTCAATCCACGCTGATGCTAGATAGGGGGGCCCGGGTTCGCCGTTGAGCAGGACGCGCGTGTTCGCAGATGATAGCAATATCGACAACCACTCGAGGAATCTGTCCCCGAAACCATAGCATCGCAGGGCCTCGAAGAGGAACGACCAAGATAGCGAGTCGAAAGCTTTAGATAGGTCAAGCTTGAGGAGGACTCGCGGCTCACCCAACTGGTGTAGGAGCTTTGCCGGCTGTCTCACTAACACGAACTTGTCGTGGAGGCTGCGGCCCGTGATGAACGCGTTCTGGTTGTTGCCGACGAGGGTGCTGAGTCACGGGGCCAGCCTGAGCGACAAGACCTTGGCGAAGATTTTCGCGACCAAGTGTATGAGGCTTATGGGCCAGGTGACTAGCATTGGGTCGCTTGGGTAGCAGTGTTAGAAGCGCCTGGTTGAGCTTGCTCAAATCCCGGCCTCGGAGATCAAATAGCTGCTGGAAGACGGCGACGAAGTCGTCTCGTACCGTGGGCCAGCATGCTCGAACGAATTCGGCGGTAAACCCGTCAGGTCCGGGGGCTTTTCGAGCAGGCAACCTTTTTATTGCGCTCCAGATCTCCTCTGTGTCGAAGGGCGCTTACAGCTCGTGCCGGTTATGGGCCTCGATAAGCTGGGAGAAGTCGAGGGTGTGCTCCCTGGTGACTGCAGTGCCCAGGAGAGCGTCAAAGTGCGCATACGCGGCCTCAGCCATCTCGGCATGCTTAGTAAGGACGCCCCTGTCTGTGGCAATGTTGAAAACCCTATTTTTCTGCCTCCTGTATGTGCATTGACGGTGGTAGAACGACGTGTTCGCGTCTCTGTCCTTCAAATTGGTGATCCTAGCACGTTGGTGGGCAATGGTGCGGTCGAGGGAGGCTAGCCCAAGGTAGGAGACCTTTAGTTGCTTGCGCAGCTGGTTTTCATGGGCGGTTAGGTGCCTGCTTTCTTGCGCTTTGTCGAAGCGGGAGATGAGCTCACGGGATATCGCCATCTTATCTCTGACATTGCCCACTGTCTTTGCGCTCCAGCTCGAGAGCATGCGTGCCGTTGCTTGTAGCCGTAGCATGAGCCTCTGGAAGGGATCGGCGTCCCAAGCGGAATTCCATGCCACCGTGACCGTGTCTTGGAAGCCATCAAGCCTCAGCTAGTAATCTTCGAAGTGGAAGCGGCGATGTGCCGCTGGCATGGGACAACAATCTAGAAGCAGGGGACTGTGATCCGAGATGATAGATGCCAAGCAACGGAGGTGACATTCCCCGTGGGTTTCCTCCCAATCGACGGTGCAAAGGACCCGGTCCAGACGAACTAAGGTAGGCGGTGACTGCTCGTTGGGCCAGGTATAACGGCGCCCATTGAGGTATATCTCTTTGAGGAGTAGGTCATTGATGAGTCTCCTAAACCTTCCCATCATGCGTCGGTCGAGGTTGTCATTGCTTCTGTCTGCGGCCTGGTAGATTAAGTTGAAATTGCCACATAGCATCCAAGGGCGTCGGCAGTCAGCTCTGATGTCACGCAATTCTTGCAAGAATTGGATCTTGTCGTCGGTGTTTTGTGGGCCGTAGACAACAGAAATCCACCAGGGCATGCTCATCCCCGTAGACACCTTGTCCGTCAGCACATTTGTGGTGAACAATGGGTCAGTGCCCTGCTCTTCCACGCAAGAAGGATGCTGCCACGAGTGCCAATGGCGGGGAGATAGGTGTAGTCATCAAAGTCAGGGCCTAGTGTCTCGAGGACAGTGGACGAGTAGATTAAAGCCATTTAGTTTCCTGAAGGCATACAATAGATGCTTCGGCGATGTCAATCAGCGATCGGACGGCGAGGCGTCTAGCACGGGCATTTAGACCTCTGGCGTTAGAGATTACAATCTTAAGGCCGCAATCCATTGGAGAGGGATCGACGGCAGGGCTAGTCTAGGCGGGTCAATTCTCGCATGCGATGTCGACGCTTGCTGCGGCTGGTGTGGGGATGGCCGTGACAGAATCTGTCTGTCAACCAGGGCAGCGATCGCGGTGAGGACGGCGAGGGAGATGGGCGCGGCGAAGACACGATCGTAGGCAGACATCTCGGCAGCGGTAATGACCTGGTCAACACCGATGATTCCCAGGGTGCGGAGGATCTGAACATGAGCTCTGCGCTCTGCCGTCGGTGGTGCTCCGGTACTTGCTCGCATGGCTGATCGTCCGCGGCGCGGCGAGAAGTTGAGCGGTTGCCGTCGTTGCTTTCTCCCTGGCGGCGGTAGTGCGGCTTCGAGCTCCTTGGTGGCTGCTCTGAGGAAGTCCCCCAAGGGTGCATGGTTGGGGCACAGTAGGTCGGCTCCGGCGGCGTAGAGTGATCGGCAGCGTGGCGAAGCGTCCTGGCGCAGAACGCAGGGGCGTGGGATCATCGACAGGAGGCGTGGCTTCCGTTGCCTGCATGGTGCTGGACTCTGGCAGGGTGGACTGGGCTGTTTGCCTGTGCAGGATGTAGACGGGTTCCTCGTGGTGGGCTTCCTTGCATGGGCTGGGCTGGGCGGGCCCGCCAGGGGTGGCCGGTGGCGTGGTCGCGTCCGGTGATCGCTGCAAAGGAACTTGCAGGTCGGCAGAAGCCTCCAAGGCGTGTGCAGGAGGAGCAGCAACTCTTTGCCCCGACAGGATATCTTCCTCGGTAGTTGGTCCCATCAACAGGGAGTCTGGGACTTCACTTTCCAGCGCTGCGAGATCCCGAGGAGAACAATTGTTGGTCATGTCAAGGTGGGGCCCTGCGGGAGTGTCGTGAGGTGCAGCAGGTGTCATGCTATTCAAACTGGTGGGCGACCCAGTCTCAGGCATGGACGGGTTGTCCCCACTGTCTGGCACGACGGAAGGCTCAGGATCAGCGGTAGTGGGCTCGACCGGTGGCGTGGGGGAGGGTGCGACGAATGGATGTGCGCCATCTGGCATAGGAGAAGTTTCTCCATGCCTCGGATCTGGGGCGGTCGTAGTGGTCGTTGGTTGGTTGGCAGCTGTGGGCTCTGGGTGTTGCCGCTTTTGTCGCCAAGAGCAGCGTCCACTTTGGGGAGGGGCACGAGGCCGACGCTGCCGTCGTGGGCCCCGCAGAAGCGGCCAAGGCTCCATGGATCGTTCGCCGGCTGCGGAGGACCGCCGTTGGCGCGGTGGCGGGGCAGGTCAGCGCGCGTCAGACCAGTGGCCATCCATGGTGAGCCCATCAGCTCGCCGTCGTGGACCGTGCATGGCACAAGCAGGGGCGTCCAGAGCCATGTCATCTGCACGTCCGGCGGGAGCGTCAGGGTTGCCTTCGTGACGATGGCGTTTGCGACATCGACGGCGAGGGCCGCGTCTGGCTGCATGATCACCGTTGGCGGCGTCGTTGCCGTTGTCGGCGCCTCCATTTCCTCCGTCAGCGAAGGCGGACATAGAAGGAGGTTGATCAGCAACCTCGGCATGGACGATCTCGATGGACACAGGGTAGGTTAGGGTCCGGACGGTCGGTGGCTCGGAGGCGGTGCGCGCGGGGATGAGTTCGACGACCTCGAGGATGGCGTGCTGGCGGATGGCGGCGACGTCGTTGGTGCGGGCGGTGAGCCGGAAGGTGGCCATGTCCACCCTAGAGCGCGTGTGTGGGTGGATGCGCTCGACCCAGCATCCATGGGCGAGGAGGGACTCCACCGTAGATTGGCTTGTGTGGGGATGCCACGGAGCGCGAGCTCGACGCGGTGTTCCAGCCTAGCGCTGCCGGCATGCGCGAGCTTGCACCAAGGGTGGATGCTGAGCGAAAAATTCGCGTCGCCGATGAAGTGGTCACCGGAGAGACGGTCTTTGAGCTCTTGCTAGGCGAAGATTATGAGAAAATCTTCAGGTTGATGGAGGTGGATGGTGAAGTCGCCTGTCCGCAGGTTGAAACTTGCGTGGAGGACGCGCGCCACTTGGTCGGCGGTGACTGCCGGCCTGGTCCCAGTGATGGAGGCCACCATCGCCCGTCGCAGGACCTGCTCCGCCTCGTCCATCTCCGTGCTGCGGGAGAGGACGACGCGTACTGGACTCAAGGAATCAACAGTACGCGCCATCGTCGTTGTCGTAGCAGGGGCACGCACCGGACCCAGAGGATCGACAGTGCGCGCCATGGCCGTTACAGCTGGAGCGGGGTGACGGGGAGGGGGCGGTGGCGCGGCCGCAGCCTGGGCGCGCGGCGCTGGTGGTGGCGGCGGTGGTGGTGGCGGGGAGGTGCGACGTCGCTGGGAGGGGGCTTCATCCTGGTGCGCATGGCGGGCTCGAGCGGGCTCGAGCGTGGTCGTACACGCGCTGCTCCGGCGTGCAGTCCCGGCTGCCATGGCCAGAGAGGAGGCATCGGCGGCACCGGATGTCGTTCGTGCAGTCGCGGACGGCATGTCCAGGCTCAAGGCACCTCAAGGCACCTGAAGCAGAGCCCACCATCCATCTCTGGGGACGGGCTGCGATGGCGCTGCGGGCGGTCCCTTGCACCTTGGGGACGGCGTCGCTGGTGGTGGCGGCGCCGAGGCTGTTGCCAGCCATCCGCGTCGGTTCTGCAGACAGCGTCGGCGTTGGCGCGGTGAATCTCGGAGCGGGGGCCGATGCGCGTGGCGGCCGGTGCACGACGAGGAGCGGTCTCCGGCGCGGTCGGGGGCGGCGGCGGTGGCGGCGCCGGCGCGGTTCGAGGAGGCGAGCGGGCCACGTCGCTGTAGCTGCGTGAGCTGTCGCCCATGGAGCCGTCGTCGGAGAGCCAACGGTCTTGGTGGCGGTGGCCGTGGCTGTCGCAGCTGCCGCTGGACGACATGGCGGGGGAGGTTGGGAGGAGGGGCTGGGGAGGCTCAGGCGGAGGCTTACCGGCGGGGGGTCGTCGGCGGCGGGGTTAGAGGTGGGAGGAGGGGGCTAGCAGGGGAGCTGGTGCGGGAGCCATCCATCCAGCCACTAGGCCAGCCGCTATTTCAGTAAACGATTTGATGTGTTAAAGAATAATATATGTAGAAGTCATATGTCTGATGGGAAAAAAATAGGTATATCTACTTTTTGCTTGTGTTGTCAGTATCATTTCCGGCTTCAGTTAGCTCAAAAAGATAATTCAATGAGCAATTTTTGTAGCATGTGATTTTGCTTTTCCAGGCCAATGAAGTGACTGAGCCAAATTAATAATACTGTGCTAGAAGGATACTCGGAGGTATTTCACTTCTTGTATTATTTTTTTACATTTTAGCATCGTGTCTGTTTACGTTGACTTGTCTGCATGCCTGAATGTTTCGGTACCTATTCCAGCATGCCGATGCATTCAAACCTGTTTTTGCTTTCTCCCCAGGCAGTTACGATATAACTGTGTTCACAGCACTCTTTGATTTTCTACAACTATTTTTTCAATAGGCTTGCTTTTGAGTATGTTGTTCAATTTCGGAGATATAAGATTTCAGGAAAAAAAAACACTATTCAGATTATAGTGCATGTGCTCCTTGTCTCCTTGTTCGATTCGGGAGCCAAGACAAGTCATTTATTTATATATTTGGCAAGACAAGTTCTTTATTTATTTTAAAGTTGCCTCCCAGATGATTATTTATAGCTTGTCGGTTCATAAGGAACCATCAAGCATTTTTGGCTTGTATTCATATTCCTGATGCTTGGATGATTGATGTTGTGGCAGCTTGATTTTTTTTTTTTTGACACTGAAGCTATATTACTGAAGAAATGTTCCTATTCTACAAGTAACCAAATATGTTACTGTAGGTTTGATTTCGCAATTTGAATAGACCACCACAGTTAAACATTGTATTAGATCTTTGCCCTTAATTGGATCTTTTGGCATGTAACACAAGCTCCTTTTGATTTGTTGGTGCGCTGGGCACATAACTGTCTGCGCAAATAACAATTTGCCACAAATATATTGAGAGCCTTCTATGAGCATATCCGATTGAAATTTAGATAACAAACTGAAGAAGGCAGAAAGGCCATGGGCCATGGCGCAAGTGAAGCTCAAGTCAGTCCTCTAGGTATTCAAGGAGGTACTGCACTTTGACTGAACAATATGTGGATGCCACCACAATGATAGGTTGTACATGTTCTAACATTGTTCTTCCGCAGTTAACGCGCTACTTGCGGACTTGTGTGCATTGCTTCCTAGAAATAAGAGTCGTATTAGTTGTCATGTTTTCCTCTCTTTCTCGTCTTGTGGTGGGCGGCGGCGAGCGCAGCTGATGCCAGTATGCCAATGTGAGCTTCTCACACACCTTGGTTTCCTTAGCTCATGATCACTCTTTCTACGCATATATGCAAGATTGTGCGATGTTCTCTCTTCTCTGGCTCCTTTCTCCTTTATTTTGTTAAATGAACCTCTAGCTAAGAAGATGATATTCCTTAGGTTGGTAGTTTGAATGATAGTTTTTAAACATATGGCCACACGGCCCAGCTTTATATATAAAGCCAACAACCAGCATCACAGAGTTTTACACCGGGTTCGAAACCCACCATAGTACCATAACAAGCCAGCCCAGTTTGAATGATAGTTACACTGATGTATAGTCAACAGTTCTGTACTTGGCAATTTTAGCTAGCTTTGGAGTGAATGTGATGATAAAAGAGAAAGGAGTGAATGATTTCTCTCTCTCTATATATATTGCGTTCTGACTGCCCTTCTTAATTATTTACAAAAACAATATGGCCATTAAATCATGTAACCTGAGGCTAGCACCACCTGCCCAGTGAGGATACAAAGACTTCATTGCCAAATTCTGAATGTGGTTATTTATGTCAGAGTGGATGATTCACTCATGTCTTTGGTTCTTTCATCTTGAATGCAGATATGCATTTCACAATAACTTTCAGTTTTTGGGCTTCTTTAATAAGAATGGTGTTAGTTGGTCTTGTTCTTAAGTTTAATCCAGCGGCATGAATGTAGATAGATGGTAATGTGGCTTCCTTGTTTTAAAGGTTAATCCGGCCAGTGGCATGAATGTAGATAGATGGTATGTAGCTTCTTTAATAAGAATGATATTAGTTGGTTTTGTTCTTATTTATGTTTTTTTTGCATTAAAAAAACTAAGCTTAATTTTAGCATTTTCAAGTGCTGTTTCAGTATTCCCAACATGGATTTTCACTTCACCTGGTTTTGTGTCCTGATATAATGAATTATGGGCTAGAAGACTTCATTTATTGGCACTCTATTTATTTTCAATGATTTAAATTCAGTATCTTAGTTTATGTACTAGAAGACTAGAGTGCTTCATCTATTTGCACATATTGGCATTTGATTTATCATCTATGGTTTAAATTAGGAAGGAAGGCGCCGAGCTGGAGGAGGTGGTGCCACACAGTACGTAGGATATTGACACGGCTCATTCCATGGCTAGATGTTGCGGGTTGCACCATTTTGGAAAGAAGTTGCGCCTGTGACATATTGGTCTATTGTGTTACATTCTAGAGCAAGTGTTGGCCAAAAAGACCTAGATAGCTACAAAAAATACATCAAGATGATGCGGTTTGCACTATTTTCTGGTCCTATTACTATTTTTTAGATTAGTAGCCTGATATTAGTAGCATGAGAACAAATATATTGGTGTTTTCTGCAATACACTTTATTTTCTGCAATACACTTCATTTGGTTAAGCACTGATTATTAGTTACTTTCAGTTTTGCCAATAGTATGCAAATAGACTACTAATGATTCTACCCAGTATGGTTACAAAAAATATCCTGCCTTTTTATTTCAGTTCTTAGCCTGGTTTCTTGTGTTACTGGACAGTGTAGAAACTTCAAACGGTTGTGAGCTAAAAATATGCAATAGAAGAAGTTGCAGTCAAACAACAATAGAAGAACTTTTAAGATATGCTTCCGTTGTCTTTGCATAGGTTTGCTACCATGGGCACGTAGGTGGAGGTGATAAACGTAGGTTTTGCTGCCGCTGCCTGCAGTGCTCAAAGGTATAAATAGTGTGTATGTATTTTCGTTTCTAAAGCAATTTTTCTACCGTTTTAGTATTATTTGTACATTGAAAGGAATCTATGTACTGCAATGATTATGTAAGAACATATTTTGCTGGTAGAATTTATCCTTACAAAATTTTAGCTGTTCAGATTTTGCTTGTACAATTTATCATTGTAGTCTATAGCTCAGGTTTTCCATTTTTTGCTTACTGCTAAACTGAACTGAAGTGTGGTTGTTTGCTAAACTGAATTGCGGTGCTGTTTTGCTGCTGAACTGAACAGCTATATTGATGTTGCTGCTTTCCTGCTGAGCTGAACCATGTCATGCTGCTGTTTGAGCGGAAAAAATCATGTATCCCATCATTGCTATGGAAGCCATTATCAAAATTTAAATTGTTCCGCTGAACTACGGTACGTTTAACTGTATCGTTGTTTCTCTGCATTTTGTTGTTGTCTGCCTCCGGTTAATTGAAATTGTTGTCTGAATTGCAGTGCAGTTAACTGAAATTGGACTGAGGATCGTTGCAGCGGCAAAGATGCTAGGTCGAAGGGCTCAGAGGAGGAAGAGGAGGACGTAGGAGGGGTCATCAAAGGGGTGGAAGGAGCCAGGATGGGGTCAGAGGGAGTAGCCGAAGGAAGGTGGCGGGACCGTCGAGGACGTTTCTTCCAATGCATGTTGTCGGACGCTGCTGGAGCTCAGCTTGGATGGGCAGCCACTGCCCTCCCTTTACCATAGTTGTGGAGGCGACGGGAGATCTGAGCCTCCGACGATGCCGGCAAAGGCTTTTCCCCTGGTTGCTTCGCTGTGTCTGACTGTCGTACGTACCTAGGCGTCTGGCCCGCCTAAGACCTTGTTTGGTAGTGGAGTATTTGTGGGGATTGGTGGGGATAATACTCTAGAGGATTTGGTGAAACCCCTACCTTCACCCAATCCCCACAAAACCCCATTCCATATACTCCCGAATCCCCACTCCTAAAAACCGTTCATTTGGTTGATAGGGATTGAAGCACAGCGGAAATTGAAATGAACAAGGGAAATCAACATGCAGTAGCAAATATTTAATTCTTATACCATTGGCCACACGGCACTGACATTGAAATCTGAACTAATACCAGGTCCAACACGGCAGTAAGTACAGAATAGATAGTTCGGAACCCAGGATACAGAATGTTGTAACAAGTTGTTGTCACAATTCTCATGACCCACAATAGATCATGGCAATATTCCAAATTCTGACCAACCATGACACTACAAAATGTTGTAACAAGTTGCACCAATCAACAACAAACCCAGTCTTTAGACCAACACAACATCAGAAGCGAGCAAACATCTCAGGTGCCATCAGTGGTAGAAACTGCGGCGATATGTGCCACACTAGACGGTAGCGGTGGCTGCGGGGGCTTTTGAAAATGGAACCTGAACAAAAAAATGCATTGGAATTACTTAGGCATGTAGACACCACAAAGCAAAGTTGTACAAGCAGATACTCACGATGGCTACTGACACAGGAGCCAGTAAACTAGGTGTACATCGGGCAACTGGACACTAAATCACCATGGCAAATTAACAATTACATAGACTACCGTAAAGCAGCGATGTGCAAGCAGATAATCACGATGACTGCTACTAACGCGTTCAGTTGCACATATAATGAAATCTGGATGACAAGCGTAGTCATGCATGTAACAGGACATGACAATACTAGTGTTGTGACCATGCACATGGCATTTGAAGGAGAAAGGCTACAGGTGTGAATTTTACATGGAAACTATATCTTCTTATTGGAAGGAATAGGTTGGCATCTGTACGGCAATGCACATAGTTCAATTCTAGAAATAGTAACCTGCTAATAAACCATCTATGACCCACATGGATATCGAAACTAACCAACAATTAAGAAGTTGGAATATGGACTAACCAACAATTAAGGGATGATCATAATGGATCAACCATATGGCAACCAAAGCAGTAGACTACAGGAAGTCAGAAAGCTACAGGGAGCGGCTACTTCTACCATGTCATGTATACTTTGAATAGCATATAGTAACAGATCATAGCGCAAATAAAAAAATCCTAGATGACAAATATCACACCATATATCCACATCACATTCAAAAAGAAAAAAAAAGAATACATAAGGTTCATATTTTGCATAGCAAAGCAGATCCACCATACCTGAAACGCCTTGTTCAGCGGTTCCTCATGGTAACTTGGCCATCTCACCGCGAAGCCAAGCTAGTGCACTGCCATCATTATCCTCGACGGAGCTGAGGAATATCTCGCGGTTGTCAACACTTTTGAAGACCACAAAGGCTTTTGGTTTTTCAGCGGGATCAAAACCTTGCAAGGTTCTCAAGGCAGCGATGCATTTGCTTATGGTGAATTGTTGAGCAGCTTCGTTGTTGACTTCTTTCTCTTTGATGTTGACAAACCTGTCAATGACTCCAACTAATGCATCTCCGGTACTCTTAGGTTTCATCTTGGGGCTGCTCTTGCGTCTTCTTGGCTTGTTTGTTGAGGGGCCAGCACCATTTCTTTTATTGGCCTCTACATTTGTCACACTAGCTTGTGTTTGAGTAGCCACTACATGCTCCAACCCAACCTGCCTTTGATTGACCTGTACATGCTCCACATGTGGTTGCTCTAAGATCTCGAAATCAGCATCCTTATCTTCTTCATCATCATCAGAATCAGTTTCGATATCCATGTGTGGTTTTTGGTCAGCGGTAGAGGTAAAGTTGAAGTTTCCCTCAGCAGTGTGTTCTGTAAATCCATCAAAAAGAGAATGATGTTAGTTCGCAAAATATCAAGAGGACAAAGGAAAAGCAAGAGAGAAGAAAAGCAACTTACTATGGTAGAGATTTGCAAGTGTCTCATGAAGAGGAAAGGGCTTTTTCTTAAACCTCAAGATTCTTGGACCAAATGACTGCAATATATAAATGAAGCATTAAACTTGGACCAAAATATTGCAAGTAGAATTCTACTAGAACAACAATTGCACAATAACTTACAATTGCCAGATTATCCCATAGATGAGGTTCAGCATTCAACATGAACTCGCTATCGATCCACCCAACTCCACTTTGCCCAAGGGCATCTTTCAGCATTCTATAATCCCTTTTGAGTTCCTTCTCCTTGTCATGAACCTGGGACTTGTCAAACTTCACATGTGGATTTCGTTGGTGGAACATATCCACCATTGCTGACCAGGATTCACCGCTCCAACCATTCTGGCCTCTATGATACGGAGTGTCATGCTCATGGAGTATCTCAACAAGTGACTTCTCAAGCAAAATATTCCATTGTGCTCTTGGCTTTGCACCTGCACAAACATACACAAAATGATCTATCAGTAAGCCATGAATGAAGCCATGAATGGTCAGTAGAAATATATTTTTACTACCTTGTGGAGATTTCTTTTTTCTTTGCTTAGGAGACTTCTTTTTCCCTTGCTTAGGAGATTTCCTTTTCTTACCCACTGTGCTGGAGCTTGACTGAACCGTGTTGGACCCTTTTGTTTCCATATATAGTTTAGGTAAAGTATAAAAAATTGAATACACAAAACTGAATACAAAATATATTATAAAAAAAGAGCGTATCACCAAGTTCATTATTAGAAGAAATTAAACACAAATAGTGCACCATTACAACATAAGACTAGAAAATGAAGAACATGAATAGTGTATCATTACAACACAAGACTAGAAGATAAAGAAACACACAACTAGCTATTCCACATTTGCATTGTTTCCTGGTTGGTAGTCATTCCACATTTGCATAGCGATCTGATCCCTCAAATACCCTCGTACCAAACGAGGCCTAAGGGTGTGAATCGTTTCTACCGTTGGATTCGAATGGATAGTGGCAAGTCACTAAATTCCAGTCCCACAGAGGAGAACAATATATGGCATTCACGTATCCTATAAGAAAAAGCATGATCAATTGGTCATCACGCAGGAACATTTAGGTTGTTGTTTCGATACCAAGTTTTCAGGGATCCTATTTTGCTAAACAAATTTTCTGGTGGGGCTTTTCTGGACGGGTTGATAAATTTGTGTATACGACTAAAACTTAGTTTATAAAAAACCAGGATCTTGCATCGTGGGAAAACCATGTTTGTCGTTTTTGCGAAAACTTGTTTGGCTATGTACTTGATCTTAACAAACTATTTGTTTTCAGTGGATATCTCAACAAGCTCAGTTTCATCACCCAAACCTCTTAGGGCATGTACATCGGGGCGCTTAGGCAGAGGCGCCAGGGATTAATTCCTGGTCGTTCCGCTCCTTTCCCGACCGTTTTACCTGCGTCGATGCATACTTAAGAGGCTGACGCTAGGAAATCAGTACAAAAATTGGCCACCAAGCGCTCGGCGCTTAAGTACATGCGGTAACTGATTACTTAAGCGTCTAGGAAGGAGGCTAGCGCTGTACATGCTCTTAAACTTCGACTAAGTTTTTAGAAATACTATCAACATCTACCATGCCAAATTGTGACCATATAGTATTATAGTTCCGAATAGATTTTTTACAAGTGAGTTCCGAATAGATTTTTTTACAAGTTGGTTAAACTCTACATCTTTCACTTCAGAAAATATTTCTAGGCCTTATTTTATGGAACGGAGGCAATACTTGCTTTTTATATAATCAAAACCCAAGATTGCATTGATTTTTTTTTAACAAGATAAGGGCCTAGAAGGCCCCAGAGATTTCATTAGATCACACGTGGCGGGTACAATTTACAAGGAGGTCCTATGGCATCTATTGCACAAAGAAACCAGAATTTGAAGAAAGGCCCTCCAGATTTTACATCTAGCACCCTGAGATAGAAAATAAGAAAGCAATTGGGTCCCTGGATGCCTCCGCCACCATTCGTTGGCGACCTCGAGACCATGCCGTCGAGATGCGATGCCAAGTTGCTCGGCAGCATACTTCCGACGAAGTTGCTGATCCGCCGGCCGCTCCTCCTCCTCCGGGGACGAACCACTTGTTGGTGGAGAAACGTCGAGCTCCGACGAACAGAGCACAAAAGGGCCTCTGTCTTGGAGGTAGTAGATGGGCCGCCTTGCCGGCCAAGGATCACGGCGTCGCTGGAAGACGTCGCGTGTGTCGCTCGATGGAGTGCTAGAGCAGCAACTCCGTAACACCCTGCAGGCAGAAGCCGACAAGCAGGGTTCGCTAGTGCGTCACCGCCGCTCCTCTTATGGCCACCATGACAAGGAAGAAGGAGATGCAGACTAGCAACCTCCAACCACGCGCCGCGTCGACGGAGAAGAAAGGATCCTCCGCCTCGATCCAAAAACAGCACGCCACGCCTCCACTCCTCCTCGCCACCAAGGCCAGCCAGGAGGGATGCAGTAGCATACCTTGCAGATCCAAGAAGAATCCCCACCTCGCCTCCACAGCCGGCCTGGAGATCTCTGTCTTGACTGCAGATGAGGGATGGGAAAGAGCCTGCCGCCGTAGACTTATTGAAGAAGACGGCGCTGCTTGCCGTCGCATCTCCCTCCGACCACCGGAGCAGAGAACCACCGCCAGCAGCAACCCTATCTTGGCCGGGATCCAGCAGCGAGGACCCAGGCCACCGCCTCCTCTACGGGGCATCCGCCCAAAACAGTGGCAAACAGCCACAAACTCTACATAACCCTATTTTTTCTTATAGTGAGAAAACATGTGTTTTAACCTAGGGCCTGCTAATGAAGGATCACTTGCTCTAGCCAACAGAACTACCACATGATTTTGTCAACAATTGGACTGACTTTCATATAATGTAAACCAAAATTGATAGTTGTATGACATGATTTTAAAAAATTGACAATTTGTTTTTTGGGTATTCACCTCCTCTATACCCATGAATAGTCCCGCCCATGCATGGAGAAGAGTCGGGTGGTGAAAAAGCTCTAAAAGAACGGTATGAGACAGAAATGCTTGTACCGAGCGATTATGAAGCAGAGCGGAAATCACGTCCATCCATTTGCATGTGGATTTGGATGGGATTCGCCCACCTGCCAACCCACCAAATAAGATTTCCTTCTCCAAATGCACTAATAAATGAAAGTCTCTCATATATTGATTTTGTTTGCATATTTCACTTTCTCGTGACGAATTATTCGAAACGGAGTCTAATATTTATTATCTTAAAATTTATTTTAGTTTTTTTTGATGAACTAAATCTATAAAGTTCTTTATTGTTTGAGCATGCAATCCGTATTCTCTTTTTATGTAGGGACACGAGAGACAGAAAGTGCTTTTGGCTGCCAAGGTTTAGTGATCTCGCTATTTAATAAATTTTAAAAGACATCTTTGCAAGTTATCCAAAAATCTAAAAATAATTATGTACATGTCAGTGATATATCCCACATTGTTGCAAAATCTTAACCCGAAATTCTTTTATTTATGGGCTTGAAAAAAATGACAAAATTTGATATGTTTTGGAGATTTGAAAATGTACTATTCGGATCTACATTTTGGTCATTTTTTTGTAACCCAGAATATAAAGTATTTAGAATTCATATTTTGCACGTTCGTGGGAGACATCATTTCCTATTTGCGGATTTATTTTCAGAACTTTTTAAAACTTAAGAATATAAATTTTTGATTTTTTTTTTTCAAAAATGAGAGCACACCAAACCTGCACTCCATGAGAGAGACCATCATTCTGGATGATGCTGATTTCCGCATTTTCCGTTCCCAATTGAATTTTCCATTTTCCCTCTCCGATGAAACCGTTTCCGCACTCAGAAGCGATAAAACCACCCTCCGTGCACCCGGTCCATACACCACAGCTCACAAACCGCCTGATCCTCTGCACTCCGTACACCGCCGCCGCTCCCCACCAACGGCAGAAACCCTCCCCAAATTCCAGCGACGCGGCGGAAGCTCGAGGTAGGTCGCCCGCCGCCGCCGAATCGGCCCGATGCAGGCGCCGCGGCTGACCTCGGGCGCGGTGAAGGAGATCGCGGAGCTCCCCAAAGGGCTGGGCACCATCCAGCCGGTGCTTGCGAGTGGCGGACGTGCGGCCCATCACCGCCAAGAGCGCGGCGGGGTCCGACCGGTTCCGGATGCTCGTCTCCGACGGCGTGCACTCGCTGCAGTCCATGCTCGCCACCGACCTCAACCGCTTCGTCGCCGACGGCACCCTCCGCCTCGGCTCCATCGTCCACCTCCTCGAAGTCATGTGCAGCGACATCCAGGGCCGCAGGTGCGTCCGCCATCCGCAATGCATACGCACCCATATTCTCTGCGCCGCCCACCCCCATGTCGATGTGAGTCGGTTGGCTTGTTCCGCCAGAAAGATTGGATTTTGATATGCTTGATTCGATTGGTGGGGGTACCGATTGTTCGTTGCTGTCCCTGGGGTACCAGCGGTTGCACCTAAGATGGGGATCTCGTGGCAGTCTTTTTTGAATCGTGGGTAGGGCGTTGCACATTTGGGGATTTTTGCGTTCTTTACCTTTCAACATATGAAGCAGAGGATTATTGCGTGCGGGCGTTTTCTAGAGTAAGCTAATTGTTCATGCCCATCCGCGATGGAGCGTCGTACCCGCATTGCCAGCTCACCCATCCGCGGGCGTCTCCAACGCCGCACCTCCCTCCTCTCCTCTCCCCTCCCCCGATAGACAAACAAAACACGCCATCCAACCCTAAACCACCGTCGCACATTCGAACGCGCCGCCACTCCCCACTCAACCTCACCTCCCGCCCCCCGCCACATTCCCTCCTTCACGCCTGCTCGCCTTCCGGCAACAGATCCGGCGGGGCCTCGCCGGACGATGCACCGGCCAAGGCCTCTCCTTCCAAGAGCTTCCCTCACGCCATGGAGGGATTCACTTCTACCGCCACAAGATCTACGCCCTCACTCACCTGCCTCACCTCCGGTCACTACCTCTCCTCCTCCTCTTCCTAAAAACTCGGCCTCTTCCTTCCATTGCAACACCACATGGACATGCCCAGCTGCACGACGAGATGCCGGCCGCGACACCAGGCCCTCCGCAGCGACGGTGAGAAAACCTCTCCACTCTCACCCACCGCCCCACCCCTAGAACGATTCGATTCGATTCGAATCGAATCAAATCCAATCCAATCACTCTTCGCTGCACAGAGTGTTCAAACTGCTGGTTCGTTTTTTTTTCTATATGTCCTGCATACCGATTATGGAGACGCCCCTTTCTTGATCCAGGACGCCTTCTACATGCATCCATTTACTACTAAACCTACATCTCATACAATCAGCTTTGTTGTGACCACATATTCAAAATGTTTAGTGTCGAGTCTGCATGATTTTTGCCGGAGCTTTGCTTGTTTCAGCACGCCCTTTGGCAATTTTTTCTGTTGAAAATACTAAAGTTCAAGTAGAGGTATTTTCTAAGAGCTAAAATATCTTTACTGATATTCCTTTCTTTTGGACTATAGATACAAGTTGCTTTCGCGCATTCTACGTCACAACAGGTTGTGTAGAACATGCTATCATATTTATTGTTGTGTAAAAATATATGTAGGACTCGATCCAGGATGTGAACTACAGCAAAATGCTCAAGGATGAGGAGTGCTACCCTGCCATTGCAGTCTATGTCTGGCCCAGCATCGCTGCTTGCATTGTATGTCTTCTCTATGATCCTTGAGACCTTTGATAAACAGTATCTTCCTCTGTTTCTGCTGTCATCATAGAATATTTTTCACAGCAGCAAACCTCTGCATTCACATGTGTTTGGGGAGAATAATCAGCTTTGAGTTGACAGTGAATAGATATGAGTTGCTTTTGCATGCGAGACACTAATTAAATGTATCACGGAAGAAACTTGAGGGGCTGTGACATGAATTATTTGCAAAAACAAATTAAAACCTGCTTGTGCATATGTATGAAAAGCTTTGATCTGACGTTGTATTCATAATATATGATCATCTATACTGTGCTACAGATTATCAAAAGCTTCTCGGAGTTGGTGGGCCTGCACTCTGCTTGTGTGCTATAGTGGGCACTGCAAAACCTGGCTCGCTGACTGGCCTCGTCTTCAAGGAAAGAAGGTAGCACTTGTGTCACCACCTTGTGTCTGTTGTCATGAACGGGCTGCAGAATGTGTTGGAATTGTTGTATAATTAAATCAAACCACTCCGGTGGTGCATAAGAACAAAATGCTTTGCATTGACCACAAATTCGAAATGTTTAGTGCTGAGTCTGCATAATTTTTGCCGGAGCTTTACTTGTTTCAACTTGCCCTTTGGCAAATCTTTCATTTGAAAATACTAGAGTTCAGGTAGTGGCATTTTCACAGCACTAAAATGTCTTTGAAATGCAAGCACTGTGAAACGACTTCCATTTATGTGGGGCTGTGACATGATTTTTTGATCTTTCATTGCTCTGTTTGGTTTACCATATAGACTCAAGATATGCATGCATGGATGCTTGGTATTGCTTTGTTTGGTTTACCAGTTCATTTCCTATTTTTAATCTTTCTTTACTTTCTGATGGGTTTTGCAGACAGTCTGGGATGAATCTTCGCTAGTGGCAGTGGTGGCCTTCTCTTCCTCTGCATGGTTTAGGTGAGCTTCTGCTTCTTCCCTCCTCTCCTCTCCTATGGGTGCAATGTGATACCGTGGCTTTGAGCCCAAGATCTGGGATTGGTCTTTGAGAGAATGTAAGAACTCATTAATATGAAGTGCTGGCTGTTGGGTGCCCTTTGTAGTTATTATCTTCTGAAACCTGGTACAGTTGTCTCAGTACTTGTTGGTTGTTGCATGCCAGGTTTCTTCTTATAGCTAATTTGGCTTTACCAGACATGATTCAGCTCATAATCTAATCCACAGTTTACTGAATCCGCCTAATTTTGTCTGGTAGTTAATCCTGCTATTTGGTATGGACCCAAATAGCCACTTTGAACGGTTACACCTGGGATTAACTACACAAATGTTCCCTTTTTACAATATATGGTAGGCTTTATGACTGGGTGTGTATGTGGAGCTTTGATGTTTGCTCCCCTGTTTCTGCATTCTTGTTTGCATGATTAGTAAGCTAGCCTGCAAGGTCCTCTATGCTTAGATGTTTCATAAGAATTCCCCTCTGAAGCTCTGTAATGAAATATTCTGGAGCTGTATTGCCAACAGTTAGCGCATGTATTGAATACATTTATGATCTGCTCAGCCCTTTGTATTTTCTAACAGAACATTAGTAGAGAATTTTATGTTCGAATGTGTGAGCTGTATGTTTGCTCTCTTATCAGTAAATAAATTGTTCTTATTTTAATGTTATCGTGTCATTAAAAATGTCTACTGACTCATGTTCAGTAGAGAGTCGAAGACAATGATGGTAGAGAAGGACAGCACAGTTTTTGACATAAAAACTCTTGTCCCGGGTCTTATATTTGTTTTCTTTTCTTTGGCACATGAAAGATACGTCCTGTGAGTAATTATGGCATGGAACATTGACTTGATTGTCCCACTAAAAGCATGAATGCTTTATATTAAAGCAAATGCAGTAAGCTTGATTTGAAATGTTGTCTTGGTGGCTATAGTCAGAGCTTATACTAATGACTACTATTTACGTTTCTTGTTATGAATGCACTTGTAATTTACAATGGCTACTACATCTCATTTCCTGTACTAACATTTGATTTTCCTTGATTGCTGCAAGTTGGAAGCCTGGGAGCATACGAGGAGATTGCCTGATGCATGAGTCATGTTTGGAAGCCCACAAGTCGCTGTTCCTGAAACGGAAAATTGAATGTTGGGTTGTATTGGACTGTATGCGAACTGCTTCTAGGACTGTTATTTTGGACTGTTGATCTATTGTGATCTCTGGAGTGTTAGATATGTTTTGATTGCCAAATACTGGTGCTGTGTGTACTTGAATCCTTCTACTCATGCTGCTGCGTTCAAATTGTCCCAAAATACAGAAAAGGTCTTTGCGAAATTTGGAATACAGCTGTAACCTTTTTGATGTACTTTCCTTATGTTAATACCCGCTCGATCGATTGATTTGACATGCACGCGTGGTGTTATTTCTCGCTGCAAATAGTTTTGGACCCACATAATGAACCTCATGCACAGCTGTGGAGACAAAATCCTGGACTGAAATACCCCCAGACATGTTGATGTGCATGCAGAACTGGGCAGCCTCCTCCATTAATACCCGCATGCATGCATTGGCCAATGCCTTCCAGGCTTCTATCATGCTATCTTCGTTTTTCACCCTCCCTTCTTCCCACGGTGAAAGCCAACTCTCCCACGAAACACTCTTTCATGGCTGCTGCAAACAGACCACAATGGTTCGAATTAGAAACTAAATTTTGGTTTGATTTTCACCGAAAAAGCTGCACTTAGGGGGGGAACTAAACCATGACGCTGCTTTTGCAGGATTCAAATTAAATTTTCAGCCTCTTTCAGCCCCGCTCTATAAATACACCATGGTGCTATTGAGCTTTTTTTTTTTATCACCACCCTTTCTTTTCTCTTCTTCTCTCCATGGATACCGATGATCCTATCGAATGGGACACCGTTGAAGATCAGTGTGACGGTGTGGCCATCAACCTTAACTACACCTATGTTTTTGAAGAAAGTGACTGTTAGCAAATAAACTGCGACCGGTGTGTGTCCGGCGCGTACGTGCGTGTGTGTCGGTGATGCGTGAGAAGTGAGTCTGTTCTCAACGTTGGTTTTCATCGTGTAGGTCTAGTTGCATGAGTTTGTGCTCGTGTCCGTGTCAGTTTGAGTCGGTCAGCAGCTTAGCACGTATGTAGCGTAGAGGAGCTGCATGCATGAGGGGCTGTGGGGCTGTTTCGTTTCGTGTCAGATGGCCGCGTCGTGCGCGTGCGAGTGGCAGAGCGAGCGTAGCGGCAGCTAGTGGGCAGTGTGCGTATGTGTGCGTGCGTGGGCTGTGTTTTTGCCCAGGTATAAATACCCCCTGTACAGCTCGTTGTAGAAGTGGTATGAGCCAGCTAGAGATTTCTAGTTTGAGCTGAATAAAAAGAACGCTGTCTGTGGCGTTCGTCGCCGAATATACTTGTGTCTCTAGTTCATATAGAGTTCATCTCTTCCATCAAGGGTTCGTCGCCGGAGGGCTGGTTCGGCGTGCGTCGCGGGTGGGCTGCTCGGCGTGTGTCGCCGGAGGCAGCCCCAACAGCGACGACTGTGCGTATGGTGCA
Source organism: Lolium rigidum (assembly GCF_022539505.1). Classification (NCBI taxonomy): domain Eukaryota; kingdom Viridiplantae; phylum Streptophyta; class Magnoliopsida; order Poales; family Poaceae; genus Lolium; species Lolium rigidum. The sequence continues at coordinate 59,627,879 of NC_061511.1, forward strand.
GTTCATTGTTGTTTCGTTTGATCTCTGAATTCTGTTGAATCTGACTCCTAGCTGATTTTCGCAGAGGAGCAAAGGGGAGGCCGAGCTTGAGCATGTCCACGGTGACCAGATCGGGCAAGGCATTCCTGGCAGCGGCCAGGCCGGTCGACGCATTCCTGGCCGTGGTGGTGCCGGGAGAGGCAACTCTTAGCGCGGTGGTGCCTGTCGTCGCTGTACTGCAGGAACGGCAATGAGTCCAGCAGTGAGTCTGGCACAAACATGGGGTTCTCCCCGCTGAAAACGGTGGAGACACCAACTGCTCGACGGAAGAAGGTGCACACTAGGCGGCCACGCAGATCGCCGCGCTCACCGCACGCACGGCGCACGCCATGGCACGAACCTCGTCAGCCTCTGCAGTCTGCTTGCCGAGCAGCTCCTCGAAGGCATTTCCAGTATGTTCATGCTGCCATGCAACTCGCTGTGGTTGTCTCTCAGCTCGCCACGGCTGCCATGCAGCTCGCCGTGGCCACCATGCATCTTGTCGCGGCCGCCTCGCAGCTCACCACGTAGCTCGGTCGCAGCCCACCACGCAGGTTGCTGCCTCCACCTTCCTCCTCCTTATCGTTGCCGACCACAACTTCACTCTGCTGGAAGCCAGATACACCTGCTCCATGTTCAAATCATGTAGGAAAAGTGGTCGGCGCAACTTTTCTTCCTCACCAATGAGTCCACGAGCTTGAGACAACAACTTTTATTCATCCCACAAGCCACGCCTCATGCCACGTCGTGGGCTCCACCTGTCATTCACACGACCCCTAACCCTACAAGTTTCCCCCAAATCTCCCCCTCCCGCCTGTCGCTCGATCTCCCACGCCCATCCAGCTCCCGCGCCGCAAAACCCTCGCCACCACCATGCCACCGAAAAAGAAGGCTCCAGCAAAGCCAACAAAGGCGCCGGCGAAACCGCGCACAGTAGCCCCGAAAGAGAAGCCGCCGACCATGCCGCATGAGTGGGACAACGAGAAGCGGCGCTGCGCCATCTTGACGGTGGACCATCCATGGAAACAAGCTAGTCCACGCCCATGTCACCCTATACTAGTTTGTTTAATCGGTTCACTAATTTCTTCCGAAAGGTGTGTAATACAATTCAGAGAAGCAAGGGAAGTTTAGAGAACCTATAGAGACGAGACGAGCAAGACAAGTGTACGTGAACCTGTTATCTCATGTCTTTATGAATTGCCTTTTTGACTACTCTCTCCGTCCCGATGAGTTTGGTCTAATCTGAAAAAACACTGGTTCTCCTTTTTTTTAAAACTGGTAGTAAACCACTTTGGTGCATGCCAGAGTCTAGTGGGAAATGTAATCGGAAGATGCATGCATGCGCCCCAGCGCTGGTGTGAACGTGATGAATTTTGGCCTCTGGCCTGCATGCGCCCGTGAAGACGTGAGTGAGTTTGGCTTGGCCTGTATGTGCGTGGTAGCCTCTCCGATTTTCCATGCAGTTTGTTAGAGCATCTTCGCCGGCGGCCCCGATAGTCTATTGGGCCGGCAGCTCGATTCTGGCTCACACCGACGTGTCCTAAAAAGTGTAGATTTGAAGCTTAATAAAATCGATGGCAATCCCGCGTCGATCCCTACGAAGAGGGCGCATATTGGGCGAGCCAGCGCCTCGCGCCACGTTGGATTCCACGTTTGGGCTCCACCTGCATTCGCACGACCCTAAACCCTACAAGTTTCCCCCAGATCTCCTCCGTCCCGCCCGCAGCTCATTTTCTCCAGCCCTTCGCTCCATCTCTCGTGCCCATCCAACTCCCGCGACACAAAACCCTCGCCGCCGCCATGCCACCGAAGAAGAAGGCTCCGTTAAAGCCAGCGAAGGCGCCGGCGAAACCAAACACACGGTGGCACCGAAGGAGAAGCCGCCAACCATACCGCGGGAGGAGTGGGCCGACGAGAAGCGGCGCTGCGCCATCTTGACGGCGGACCGCATACGGTGCCGCCTCGCCAGTGAAGAGAACAAAGCCGAGGAGGCGGCGGCCGCGGCCGAGGTGTGCCTCAGCTTGGGTGGCACGCCGTCCGAAGCTGGAAGCGACTGCTATCCCCTCATTGGCCGCAACAGGCGGGCGGCAGCGACGCGTTCTCAAGGAGCACTTCAACCGGAACTGAGTTGGTCCGAGCCAAGACAGTGGTGCATGCAGTCTTAGTATATTTTATGATCACGAGAGTGCGAAATTGCATGGGTGAACCTGGGAGCAAGCGCACCCTATATGGAAAAAAATATAATAATTCAGAAAAAGGTCAAAAAAATTCAAATGTTTTTGGGAATCAAAGATGATCATGTATTGTACTCGTATACGAAAGATTCACCATGGAATAACTTCTCTTGTTTCCTGGGTGAAAAAAATAGACTTGAAGGTCCTATATTAAAGTACTATTCACACTATATTCGTCATAGATTTGCTTTTTTTTTTTGCCTAAAGTCAATGTGAAACATTTTTTGGCCAAACAAATTTATACGAGTACAATACTTGATTATCTTTGATTCCCAAAAGGATTCGAATTTTTTTAACTTTATTTAAAATTACTACATTTTTTAGAGTATATAGGGTGCGCCTGCACCCGAGAGCCAAAAGTCCGGGTCACACGAGAGTGCAGCTATATTAATTATGATGTAACGTTATTTTTCTGCAGACCTTGCCCGTGTGCATGTATGTACAATCCATACACTGACATGCATATAATTAGCCAGATTTAGTTCAGTTAGCTTGTGATTTGACTCCGTCAATCTAGAGCCGCAGGAAGGTAGTAGCAGCTCCTATCCAATGCAGTTCTATCTAGTTCAGAGGCAGTCTCTCCATGTGCATGCTATATTAGCAGTAGGAGGAAACTTGAGCTGGCAGCGCAGCAGCGACATGCTCTCTTGTGCATGCTTGGGATCAGGTTCGGCACAGATGGATGACAGCGAAGATAAGGCCGTCCGGCCGCCTGGGCGCAGAGCAATGGATCCAAGCCGAAGTCGGATTTGATCGTCGTTGGATGGACGAATTGTACAACCCGGCCGACCAGCTCACACAACCTTATTTGGTAGGTGTGGATTCACGTGAACTTATTGACATGCATAAGCGAGCGTGCACATCTCCGAATTTTAATATATGAGATGACCAAGAATATTCACATGGCACGTGCGGTGTTGCATGGATGTTACATGTGACATGTGTGCGTTCTGATACGTCCATGGGCGTGAGCTGTAGCCAAGCAAGTTGCTTCCTCCTAACTTGGTACGTACAGATCTAATGCATGCAAGTGTACGTGCCTCTTCTCGGCCACCTCGATATCTCCATGCCGTTCAAAATTCTCAGGTTCAATTACAACTGCACCGCATAAACAATACTTGGTACGTACAGATCTAGTGCATGCAAGTGTACGTGCCTCTTCTCGGCCACCTCGATATCTCCATGCCGTTCAAAATTCTCAGGTTCAATTACAACTGCACCGCATAAACAATACTTGGTACGTACAGATCTAGTGCATGCAAGTGTACGTGCCTCTTCTCGGCCACCTCGATATCTCCATGTCGTTCAAAATTCTCAGGTTCAATTACAACTGCACCACATAATTAAACAATACTAATCTTGCATGACAAGGCGGAGGTGCGAGTACTTCATGTCCTGGCCAGCGGAGGCCACCATCCCGGCCTCTAGGGTTGTGGCTTGACAGTGTTGGCGACTATCACGGCAGTTCGGCGCAATGGGCCTGGTCGTGGTGTGTCCGCCATAGAGCGCTCCGGAAAGGTGAATTATGACTTATGAGCTCATCCTTTGTGGTAGGAAGCGTAGAGGTGTCGGCTGAGACTGTATGGAAGCCGCTACTAGTGGTAATACGACTGCATGCTCTGGTCATCAAGCGTGAACGTGCCTACCAACTCTTCTACATGATTTTGGATGATCGTTTCTAGTTTGGAGAATGGAGTAGCTACTTACTACTCCCTCCAATCGAAAAAATATCGATGGAGAGGGCAGGGAATGTTAGCATACAAGTGTGTACATCCCGTGACGATTAAATCTGACTAGAGCTAGTAGTTCCTAGAAGATTTCTAGAGAATCCTTGCATGGAATCCGCAGAGAGAAATCTTTGCATATATCAGAACCTAAACAAAATTCTAGACAAGGGACTAGCACTAGCTAGCTGAGAAGAAACAAAAATTCTAGACAAGTAATAGTGTTTGTAAGACTAAAACTCAAGACATATGCTATAAGTGCGGCCATCCGCGAAGAGGCAACACACTAAAGATGTGTCGTATGCATGGAAAATTTCAACACTTGTGCCAAGAGCTAGCACTAGCACACTGCACATGCACAAGATGCAATTGCTTCCAGTCACTACGAGGGATGAAAGTATATGCAACAACAAAAAACACTCTTCAAAATAATAGAAACTGTTGGAGATGTATTCTACAGACAGGGCAGTTCCGCATATCAGCTTTGTCAATTGGCATAACAATGTCAAAGAAGGCAAAGTTTGACAACAAGCATGTTGCAAAATTTACATTCTATGAAGGTAGTTTCGAAGTCAAAAAGCATTGAGGGCATATCAGTCTTGTGCCTATGGTTCGCATGTCAGTTATGTTAGACCTCATATGTGCGAGGAAATTTGACATAATCACGGTTCAAAATGGGGGCGCACTATGCATGCATGTACCTATCGATGCGTTCTAATATGTCAGGTCGTATAGGTTAGGCACCGAAATTAGGCCGAGATGCAACATATTTCCACACACGTGCATATGCTCTAATGCTAGATTTCAAGACCCCAGGTTTAAGCACTGATAACGCTGGTTTTCTCTTGTAAGTTGCGATAATTAAAAGCCCATAATGGCAAGGTCGTAACATGCAATGTTGACACCGATTTTGGCTTTGCATAATTAAATAAGTGTACAATTGCAATACAAATAAACATGATCAATCAAAATCCTTGTTAAAATTATGTCCGGTAGTTAAAAAGGAATTTTGTAAACACATGTCTACCGTGCACATGCACCACCACCAGTCTTAAATGCTCGCTGTCACGGTACGACACAAATCTATGATGGATTAGAAGAAGGGATAAGTACTTAGATAAAATAAACAGAATAAAATACACAAGGGTATTAATAATTGTGAATGCTTGTCGAGTATGTAAAATAATAGGGAGTATTTCACAAGATGATACCGGAAAGAAACTTGCCGGTACCGTTGACAAAATGAGTAGCTAGCCGAGTAGAGACAATCTCTTGGGAGTATGCCTGAATACCGGCTAAAAATGAAAATACGTTGTGTGGGACAGCGCAAGGGGCCTGGATGTAAATCCTAAAGTACAAATCTTTCATTAAGATATTGGATGGAATGGGAAATAGAGCATCGAGCAAAACTGGCCGCATGAACAAGCTGCTACGTACTACTCCTTTCGTTCCATAAATTGCAAATTTGGATTAGATATATTTTGTAAATAGATATATCCAAATCTATGACAATAATTACGAAACAGGAGAAATAGTAATAAGTACAAATGAACTCAAACAAGCAAACATGTGCCTCTTTTCTTCTAGCTAGCCCCAGGATCATACTATGTAAGCACTGGTGCTCCCTTTGGCAGCAGCTGTTCGCCGGCGTCGCCTACCGGTACGAGCACTGTTGTCTGCCGTCTTTGGTCTTGTAGACTTGTAGTCAACGTCGGCGCAAGGCCCGCATGCACTACCCTTGCCCGCCTCGTTGTCGCACTACCCTCGTCGGCCTCGTTGTCGCGACCTGCATATATTAATTCATGATATAAGTTGTTTAATCAGTTTTTTGGTGGAAATCACAAAGTTATATTAATTCATGATATAAGTTGTTTTCTAGTTTTTTGGTGGAAATCACAAAGTTATTTTGCAAGTACGGTAACAAAGAGAATGTGCTAGCCAACTAATCTAAAAATCTGAACTATTAAAAAGGGCTAGATAACATATTTTAACATACAATACAGTGGCAAGTAGTAGTAGTAACCGACACAACCTTATTTGGCAGGTGGATACCGTGAAGTTATTGACATGCATAAGCGAGAGTGAACATGTCCGAATGTGTAATATACGAGAGCATGTTTACTTTATATGCATACAAGTTGAGATCGTACAAGCCAGGCGGCAGCCTTGCTTGACCGCTGGCCTATCGCTAGACCATCTTTCTTCTACTTGTGAAATGCAATATATATGACAATGAGTAAATGGCCCATTGCAAAATCGTGAATACTAATTTAATTTTGCATGGCTAAGGACCTTGAATAATGGGTGGCTCACATATCTATAAGCCAAGGTCCATGAATATTCACGACTTATGTGTGTACATATACATGGTACGTGGTGGTACATGGACGTTACAATGTGTGAGTGTACATCGGCGTCAGCTGTAGCTCAACCAGTTGCTTCCTCCTGACTTGGTACATGCGGATCTAGTGCATGCATGATGTGTATGTGCCACTTCTCGGCCGCCTCGATATATCTTGCCGTGGAAACCATGCCACTAGCCCTGTTCCAAATTCTTAGGTTTAAAATTACAACTACATAGGCATGGGCGAGCCAACCTCCTCGTTGACGACCTGAAATCCCCCGTGGTCGGATGTGCAAGAGCTCATGTCGAGTGTGGAGGAAAAGCGGCGGCCGACCGTTGGAATGGAGCATTTTGGTTTGCCGGAGATTTTTATCCCGGTGGTGTTCTTGATCGGTTCCGGTCAGATCTGATTTTCTTTTGTATGTACGAGTCCGTGATCTGCTGTCTTATCCACACTCAGTTTTTAGGTGTGGTGTAGGTGGATGAAATGAATGGACTTGCTTCCAATTATTTTTCTATTTTCATTGGCTGTCAGATCATATGCTTGACATACTACCGATATCACACTGTTGTTGTTATGGCTTTTGAACATGAGTGCTCTCTGTAAATATTCTACCTGTTGGAGAAAGTTGCATCCTGCGTAAGCACTACAGACAAGATATAGGACCGCACTCGTGTATGAAGAGGCCCATCTGGAAAAACTGTAGCCCACTACGAAAATTCTGAGTGCTACATGGCCATGGCCAAACTTTAGTCCCACCTTGCTAAGGGAAGAGGCTTTGAAGCAACTTATAAGGAGAGCTGTTGGTGATATCTAAAATGGTAGACACACATGTAGAGTTCCACTAGCACCACATACCCGCATAGCGCGTGCGCTCGCGTGAATATTCGCGACTTAAGACGCTTGGCGATGGCGATGGCGATGGCGCGGCTAGCCTACTAGCAAATAAAATCTACGTTTTTTTTGTTTCGTCACACGAGTGAGCCTCTCATATTTGTCTGCCTGCCAACGCATGCCATCAATCCATGTGATTGGTTTCTCCACCAATGAGAGATTAGCACTGATATTTTTTCCACCGATCGTATTGAAGTACATGCTCTTTAGCTAGGATCGATTTCCGGCGCCGCTAGCAAATACTATCTACGTTTTTTTTGTTGCGCGGTTCGCTAAATCATTTTCTTTCGTACGTGGTTACTTTGCTCTTTAGCTAGGAACGATTTCCGGCGTTTTGCTTGTGTTGTCAGTATCATTTCCGGCTTCAGTTAGCTCAAAAAGATAATTCAATGAGCTTTTTTTTGTACCATGTGACTTTGCTTTTCCAGGCCAATGAAGAGAGGACGGAACTGCGGAAGCATCGAGTTGAGATAGAGCGACATGGAGACATGGGCGGGCCAATAACTTTGTCAATGGGTATTCAAAATTTAAAAAATACAATGAAAAGTAGAAAAAATAGTGAGAAAACATGTGTTTTAACCTAGGGCCTGCTAATGAAGGATCACTTGCTCTAGCCAACAGAACTACCACATGATTTTGTCAACAATTGGACTGACTTTCATATAATGTAAACCAAAATTGATAGTTGTATGACATGATTTTAAAAAATTGACAATTTGTTTTTGGGTATTCACCTCCTCTATACCCATGAATAGTCCCGCCCATGCATGGAGAAGAGTCGGGTGGTGAAAAAGCTCTAAAAGAACGGTATGAGACAGAAATGCTTGTACCGAGCGATTATGAAGCAGAGCGGAAATCACGTCCATCCATTTGCATGTGGATTTGGATGGGATTCGCCCACCTGCCCACCCACCAAATAAGATTTCCTTCTCCAAATGCACTACTAAATGAAAGTCTCTCATATATTGATTTTGTTTGCATATTTATTCGAAATGAGTCTAATATTTATTATCTTAATTTTTTTTTTGGTGAACTGGATCTATAAAGTTCTTTATTGTTTGAGCATGCAATCCGTATTCTCTTTTTTATGTAGGGACATGAGACAGAAAGTGCTTTTAGCTGCAGAGTACGTTCCAGTGATCTCGCTATTTAATAAAATTTCAAAAGACATCTTTGCAAGTTATCCAAAAATCTAAAAATAATTATGTACATTGTTAGTGATATATCCCACAATGTTGCAAAATCTCAACCCAAAATTCTTTTATTTATGGGCTTGAAAAAAATGACAAAATCTGATATGTTTTGGAGTAAGAATATAATTTTTTTTTAAATGAGAGCACACCGAACCTGCACGACCATCAATCTGGATGAACATGAATGACGCTGATTTCCGCTCAGTCCTACTCAAGAGTTGGAAGGGGTCGCCCTAGTTCCGCATTTTCCTTCCGTTCCTGCCTTCCCCCAATTGAATTTTCCATTTTCCCTCTCCGACGAAACCACCCTCCGTGCACCCGGTCCATACACCACACCTCACAAACCGCCGCCTCCTCTGCACACCGTACACCGCCGCCGCTCCCCCAACCAACCTGGTCCTACACCCAGCCAGCCGCCTGGGGTTCATCGACCACCAAAATCCGGCGCCGCGGCGGAAGCTCGAGGTAGGTCGCCCGCCGCCGCCGAATCAACCCGATGCAGGCGCCGCGGCTGACCTCGGGCGCGGTGAAGGAGATCGCGGAGCTCCCCAAAGGGCTGGGCACCATCCAGCCGGTGCTGCAGGTGGCGGACGTGCGGCCCATCACCGCCAAGAGCGCGGCGGGGTCAGACCGGTTCCGGATGCTCGTCTCCGACGGCGTCCACTCGCTGCAGTCCATGCTCGCCACCGACCTCAACCGCTTCGTCACCGACGGCACCCTCCGCCTCGGCTCCATCGTCCACCTCCTGGAAGTCATGTGCAGCGACATCCAGGGCCGCAGGTGCGTCCGCCATCCGGCATACATTACTCGCATTCTCTCTGCGCCCCCCACCCCCATGTCGATGTCTGGTCTGGGTCGGTCGGCTTGTTCCGCCAGAAAGATTGGATTTTGATCTGCTTGATTCAATTGGTGGGGGTACTGATTGTTCGTTGCTGTGCCTGGGGTACTAGCGGTTGTGCCTGGGGTACTAGCGGTTGCACCTAGGATGGGGATCTTGTGGCAGTCTCTTGAATCGTGGAATGTAGCAGTGCGTCGCACATTTGGGGATTTTACCGTTCTTTTGCTTTCAACATATGAAACAGAGAGTTAGAGTTAGACATGAAACGCTGGTTTATTGGGGGGATTTTATAATTTGCCATACTTTTCTTGCACTTCTTATTGGCGTTTTTTAGAGTAAGCTAATTCTTCATGCAGTTAGATAAACTTTGTCATGTTGTTGGGCAAGTATGTCCCATGTAATCATCTAGAGATCTGTAGTGGCCTGTAACTTTAGCTTCAGTTAATTGTATTTTGCTCGTTGAGCGTATGCCATTACTTCATTACTTTTGAGTTCTCATTCAGTCCCAGCAGAATAACTTATATTTGGTGTGGATACTGCTGATAACATGAGGGAACTTTGTGTCTGGTTTCGTGTTATGTCAAATAAATGCGGTGAACCTTTCATGCTGCTGTTATGCCAAGAATTACCCTGTCTGCAAGTGCAATCTCATTCCTCTGCGGACTCTGAGAAAGTTGGATTTCATATTCCACCGTGATTTTACATGCTGCTGTATTTTTGTGAGTGTACTCACAATGAGATGTAGATGCACTTTGCTTTTCAGGTTTTACAACCTACCAGTGACAAGAAAGTTCCAGACTCCTAGTTTGTGATTTTTTTTTTTAAGAACTACCTTTGTTGTGTAGGATTTTATCAGTCCATGGCATCATGTTTGTATGTTCGCTTCAGTGGAAAAAAACTGTCGTATTTTGTGCCAATGCTTATGGCCAACAGTCTTTCATTTTGATTGTGATTGCCGTATCAAACTAACGAAACCATTTGTAATATTTCACATGTTGTTAGTATCTGACTTGTAAGAATTCAGCAAATGTTCGGAACTTTATTTGTTCTTGTGGCCATAAATAAACAAGCATAATTGTAGAACATAGAAAAAACATGGACATGCTGGATTTTTAAATTCTTAAGGTGTGTTTAAGTATCATATTCTCCAATCTCTTCTTCAATTTGATCATGCTTCTGGAAGTAACGCCATTTTCTATTTTTATGAGTCAAGTTTGTTTATAGAAAAAAAATCCTCTGGTAACCAGATGTCTTTCTAAAAACTTTTGGATCATACTAGATGTTTGCATATAAGTTTCTACAGTTGAGCTGACAATTCTTCTCTGTTGCATTCAGGATCATTATTGTTTGCAAACTTGATATTCTGCAAAGCCAGTGTGACATGATCGGGAAACCAAAGATTTACGAGACTAAAAGTTCACGTGAAGGCCAAGAGCCTAACTTACGGGCCACTGCCATTGCCCCAAGGGTGGAACAGGTTGCTAACAATTTGTCATATGGTGGATCCTACAATGGTGTCCATGGCACATTGGACTCTTCGATTGGTCGGACAGTCAGATCTGGACCTAACAATGTGTTTTCTGGTAGTTCTCATGATACAATGTCAGCACAAAACACAATGCATACCAATGTTGTGCAGCCCAACCCTCAGCAGCCTTTTCTGAACTCTCATCAAAGCCAAAGGTTTGCAGTTCCTAGCACAGCTGGGGGCCTCGGCCCTCCTGACAATACTTATGTTCGTCCTGCACAGCCTTCGTATCAGCTGTTGGTTAATCTAGCCTTTTCCTTCTAGCTTTTTTCCTTCTCTGAATAAGATGCGCTAGCATCAATAGCGTCAGGTTAGCGTCAGGGGTTTTTCAGTTAGAATTCAGTTAGCAGTTCAGCTATTTTTCAGCTGCAGATAGGGTAGTTTGACCTGATCCTTGCGCATGACTCGATCGCCCGGACGTGGGATGGCACGTCTGTTGTGGGCATCGTGTGATCAGCACGATCAGTCCTTGCATGAATAAAAGGAAGAACGAAACAGAAAAGCTGCAAGTCGTTCGCAGCACAAAAACCTTTGTCTCTGTCCTCTGTGTTCGTGAGTGAGATCGCGAGGTAGTTAGACGAAAGGCTACAAGTGGTATCAGAGCCTAACCCCATGGTTGGGACTCCACCGCCGGTACCTCCAGCGCCGGCAGATGCAGCGGCTGCAAGCGCCGCAGCCAGCCGAGAGCCCTCTTCGCGCGCGATCGCAAAGTCGCGGACGAAGCAGGGGAAGGAGGAGCGGTGGCGGCGAGGTGGTTGTGCGGGAGACGATCGTGCGGGACGGTGGCAGCGGCGGCTCCACGTCCTGGCCGACACTCACCAAGACCAACTACACGGAGTGGGCGATTCCGATGCGCTGTCAAGCTCCGGGCCGCGGGCCCGTGGGAAGGCTGTCGACGCGGACGACGCACCCGAGCGGCGGAAAGGCAGGCGCTCGGCGCCATCCCGAGCTCGGTGCCGTCGGAGCTGGTGCAGCTCCTCGCCGCAAAGGACAACGCCAAGGTCGCCCGGGACACGATCAAGACGATGCGCGTCGGCGTCGATCGCGTCCGCGAGCGCGTCGCCGCGAAGCTCCGCGGGGACTTCGACAACCCGGCGTTCGGGACCGGGGAGAACGCCGAGGACTTCTCCGTCCGCGTCTCCGGCCTCGTCACCGAGCTGCAGTCCCCGGGCGACACCACCTCCGAGCTGGACGGCGTGTCCAAGATCCTGCGCGTCGCCCCCAAAAGGTACGCTCGGATGGCTTGCTCGATCGAAACCTTGCTTGACCTGAAGGAGCTCACGATCGAGGAGCTGAGCGGGCGTCTGACGGCGTCCGAGGGACGTGGCGAGCCAGACCAAGACGCCGGTGGCCACCTGCTCCTCACGGAGGAGGAGTGGCGCGCACGCGCTGCTAGCCGCCAGCACGGATCAGAAGGATCCGGCTCAGGTGGCAAGCAGAACAAGAACCGCCCGAACAGCCGCGGCAAGGACGCGGTACGCGGCGGCGGCGGCCCGTCCAAGGACGACAAGTGCCGCTACTGTGGCAAAAAGGGGCATTGGGCCCGCGATTGCCGCAAGAAGAAGAGGGACGAGGAGGCGCAAGCTCACCTTGTCCAGGAAGAAGGCGACGCTGATCCAGCGATGCTCCTCGCAAGAGATCGTACTCGACGACGTGCCCGGTGCGGGCTGGGCCAAGCACACCGGCCGACGCTCGCCGGTGACGTCGAACCAGCGCGCCCTCTCATCCTCTTGAACGAGGAGAAGGCCAAGGTGGTGCCAGGGCGCGCGGATGAGCCCATGGACGCCATGTGGTACCTCGACACGGGCGCGTCGAACCACATGACGGGGAACCGTTCCGCGTTCACCACCCTCGACGAATCGGTCACCGGCAACGTGCGCTTCGGCGACGGATCGGTGGTGCAGATCAAGGGAAAGGGCGACATCGCGTTCACCATCGGCGGCGGCCGCCGGCCGCGCGTTCACCGACGTGTACTTCATCCCCGAGGCTGAAGAGCGGTGTCGTGAGCCTCGGGCAGCTCGACGAGCACGACCGCGACATCCACATCAGGCGCGGCACGCCGACGATCCGCGATCGTCGCGATCAACCTGCTGGTCCGGGTGAGGCGCTCCCCTAATCGTCTCTATCAGCCGACGATGCAGCCGCCGAGCCGGTGTGCTCGGCAATGCGCCTCGACACGGCGGCATGGCGCCGGCACGCACGGTTCGGGCATGTCCATCCGGAGGCGTTGCGGAAGATGGCCGGGGAGGGCATGGTGCGCGGACCGCCACCGGCCGAGCCCACCGGCGAACTCGCGAGGCCTGCTCGGCGGGGAAGCGGCGGCGCACACCGTTCCCGCGAGCAGGCCAAGTACAGAGCGGAGCAACCGCTCGAGCTGGTGCACGCCGACCTGTGCGGTGCTATCACGCCACCAACACCTGGAGGACGCAGGTACTTCCTGCTCCTCGTCGACGACTACAGCCGCTTCATGTGGCTCGTCCTGTTGGCGACGAAGGACGAGGCCGGCGACGCCCTCAAGCGCTTCCAGGCCGAGGCGCAGACTGAGGCACGGTGCACGCTGCGGACACTCCGCACCGACCGCGGCGGGGAGTTCACGTCGAACGAGCTCGCCGCCCACTTCTCCGACACCGGTGTCAAGCGGCACCTGACGGCGCCGTACTCACCGCAGCAAAACGGCGTGGTCGAACGCCGCAACCAGACCGTGGTGGGCATGGCCAGGTCCATGATGAAGGCCAAGAAGTTGCCTAGCTTCTTCTGGGGTGAAGCAGATCACAACGGCGGTGCACGTGCTGAACCGCACCTTCACCCGCTCCGTCGACGGCGAGGACGCCGTACGAGGCCTGGCACGGGAGGAAGCCCTCCGTCGAGCACTTCCGCGTCTTCGGATGCATCGCGCACGTCAAGAGCGCACGCCCCTTCCTCCGCAAGCTCGACGACCGGAGCACGCCGATGGTCTTCATCGGCTACGAGCCTGGGTCAAAGGCATATCGTGTCTACGACCCAGCGACTCGCCGCGTCCACGTCACGCGGGACGTCGTCTTTGATGAGGCAGCAAGCTGGGATTGGGAGGAGAAAGACGGCGGCACGAGCCCGTCCCAGGACTTCGAGGTCGAATACACGGTGGACACACCGTCGAACAATTCGACTGCACGCCCACCGCCAACGCCTGCACGCGAATCGGAAGAGGAGGAGAGCTGGGATACCTCCGACCAGGGAGGAACGGCGTCGCCACGCACACCTCCTCCACCTCCGGCGACGGAGGAGCGCTCCATCGAGTTCGCCACACCACCAACGGCACCTGATCCAGAGCAGCTTGATGCCAGCGACGGCGGCGAGCCGCATCGGTACCGCCGCGTGTCCGATTTGCTGGGTCCAGGTAACACAGCCCCTGGACTTGCAGAGCGGCTGCTCCTCACCACGGCTGAAGAGCCGTCGAGCGTGGGAGAGGCACTGAAGGAGGCGAGCTGGAGCAGGGCAATGGCGTAAGAGCTGGCCGCTGTGGAAGAAAACGAGACATGGTCTCTCGTCGACCTCCCATCGGGCCACAAGCCCATTGGACTGAAGTGGGTTTACAAGGCCAAGAAGAACGAGAAAGGCCACGTCGTCAAATTCAAGGCCCGGATCGTTGCAAAAGGGTACGTACAGAAGGAGGGGGTTGACTTCGACGAAGTCTTCGCCCCAGTCGCCCGCCTCGACTCCGTGCGCCTCCTGCTCGCTGTCGCCGCGCAGCAGAGTTGGGAGGTCCACCACCTCGACGTCAAGTCGGCCTTCCTCAACGGCGAGATCAAGGAGGAAGTGTACGTGTCACAGCCTCCTGGATTCGTCAAGCATGGATCGGAGGGGAAGGTATTGCGCCTGAACAAGGCGTTGTACGGCCTCCGGCAAGCTCCACGGGCATGGAACGCGAAGCTGGACCAGAGCCTCGTCGCGCTCGGCTTCGTCAAATGCCCATCGGAGCACGCTGTCTACACGCGGGAGAAGGATGGGGAGCGGCTGCTTCTCGGGGTGTACGTCGACGATCTCATCGTCACCGGCACCGCCGCGCAAGCAATTGTCATCTTCAAGGAGGAGATGATGACTCTCTTCAAGATGAGCGACCTTGGGCTACTCTCCTACTACCTCGGCATCGAGGTGTGCCAGGAGCCAGGCCGCATCCAGCTCAGCCAAGCCGCGTACGCAGACAAGCTGCTCGACGCATTGTCGATGAGCGACTGCAACCCCACTGCCACACCAATGGAGGCGCGCCTGAAGTTGAGCAAGAAGGGGAACGGGAAGGCAGTAGATCCCACCCTCTACCGCAGCACCGTCGGCGGGCTGCGCTACCTGGTACACACGCGCCCCGACATTTGCTTCGCGGTGAGCTACCTGAGCAAGTTCATGGAGGCTCCCACCAGCGAACATTGGAGCGCGGTGAAGCACCTGCTTCGCTACATCGCCGGAACCAGGAAGCTGGGCTGCGTCTACACACGCCAAGACAAGGAGGCTCGTCTCGTCGGCTATAGCGACGCAGACTGGGCAGGGGACATCGACGATCGGAAGAGCACCGGTGGGATGCTGTTCTACTACGGCAGCTGTCCCATCTCCCGGCAAGCGACGGCGTAAGATCGTCGTCCTCTCCACCCGTGAGGCGGAGTACGTCGCCGCCACCGGTGCGGCGTGCCGGGGCATCCGGCTCAAGCGGCTGCTGGGAGAGCTGCTTGGGCGCGACGGCGGCATCACCGAGCTGCGCGTCGACAACAAGTCAGCGATCGCGCTGGCCGAGAACCCGGTCTTCCACGACCGGAGCAAACACATTCAAATCCGCTACCATTTCATCCGTCAGTGCGTGGAGAACGGCGACATCGACATTCAGTTCGTTCGCACCGACGGCCAACTATCTGACATCATGACCAAGGCGCTTGGGCGAGTGCGTCTCCAGGAACTGCGCCAAAGACATCGGCATGGTCAAGGTGAAAGAAAACTAGATTAGGAGGAGATTGTTGGTTAATCTAGCCTTTTCCTTCTAGCTTTTTTCCTTCTCTGAATAAGATGCGCTAGCATCAATAGCGTCAGGTTAGCGTCAGGGGTTTTTCAGTTAGAATTCAGTTAGCAGTTCAGCTATTTTTCAGCTGCAGATAGGGTAGTTTGACCTGATCCTTGCGCATGACTCGATCGCCCGGACGTGGGATGGCACGTCTGTTGTGGGCATCGTGTGATCAGCACGATCAGTCCTTGCATGAATAAAAGGAAGAACGAAACAGAAAAGCTGCAAGTCGTTCGCAGCACAAAAACCTTTGTCTCTGTCCTCTGTGTTCGTGAGTGAGATCGCGAGGTAGTTAGACGAAAGGCTACATCAGCAGCCACCTCCAGCATATAGAAATAGTGGCCCAGTTACTAAGAATGAAGCTGGCCCTCGTGTTACTCCGATTTCTGCATTGAACCCATACCAAGGCACATGGAAGATAAAGGCTAGGGTGACTGCAAAGACTCATGTCAATCACTACATAAATGCACAAGGTCCAGGAAAACTCTTCACTTTTGATCTCCTTGATGCACATGGCGGAGAGATTCGTGCAAAATGTTTTAAAGATGTCGTTGATCAGTTCTATGACCTAATTGAGGTTGGTAAGGTGTACTTGATATCTGGAGGGGGCCCAGGGGGGCTGAAACCTGCACAGAAGCAGTATAACCCTTTGAACAATGACTTCGAAATCAGTATGGATGCTAGAACATCTGTAGAAGTTTGTTCTAGTGATGACAACAGCATCCCCAGTCGGCGTTTCAATTTCCGACAAATCAGCGAAATAGCGAACATGGATATAGGCGCCATGCTAGATTTGCTTGGTGTTGTTACATCAGTTAGCCCTTCTTCTACAGTAACGAAGAAGAATGGTGTGAAAACCTCGAAAAGAGTCCTCCAACTGAAGGACGTGTCTGGTTGCAGCGTGGAAATAACCTTTTGGGGTAACTTCTGTGATGCTGAAGGTCAGCAGCTGCAGTTGCTGTGTGATTCTGGTTCGAGTCCTATACTTGCCCTGAAAAGTGGCCGCATTGGTGACTTCAACGGCAGATCTGTGGGCACAATCAGCTCAAGCTGCTTAAACATAAATCCAGACTTTCCTGAAGCAGAAAGGCTGAGGCAATGGTACATAACTGAAGGGAAAAATGCTGCTTTCACTTCGTTGTCTGTGGGCTGGACTGATGTCCGAAATACTGTTGCACAGATCAAGGAAGAAGACATGGGAAAATCAGAGAAGCCAGACTGGATCACTGTTATGGGTACAGTTTGGAACATCAAGACCGACAATTTTTGTTATCCAGCCTGCACCGCAGTGGTTAATGGTACCCGCTGCACTAAAAAGGTCACAAAAGATGTTGATGAGATCTGGCAATGCGAGAGCTGTGAACAGAGCTCTCAAAATTGCGAGTATAGGTACATGCTCCCATGTCAAATCCAGGATCACACCGGGACTACTACGTATGCAACTGCATTCCAAGATGCCGGCGAGGAGATAATTGGCCTCCCAGCGCAAGATCTTTTCAAGATAAAACATGAAGATCAAGATGATGAAAAGTTTGCAGAAATCATACAACGGGCCCGTTATCAGCATTACTTATTCAAGCTGAAAGTTAAGGAAGAAACGTATAACGACGAAGCGCGTGTGAAATGCAACATTGTTAAGGTTCAAAAATTGGATGACACAGCAAAGGAGAGTCGCTTTCTTCTGGGAGTAATCGATAGCCTTTTGGCGGAAGATGGCTCAGGCTCAACCCCTGCGGTGAATGGCGGTGTTGCTATTAACGCTGGTTTCACATCCAACAATACCTACGCCATGAATATGGGTTTCCCAAATCAGTTTGGGCAGCAAGCGAGCTTATATGGTGGGATGCCTTCTACACCATCTGCAACACGGTATGCACAGACTGGTCATGTCTCTAGGGACTCTCCAGTGCAGGTAAACTCCTACAGCCCTCCAGCTGGTGGCAATGCGAGCTCAGGTCTATGCTACAAGTGTAGCCAGCCTGGGCACTTTGCTAGAGACTGTCTGGCGCAGGCTGCTGCTCCCCAGCGTCAGACTTACGGAAACGGGGCCGCCACTTCAGGAGGATACAACAGGCAGTCCTATGCTGGTAATTTCTGAAGTATTGTTGGCTGATCCAATAGTATCTGTGTTTGGGTTTAGCTGCGTGGCGTCGCCACTCATTCTGTACAGTTGCTAAATATGCCTAGTGTGTTTGCGGCTATTTCCAGTGTTCACTGGGGTGCCTTTCTTGTGCCAGTTCCTTCATCGGGGATCATCAGTCCTCCGTTTGTAATTAGGCTTGGTAGCTAATAACTTGAAGAAGCTTGCACTTTAGGTGTCATTGTCATTTCCGGTGTAGATACGGTGTGCTAGTTTGGTTCACTTTGTTCTGATGATGATCTTTAGAGCATCTTCATTGGTGGCCCCCAAATAAGTGCAGGTGTTGGCACTGCGCTGGCACCTGCTATCCAATTTTGGGAGCGGTTGCACACACCAGCAGAGTCCCCTAAAATAATTTTGGGAGCGGTTGCACACACCACCAGACTCCCCCAAAATAAGTTTGAACATGGCCGCCATGACGAGATGGTCCCGTCTCCTTTGTGTCCGCCCGCTGGTGTGAGATCTCGACGGCGTGATCGAAGTTGGCGTTGTTGATGAACTCACGCTCTTCCTTTTTTGGTCTCTGGAAGCGCTACGCGTTGAAGGAGGCTAGTATCGCCGCCTGGTCCGGTCACCGGGGATCGCCCCACTACGCCGCGTCCTTCACCGTCTCAGCTTCTGCGTCTGCTATGTATGCCTCGTTCCACTCGTCAAACTCGTTTGTGCATGACCGTTGGTTTCATCAGTGGCCGGCCACAGAGCATACGAGGTGTCGGCCGTTGAGTCGTTGGCAAGGCGGCCCCACCCAGGAAAACCATTGTGATGCTTGGTGTCAGTGCGTCCGACTCGCGCCCTTTACGAAGGGGCCGGCACGAGGTTGCCGGCGCTTCTATTAGGCTCGAAATCGCGCCGACGTTTTTTTGGTGCGCGTCGGTCGAGTCGAAAAAACGCGTCTGCCTCCAAATAGCTATCGGGGCGCCGGTGGTGGAGATGTTCTTAGTACTGCTTGTGCTATATTCATGCATTTGCACTACTTGGTCGTCACTTGTTCAATATCGAGAAAATTAGGTTGCCATTATTTTAAACTAGACTAGATGGAGGGGCTAGATGTAGAGCTTTGTTAAGATGAAAGGCACTGTCACAAGATTGTACATATATCAAAACGTGTGCTATGTGTTTCATGTGTCAGCACATAGTCACTTAGTCTCAGGTGGTACTCATCGTGTCCGGCAAAATTCTAGTTTTGCACTATTTGTATTTCTTGAAGTAGGGAGTATAGTTTCCTAAATTGGTTTTGCTACACTATTAAATTTGCATTGTGATTCGTGTGCTCTATGAGTTACTGGTTGGGTTGCAACTCAAAATTTTCTGTTTCAAGTGGGCTTGCAATTGAGATTTTTTTTTTCAGTTGCAAGTTAAATTTTAATTTTGTTTTGTTCAGTTACAAGTAAGTTGAAAATTGCAACTAAGACTTTTAGATACGAGAGTGACCACTTAACTTGAGAATTAGTCACACCCTTCCTGAATATAAGTGTAATACCTTTTTTGGTTAGGGCATCTCCAATGGGGCGACGCGACCATTTGCGTCCGTGAAGATCGAAAATGTGTCTGGGCTCTACTCCAGCGTGGCGACGCAAAGTGACCAGACCGTCCGTGGCGACGCAAACCTGGCCCAAATATGCGCCAGGTTTGCGTCTCCGTGGACGCTGCGCGGTCAGGCCGAGCGTCCTCCTTTTCTTACCCGGTCCCGCACGTTAGGGACAATGAAATTGTCCGCTTCAATTTGCTTCTTTTTCCCTTTCTTTGCTGCCCTAGTGCGACGCCACCACCCGAACCCCACCCACCGCCGCACCGCAATACACGCCGTGCGCTCGGTCCTCGCCTTGCTAGAGAACATGATCTCAGTCGGGGTAGGCTTTGACGCGCACCCGTCGCCTGTTTGGGGGCCAAACTTTGCCGGTTGCGCTGCCCGACCTCGCCGCCCACGACCTGTTCGATCAGTTGCGCTGGTAGGTTTCTTGCTCGTGTTTTCCGCGCTATTGTGCGCGTCCATTGATCCGCAGATCCTACCCACGCAGATGGACATGTGGTAGATGTTGGACAAGTTACGCACGGAGGTTGTTGACTCCTCTTTCGACTAGGAGTTAGACCAGTCGACGCAGACAATGGCTACTGCTGCGGCCTCCATCCTCCACGAGTACAATTCAAGCCAGAGGCCGGTGCACCGGGGCTCTGTGAAGGGACGCTCAAAAAACCTGTCGCGCAACAGAGTGGAAGGGCACCTCCGGCTCCACGCGAACTACTTTGACCGCACCAATCCGGTGTCCCGGAAAAAATCTTCCGGCGCCATTCGCCTATGTCGAGACTAGTCGCTTGATGTATTTAGACGAAAAACACTCGGCGTTAACACGACAAACTAATAAGGATATCGTGGTGTTAGTTTTTGGTGTTGTGATTTGCTACAGAATTCTCTTATTGGATACTGATTCCGTAGAAATATTGGGCCTAAGTCTTGTGACCTACGATTAGATTTTAGAAATTCCCATAAATTTTTGTAATTTAAAAAAAATCTAGGACCAGCTCCAAGTTGTCGACGTGATTTTATCATTTTACACAAAACACACCTCCCCCCTTCCCAAAAAAAAAAAGCAATTGAGTCCATGGCGTTGACGAGAGGAGAGGTAGCAGGTTGGAGTAGGAGGAGGAGGAGGAGAAGGAGGAGGTCGTTCGTTGATGCAGGAGGAGGAGGCCATGTGATGGGTCCTATCACCGCCAACAACATTATAAGATGCAAAGACAAATTTCTAAATGAAAATATTTCAAAACTCTTCATATTTGAACCACTATTGCCTCCTTGCTATGACACACTCCTCGAGTTGAATATTTCCTCGGGTGCGTCGTTCATCCGAACATTTGACACTAGTGGAAAACAGGGCTTTCGTGGGAGCCTTTTGTCGCGGGCGCGCCTGCACCCGCGACAAATGGCGTGGCCACGTCGCCCCGAAACCATTTGGAGCGGGCAGGGCCTTTTGTCGCGCTCTTTGTCGCGGGCCGTATCACAACCCGCGACAAAAGGGGTCTGAGGGCTGGCGCCTCCTGCCGGCACCCCTTTTGTCGCGGGTCGCAATACGGCCCGCGACAAAAGGTCCATGGCTATATATAGACGCGCAGCCAGCCCCCTTCCACCTCCCTACATTTTTTTTCCTTGGTGGTGAAAGGTGGAGGTGTATGCTAGCTCATTTTTTCTACATGTGCACAAGAGGTGTTTGATGGAATGCTTGTGAGGGATACCACTTGATTTTATTTGATAAGATTTCTCCTCTTTGTGATCCTAAAAGGTTAGCAACTATTTTCTCGTATATATATATATATACATAGTCCGTGCAATACTAATTTTAGCAAGGTGATTGCATCTGATACATAATTGTACTTATGATGCAGATGAGTCATCTATGGATGTACGGTAACCGATGTGCTCCCGCTTTCAGAGAGGGCGTGAATTCTTTCCTGCTTGTGGCCGATGCCAACAAGTCGAAGCAAGGTTTTATGTGCTGTCCATGTCTGAAATGTAAGAATGAGAAGGATTACTCTTGCTCAAGAGACATTAAGAGCCACCTGCTTCGGTTTGGATTCATGTCCAGCTATAATGTTTGGACCAAGCACGGAGAAGAAGGGGTTATGATGGAAGACGGCGATGAAGAAGAAGATAACGATGACCAGTACCGATCTATGTTCTCTGAATGCGATGATACCGCAATGGACGACAATGAAGAAGGAGGTGAAGAACAGGCAACAGATGATCCTGTTGATGATGATCTTCTTCGGACCATTTCTGATGCAAGAAGAGACTGTGGCACGGATAAGGAGAGGTTACAGTTCGACAAGATGTTAGAGGACCACCACAAATTGTTGTACCCAGGTTGTGAAGATGGACAGAGAAAGCTGGGTAGCATATTGGAATTGCTGAAATGGAAGGCAGAGGTCGGTGTGACTGACTCGGGATTTGAAAAATTGATGATAATATTAAAGAAGTTGTTTCCAAGAAATAACGAATTGCCCGTCAGTACATATGAAGCAAAGAAGCTTATCTGCCCTCTAGGATTAGATGTGCAGAAGATACATGCATGCATTAATGACTGTATCCTCTACCGCGGTGAGAAGTACGAGAATTTGAATAAATGCCCGATATGCGGTGCATTGCGGTATAAGATCAGAAAAGATGACTCTGGTGATGTTGAGGGTGAGCCACTCAGGAAGAGGGTTCCTGCGAAGGTGATGTGGTATGCTCCCATAATACCACGGTTGAAACGTTTATTCAGAAACAAAGAGCATGCCAAGTTGTTGCGATGGCACATGAAAGAATGTAAGAAAGACGCGATGTTGAGGCACCCCGCTGATGGTCGGCAGTGGAGAAACAACGGGCGAGAGTTCCCGGATTTTGCAGGTGAGGCAAGGAACTTATACTTTGGTCTAAGTACAGATGGCACGAATCCTTTGGGGAGCAGAGCTGCAGTCACATCACCTGGCCCGTGACTCTATGTATCTACAACCTTCCTCCTTGGTTGTGCATGAAGCGGAAGTTCATTATGATGCCAGTGCTTATCCAAGGCCCAAAGCAACCGGGTAACGACATTGATGTGTACCTAAGGCCATTAGTCGATGAACTTTTGGAGTTGTGGGCCAAACCAGGTGTACGTGTGTGGGATGAGCACACCGAGCAAGAATTTGACCTACGAGCGTTGCTATTCGTAACCATCAATGATTGGCCTGCTCTTAGTAACATTTCAGGACAGACTAACAAAGGATACAATGCATGCACACACTATTTAGATGAGACTGAAAGTAAATATTTGGCAAAAAGCAGAAAAGTTGTGTACCCGTTCAATCGTCGTTTCCTTCCGCACAAGCATCCCTTAAGGAAAAAAGGCAAGCATTTCGATGGCGAGGCAGACCGCCGTCCGAAGCCTGTCCCCCGTAGTGGTGCTAATATATTTGACATGGTCAAGGATTTAAATGTTATCTTTGAAAGGGTCCAGGCAGCCGACCTGTTCCGAAAGACGATGACGGACACGCGCCCATGTGGAAGAAGAAATCTATTTTTGGGAGCTAGAATATTGGAAAGTCCTCGGAAGTCCGCTCCGCAATCGACGTGATGCACCCGACCAAGAATCTTTGTGTGAATATTCTAGGTTTTCCGGGCGTGTATGGAAAGACAAAAGATACACCGTAAGCACGGGAGGACCAGGAACGTCATAAAGGACGAAACGACAATCATCCAGGGTAGTTTGTAGGGCCTGCCAGCCTACGCTCTTACCAAACAAGAGAAGGAGATCTTTTTGAAGCCCTATTCAGCATCAAGGTTCCGTCTCGGTTTCTCGTCGAACATAAAGGGGATAGTAAATTTGAAGGAGAAAAAATTCCAGAACCTGAAGTCCCATGACTGTCACGTGCTTATGACACAATTGCTTCCGGTTGCATTGAGGGGACTTCTACCGTAAAATGTTCGACTAGCCATTGTGAAGATATGTGCATTCCTCAACGCAATTTCTCGTAAGGTAATGGATCCGAAACTTTGTCAGATTACATGAAGATGTGGTCGAATGTCTTGTCGCCTTCGAGTTGTTGTTCCCACCATCCTTCTTCAATATTATGACGCACCTCCTCGTTCACCTAGTTGAAGAGATTAGAATTCTCGGTCCCGTATTTCTACACAATATGTTCCCCTTCGAGAGGTTCATGGGAGTCTTAAAGAAATATGTTCATAACCGAGCTAGGCCGGAAGGAAGTATCTCAAAGGGCTACTGAACTCGAGGAGGTCATTGAGTTTTGTGTTGACTTTCTTCCTGACCTTAAGCCGATTGGTGTTCCTGAATCTCGGTATGAGGGGAGGCTGACTGGAAAAGGCACACTAGGAAGGAAAGCAACGATGTGTACGGACAAGATTTCTTTCAATCAAGCACACTACACAGTTCTATACAATTCCAGCTTGGTGGCTCCGTACATCGAGAAACATAAGAATGTTTTACGAGAAATAAACCCGGGCCAGCCCGAGTCCTTGATTACACGTCAACACATGAATACCTTCTGCAGCTTGGTTGCAAAGACATCTCATTAATGACCCATCTGTTGTGGAGCACCTGTACTTGTTGGCCATGTTACCATCTTCAAACATATGTACATTCCAAGGGTACGAGATAAATGGGAATACATTTTACACGATCGACCAAGATAAAAAGAGCACCAACCAAAACAGTGGTGTCCGGTTCGACGCAAAAGACGAGAATGGGCAGACCACCACATATGGATACATAGAGGAGATATGGGAACTTGACTATGGACCCACTTTTAAGGTCCCTTTGTTTCGGTGCAAATGGGTGAAGCTCAGCGGTGTACATATAGACGATAAGTACGGTATGACAACAGTGGATCCCAACAATCTTGCGTACTGGACGAGCCATTTGTCCTAGCCAACGAGGTGGCTCAAGTTTTCTACGTGAAGGACATGTCTAGCAAATCGAGAAAAAGAAATCAACAAAAGAATACATCAACGGAGGAGCCAAAGCGCAACATAGTTCTTTCTGGGAAAAGAAACATAGTGGGAGTGGATGACAAGACAGACATGCAAGAAGATTATAATAAGTTTAAAGAAATTCCGCCCTTCACGGTGAAAATTGACCCAAGCATCTTGCTAAATGATGAAGATTCTCCATGGCTACGGCGTAGAAGATCACAACAGTAGATGGCGATGTAAGAATGTATTCTTCATATATAGTTCCCAAGAAAATCTCTACATTTATGTAATAATAAGAACCCTTTCCCCAACACTGTTAGAGGAGATGGAGTCTTTCACGGGCTTGCAGGGAAATTTTTCCGAGGAGCAGCTTCCGAAGATGTCGTAGGGCGTGTGCACCAACGACATCTTCAAGAAGCTGCGCCACGGGAGATTTTCCAACTCTTTCCTTCATCCATGGGAATGAAACTGTGCTTGGCTTGTTGATCTGCTTGGCAAGGCGTATCGATGCTCCTTTTATAGGCACGGCACCGCTTCTACTTTGTCTTGTTCCTTCGACAGGGCGTCGTGCGCTACATGCTTTATCTCATCGAGCAGTGCGTCCACCCACGCGTCCTTATCCTGCCGACAGCTTTAGTCCCGGTTGCAGCCACCAACCGTGACAAAAGGTTACCGACACATCCTTCTCCTGCCGACAGCTTTAGTCCCGGTTGCACCCACCAGCCGTGACAAAAGGTTACCCGCACATCAGACCCCCAGATAAGGCCCTCCTAGATAAGCCTCCCCCAGTCTTTTGTCCCGGTTTGACCCTCCACCCGGGATGAAAGTTTCGCACGCCACTTCGTTCCCGCCTATTTTCTTCCCGCATTCCCACCATTTTTCCACTATATATATGTAGGCTTGAACTCATATCTGCAAACCTCATCACTCTCTCCCATGGCTTCCATCGTATGTCTAACACCCCGGGAGGCGGAGGCGCTTTGCGCCTCGAACTACCCCTGCCCGCCCGGCTACCGCGTCCCGACCGACTGGTTGCTGAGCGTCGGAGGCGTACCGGTCCCTCCTATCCCTCTAGGTGTGCCACACGAGATGGCCATCACGAACCACTACTATTTCGAGCTCACGCCTGAGCAGCGGAGGAATCCCCAGTGGCATCTCGACTACAGCCCGACTTGGGACAGCTTCTTCATCAATCGGCGTGAGAGGGCGGTTGCCAGGTACGAGGAGGACGGCCCGCCTCCTTCGAACTTCAACGAGGCCGGCCGTCGGATGTGGTGGCGCGGCCGGACTCTCCAGAGCGTCATGGCCTATCGTGGCCCCCGCCTGCGCTACCCTCAATCCCAGCCCACGCGTGCTCACCCGGCGAGGTTCGACAACCGCGACCCCGATGCTAGAGACGATGACGTCTGCGACTATGATGACTACAGTGGCGCCTATTATAGGGCTAGGCACGACTATGATTGAATGGCTCCAACATTCGAATCTGGCCATGTATCTTAATTTTCAGTTGAGCTCTGTACTTTAATTTCAGTTCAATCGTAATAAATTTCGTGTCAACCACTTTATTGAACAAAAACAACCGACAACGACTTTATAAACTAAATTTAAACTAATAGAACCGACAACGACTTTATTGAAATTACAATAAAATAGATAAATTACTAGTCTAGTCTCTACTCGTCGTCGGAGGTTGTCTCCGTCCAAATGTCATCCCACCGAGGGTCGTTTTCGGTCCAAGTTGTATTCGGGTTCTCGAGCTCGAAGGTGGCGACGGCCCGACGGTGGCGCCTGTTGGACCTTCGTTGTGACCTAAGGTTAGCGAAGAACGCGTCGGTGTTGTCGACATTGTTGGGGAACTGCGCCCTCCACTGGCGCATCAACTGCTCGTCGTGCTCGGCGATGGCGATCCTGCGCTGCACCTGGCGGTGCCGGCGATGGTCCTCGTCGTCGACGAGGCACGGCGGTGGCGCGAGGAACTCCGCCTCCTCTAGCGATTCAACATCCGGGAAGTTAATGTCGCGTCGTGGCCGCCGAAAGCGCCACGCCGCCGCGTCGTAAGCGCGCGCCGCTAGCTCCGGCGTGTTGTACGTGCCGAGGGTGAGGCGGAAGCCACCGGCGCGTATCTCGGCCTAGAACCTACCGCTCGGACGCACTGGAACGCCACGGAAACCGGACGCCCCTCGACGATGTGGAGGCATCCCGGAGATGAATGAGCGGAGGCGGTGGCGACATGTGGTTGCGCCCGCACTCGTCGCTCTATATAGCGCACGCGGGGCATGGCACGTGTAAGCCACGGCTACACACGTCGCACGGCGGCGTCGGAGGGGCGAGGCACATGGAAGTGGTGGCTACACATCGCACGACGGCGTCGACGGGGCGCGACATGTGGCACGGGGAAGCGACACGTGTGGCACGGCGGTGAAACGTTTGATATAATGCGAGATGCAAATAGGTATATGGATGTCATATTCATGTTCATTAGCTTTTTCTGATCAATATTCATATATAAAACATTTGTATTTGAGTTACCATTCAAAAGTTATTAAAATAATAGTTTTATTAATTTAAAATAGAAAACACAAAAGGGTCTGAGAGGAAAAGGGCTGATCCGCGTCCAACGGCTCTAGGCCGTTGGATTCAAACGCCCGGAGCCGTTGGATGCAGTTCCCACGGATCAGCTCCTACCCCCTTTTGTCGCGGGTGGTGGCACGACCCGCGACAAAAGACCCCCCCCCCCTTTTGTCGCGGGTCGTGCCACCACCCGCGACAAAAGGGGGGCCTTTTGTCGCGGGTGGTGGAACGACCCGCGACAAAAGGGGGTCTACTATATAAACTTCGCGTCGCGGGCGAAGCCGCCACCCGCGACACTGGAGGCCAACCCTAACCCAAAATAGCGCCGCCAGGCTGCCGGATTTCACCGCCGCCGCCGCCGACACCGACGCCCTCAGCCGCGCGCGCAAGCTCCTCCGCCTCGGGCCATCGCCGCCGACGCCCTCTGCGCGCCTCGAGCCGCCGCCAACGCGCGCTCCGGCCTCCTCTGCGCGCCTCGGCCTTCGCCGCCGCGCGCGCGCCTCCGCCGCTGCAAGGTAGCGCCGCCGCGCCTCGGCCGCTGCCACTTTTTTTTTGTTTTTTTTTCAGTTTTTTTATAGTTAATTCATTAGTATAGTTTAGTTAATTTGTTAGTATAGTTTTAGTTTTAGGTTTAATTAGTTAGTATAGTTTTAGTTAGTTACTATAGTTTTAGTTTTAGATTTAGTTATTATAGTTTTAGGTTTAGTTAGTATAGTTTTAATTAGTTTTAGGTTCAGTTAGTATGTATTAAGTTAGTTTAGTTAGTTAGGTAGTTTAGTTAATTAGTATATTTATGTATTTAGTTAGTTAGTATATGTATGTATTTAGTTTGTTAATTAGTTTATGTATGTATTTAGTTTTTCAATTCCGATAAGATAGATATACCCGACGCCGACACCGCCCTCTCCCTCTTGCAAACAACCATCGTTGACACCCCTCTCGTAAACACGCATCTCCGACACCCTCTCCCTCTCGCAAACACGCGTCTCCGACACCCTCTCCCTCTCGTAATTAAACACGCGTCTCCGACACCCTCTCCCTCTCACAAACACGCGTCGCCGACACCCTCTCACTCTCGCAAACACGCGTCGCCGACACCCTCTCCCTCTCGCAAACACGCGTTGCCGACACCCTCTCCATCTCGTAAACACGCGTCGCCGACACCCTCTCCCTCTCGCAAACACGCGTCGCCGACACCCTCTCCCTCTCGCAAACACGCGTCGCCGACACCCTCTCCCTCTCGCAAACACGCGTCGCCGACACCCTCTCCCTCTCGTAAACACGCGTCGCCATTAGGGTTAGGGTTTGGTTAGGGTTAGAACATGTACTTATTGATTTAATTTTTTGCAGAAAAAATGGATCCATTCGAAATCTATCGAGACTTGGAACAGGAAGACATATTCGAGGACCTAATCCGCGATGGTAATGGACAAGCCGACGGCTCCGGAGCTGGAGAAGACCGCGGCTCCGGTGATGGAGAAGCCCGCGGCTCCGGTGACGGAGAAGCCGACGACTCCGGTGATGGAGAAGCCGACGGCTCCGGTCATGATGAGGTATACGATTAGTATAGAGGCATTAATGGAATTCTATATGTACATATGTAAATAAATTAATTAATTTTTATTCTCATAGGCCTCCGAAGATAAGTTGGAGAAACGAGGCCCGGCAAAGAAGTTGGGCAAAAAAGACCACTTCGCAGTTGAAGCTATATCACCGGAAGGCCAACCGGTGGCACCCGCGAGTGTCAGAGTGACATTTAAAAATCAGTGCGGAGTTGTGGTTAGAGATCGTCTCCCGATCACTATTAGAGAATGGAACAAGACCAAGAATGTGTCCGAAAGTCAGGTTGCCGATAGGTACAAAGACACACTTTTTGACGACCTCATGGCACATTTCACTTTGCCGATTTGGGATCGGAGTCTGAGAATGCCAAGCAGAGGGCGCTAGTGAAGAAATGGGCTCTTAAGAAGATGGGGGAACTTTTCCGGGCGTATAAGAACTGGTTATGGAAAGCTTATAAGACCGAGAAGAAGCCTCCATTATTCGAAAACTATCTAGCGAAGCAGGAGCATAACTGGGAAGAATTTGTGAAGTACAAAGAATCAGAGGAGGTTGTGAACCTGTCAAAGAAAAACAAGAATAATGCAAGCGAAAAGAAATATCACCATCATACGGGGCGAGGGGGCTACGAAGTAGCCATGCCTAAGTGGGATGCACAAGAGGCTGAGATGAAGCTGAATGGGATCACTCCGTAACCACAACGAGAAGGATGGGACACTAGGGCTCGAAATTGGTTCCTTGGGCATGGTCAGTGAGTATGACATGAAGACAGGGAACCTTGTTGAAAGTGACAAGCAAGGTTAGGATACCTGAGGAAAAATGGATTCAAGTGATCGCTGATATTAAAGCGGGAAAACTGAAGTTTGCTCCCGATAGAGAGAAAGACTCGCCGACGCTTGTCCTCGGTAATCCTGAAAAGGGAGGACGAACAAGAGGCTTCGGCCCTAGTGTTCCGTGGGCGCTTGGGTTTCCAAATGACGCGGAGACTTATAGAAGCCGAGCGAGAGCAAAACAACGCGACCTGGAGGTGCAGAATGACCGGATGGCTGAGTTCCAACGGCAACTAGACCAACAGAAGCGGGAGATTCAGCAGCAGCTGGAGATTAATGAACTTAAAGGATAGCGCCAGCCAGATAATACCGCCGGCATATCTCAGCGACGAGACAGCAGCGTGGCCGACTCGGAGGCCCCTCCTACACGGATGATAGATGGCCGTCCTGGTGACCCCATGGATGGAATCAAGGAGCAAACACCTTGTGATCTCCATGAGGTGTTCAGGAACATGTCTGTTAAGGTGGCGGTCGGCTATGTCTTGCCTGCATTTGGACCTGAAGGCGAGCCAGCAACATGGCATGGCAATGAGATTCCAGCTGGCTATGCTCGTGTCGGGGTGGATTCAGTTGTACCGTCGTGGGAGACATTGGAGCTCCAGCTCCCCGGAGGTCATGGGGGGTTACACTCGGAGAGGTGCCTGGAGAAATCATTCTCTCGGGAAAAGAAGAACATCGGCTGCCGGGTGGGTAGCCCCTAGTACCAGTCGTCCCAGGTCACCATCACCTCCTCCAGGTGATCGCAGGCCACCATCACCTCCTCCTACTGATCACATGTCGCCACCATCACCCCATGGGTACGACGTCGACCACGACATCTGTAGTCCATCTCCATCTCCAGTGCCGCCGCCTCCGCCCACTAAGACTCGGAATGCACCCAACCGGAAGCGTTTCAAGAGTCCTGTCCGCAATATGTCGCCCCTCCCAAAAGTACCAAAGGTTCCCCCCCCCCCCCCCGTCCTTACGATCGTACTGTCGAGGAAAATGAGGCCATTGTTGCGAAATACAACTATGAGCATTTTCATAAGCCAAAACCTCCAGCGCCAGAGCCATACACCGAGAAGCAAAAAGCATATGCTATTTCTTTTCTGAACACACCATCGCAATATCACTTACACGAGAAGAAGGATGACTATACACGCCACCTTGCGAGGGTAATTGATGACAAGGCTAAGGAGAAGAAGGATGACAAGGCTAAGGAGAAGAAGGATGGCAAGGCTAAGGAGAAGGATATTTTCTAGCACGAGCAAATCATCAGCTACAAGTGTAGCCGGGAAGAAGTCAAGTTCAACAAGTGCACCCCTCAAGGCCAAGCAAACGACAAAAGGCAAAAAAAGAAAGGAAGTTTCCCAGCTCGGAGCACAGCCCAAACAATCGATCCCAGCACTCAAAGTGTTTGATGTTCCCAAGCTGTACCGGGAACATGGTGAAGGTTTCAATATGGAAGAAGCTGCTCAGCTAGCGGCTTCGATGAATTGTACCGTGGAGAAATTGCTGAGTGCCGCAGATGCTGTACTACCCATTACTGAAGTAGCTCCTCAATTTGTCTACGGGGCTGACTTGGTCAGCAGAGAGCAGATGCTTAAACTGCCAACGCATATGCAAAATTTGCATCAGTGGTACCTTGATGCGTGCAAGGAGAACATAACTTTCATCGTGGCGAAGGTCCCATTTGAATATTACTACCGATAGGAGGTGATCCATATTGAGATGAATGAACTCTGGCAGTTATTCAATTTAGAAGCCCTCGACAAATCTCTCATGAGCTGCTATTGCTTGTAAGTTGTTAACTACATATAAGTTCATTTTCATTCAGTTCATGTTCGTTTTCATTGCATATAGTCACTATATCTTGTGTGTTCTCTTATGCAGACTGAAGATCGGTGAATGCAAAAGTAACAATATTATCAATATTGGGTTTGTTGACCCAGATAAAGTACATATTGAAACGGTGAAGCATAAAGGCTCAGAAACGGGGGGAAACCTACTAAGGTTTTTGGGGGAGCAACACTTCTGTGATTCAATACTGTTTCCTTACAACTACGAGTGAGAGTCTTAATGATCTTTTATGCACATTCAATTTTTCTTACTCGATGTTAAGTGCAAGCCCTGACGTATATACATAACATGTGCAGCTTTCACTGGATTCTACTAGACATTCAAGTTGAGAGGGGAATAGTTGAAGTAAGGGACCCACTGAGTAGAGGCGTGGACGGGTTCCACGACTTGCGTAGTTGCTCCAAGTGTAATTTCCTTCATCGATGCGCTATATCTTTCGTGAGATATCAATTAATTATCCACTCATTCAATCATTCTTTTGCCTGGCAGGGCTTGGATAGCTTTCAAGAAACATCATAAGGGTACCTGGGCAGAGAGGCTAACATTTACTCCTGTACCGTGCGCCCAGCAGCCACCAGGGACGAATCTATGTGGATACTACGTTTGCGAGTCCATTCGCATGTTAACCTCTGAGAAGCAGAACAAAAATAAATTCAACGTAAGCAATAACATTCACAACTTTATTTATTATCGTCAATATTTCGTTATCAAGATTGATATAGTCATACTCATCTCATTTTCGTTTATAGGTCGACTTCATGCGGGACACACTCCAACCAAAGGAACACCTACTAGGAATTGCGGAGGAACTGGCGGGACTTTTGGTTAGAGAAGTAATAGACAACAACGGCTTGTTTAGTCCAAATAGATGCTCCACCTCTCCCTCCAAATAGACGGTCTTTAGTACCGCTAGTCGATCGTGAGCTCCATGTATATATATATATATATGTAAGGGGAATCTACGAATATGTAAGGGGAATCGACTTTTGCTTCCAATATTTGTTTGATCGATCTATATATAATGAATGAACGTGTTTACCACTTCTAGTAGCGTACAAATATATGCAACTTTTATTTTCGAATGAAAAAATGAAATAAAAGGGGGTCGGTGGCGGGGGGGGGGGTGCTGCACCCCTCAAACCCTAAAGCAGCAGCGCTGTGCGCGCGCCACGTAGAGGGCCTTTTGTCGCGGGCGGTATTACCACCCGCGACAAAAGGGCCTGTCCCCTGCGCGCGCCACGCCTGCCACGTGGTGGACTATATGTCGCGGGTGGTAAGAGACCCGCGACAAAAGGATACCTTTTATCGCGCCTTCCTTGTCGCGGATGGCCACCCGCGACAAAAGGCCCTCACCACCCGGCACAAAAGCCCTGTTTCCCACTAGTGTGAGCTTGTCCGCTGTGTTGACTCCATCCACAGTGTCACTCATGGCTACTTACAAGTTCTGTTTACTACATAAAAATTCATCATCTAGTCCTCCAGCAGGAGTACTTCCTCGAGTGCTTCAAAAACTTGAGTCGACAACTTCTTCGAGTGATTCAAAAACTTGAGTCGAGCACTTTCTCGAGTGCTTCAAGAACTTGAGTCAAGTACTTCTTCGAGTACTACAGCAACATGAGTCTAGGAACGACTACAAGTACCCGAACATAGACTCGGGGGATACTCCTACCACAAGCGCGGATGGCGTACCCGAAGAAAATGCTAACATCGGACAAACAAGAACCCGACAACTTCAGCTATTGCATTAGCCAAACAAGGCAGCCGATATATACGTTGAATTTTCAGACCGTGTCTACCTCGATAACATGTCTAGATGCCATGTTCATAAACATGAAGATAAGACCTCGTGATCCGTCCTGTGAAGCCTGGCACTCGCACAAGGTGCGCTCTGCTAGATATGTTCTATATCAACGATATGATAAAAAATCCCGACAGACGCGTTGGGTACCCAAAATACATTCAGAACTCAATAAGACCTCCGTGGCCCGAGCTGAATTACGCTAGCATATGCTAAATTCGAGTCTGGGGACTCGAGTGTGAGTAGGTTCACGATGTTTTTGCCTAAGATAAATTAACTGATTCATAATCCGTTGGAAGTACCAAACTCATTATACCAATATCCATATGACAAAAGTCAAATTAATAAATTGTTTATTCGAACAAAACTTCAGATTTGTCTTGCGAATAAATGAATTAAGGTATGGAGACTCAACTCGAGTATGTGACCTCGAGTGGACCCTACTTCCATCGGTAGCACCTGGATGCAAAAACATTCGAGTACATGGTATCGTCGCCCGTGACGTCGGCTGCACCAAACTACTTCACCATGTCCTCCAAACAACTTCATCAAGTACTCCAACATGAGTCGATAAAAAGGGGTTGCGCCCAGAACTCGAGTCGAGTTCCTCCTCAGGTGTTATAACTTGAGTCAACGCGCCAGGGGCGGAGCTCCCCTTAGGGCAAGATGGGGCAGCCGCCCTACCTTTATTTTTGGATAAAAACTACATATATTCACGTATGTTGTTATGTGTATACAATGTTCATTCTGTTAAGTAAATCAGACATTTTGGTCCCATAAGAACTCAGATTTAGATGTTTAAATAGGCAAATGAAAGTTTTAGAAGAGGCACACAACTCTCATGTCTTGATTTACTTTATTTGATATCATCTTTCCAAAGCCTTTTGGTGATCTAGAAGAACAAGTCTATGAGGGATAAATTTTGATAAATTCCAAATTTCAACACAATGAGAGGCTACTTTGTGATTAGTCTAATATACATGCAATCCTTACATATCAAAGTGTAATTAAAAAACATGTGCACTTTTACAACTATTAATATGTTAGTTCCAATAAATATAATAAAACTTATCAAGTATCATGAATAATAACATTAGAAACATCAAAATAGTAGACATGTTTCGTATGAGCGTGCTACATAGAGCGAGATATATTCAAAAGCAAAAATGCTATACTCACGGGCAGAACGGGATTTGTTTACGGGCACGACGTGGACTTGAGTGATAGGAAGAGAGTCCTTCACCGGTTCTTGCAAGATCGCATGCGGTCGCTCGCTGGTTGCCAACTCATCCCGTAAAAAAATCCCGTACGAATCTCTCGTAAGTGTAGCATTCTTATCGTCCACTAAGAAAGATTTTTAAAAAGAAGCTATAGCTTTTCTACTGTCTACGACTTTTGGATGGAAATAAAACTTCACTTTTGGTATGTTTATATGTTCTACTTCTATTTAAAGATGTTGCTATTACCTTGCGTTTATAAATAGTATATCAATTCAAATAAACAACTTTTACATTGAGTGATGCGATCAAATTTTGATTGGAATCCTTTAAAAGTTGAAAAAACTGACTTACACAATACAAATATATGGGAGGGGGCATCTGCCCCCCCCCCCTCCCCCAAACGACCCATGGTTCAAGTTAAATAATAATGTATGCTTATGATTTTGCCTTACTAAACTTTTAGAACGCCCCCCCCCCCACACACACTGCTACGCGGGGCTTCAAGCACCCGCCCATAAACTCGGGCTACTCCCATCGGCAGCGGCGGTTGCGTACCTGATAGAAAAATAACTTCGCAACTTGTCGATTACAACTGCGCCACACGTGACTTACGACGTTGGCCTGATATACTTCCAGATCAGTGGTCTCTATTTATATGGATGCCGAGTCCGACGATGCTGATGATTTGAGTCATACGCGAGTCTTCGACTTCCATAGACACTCGGGGGCTAATGACATGGACATTTTCCGTCGGTAGTTATTCAGCAAAAATTTCCGTTGCATGTAATTCGCCGGCGGTAAATTCTCACCAGCTCGCTGCCACAAGTGATTACCCATTTGTATTTATTTTCTTAGCAATTTTCCCAACGCAAATCTTTAACTCTAACAAGTGCTGCGTGCCGCCGGTCAACCTTCCTAGTAATAATTGTTTGAGACATACTCCAGATGAGGCTGATGAGCTCGGTCCGTCGGTCGCAAAGCTACGACCCGAAATCTTTGTTAGATAACCTCCGTTTGTAGTTCTAAAAAAAAAAAGATAACCTCCGTTTCATAATATCAAGGGTACAGAGTTAAAAGAAAAACTCTGCCCTAAAGCTATAGATCAATCAGTTAAGGAATTTACTCCTAACAAATTTCTATAAGAATTCTGGTAGAATTAGACAGCATTAAGTGTAAAGAGGATACATACCGTAGCTCCTTTTTTCAATAAAAGAATAGTACGGGAATGAAATCCAAATAGAAGAAGCGGAAATAGTAATATTTTTGATTCCTTTTGTTTGTTACTCTTTTTTATTTTAATAAGCAAAGGACGCTCCAAATATACCATAAAATCATGGAAAGATATTATTTTTACGAAATATAGTACAGACACGGCCGCTCACAAATGTGTGCATATACTCATCTGAGAGAGTGAGTGTAAGAAACTGATCCGGCGGATCTTGAGATTGACGAAGTCATTACATGTGCCTCGTTGTCAACAGAAACATCGCCTCCCACGGAAGAATTTTCCGCCTTTACGAGACACCAAAATGTCAAACCTGAGATTCTAACTCTAACTAACTGGGGGTGCCACTGTCCTCCCAACTATCTAATCATAGATTGGTTCTCTAGATAAATATTTATTGGATCACTATGAGCCAGATTCAACAGAATTAGAACCGTTCCAAATAGAAAGAATTAGGATCCTTGATCCCTCTCAATTTCTCTTTCAATCTAAGAGTTGAGAGAGGTGTTTCCATAGTCATCTACTAATACTTTCGATTTCATTTTTCTATGATATGTCCTTCCATATGAAAATTTGTTAAGCATCTACAACCGAATGGTAAAAGCGCCTAACTCATAATTTATAAATTTACGGGTTCAATTCCTGCGGGATGCACGCGAACAGGAACATTTCATAAAACATTTCTAGCAAACTAAGATATATTATACTCCTATGGATCAACATACAAATTATTCGCAAAAAAACATACAAATTAATTTGTCTCATAAACACCGAGTGGCTCCGTGGTCTCGACATAGGGGAATGTCCGGCATTGGGCGTAGCCGCGTGTCATCTCGGCGACGAGCGTCCCATGATCCGGGTGCCCGACCCGTTCCACACCATCGCATTCCAGCCTCCAGCCCTTTGGTGGCGTGCCTTTTGGCCGGTGTGCGAAAAACTCCGTCTTCCCCGATCTCGTCGTGAGGACATAATCGCCGAAGATAAAATGCGGCCGCGGGATGGCTTCCTCGAGCCTGTACCGGCGGCTCCACCGCCGCCCTGCCCTAGAACCCACACGTCGGGCATCATGACAAAACCCAGCCTCCCGTGCACCTCCGTCAGGTGGTAGCTGATGTTGCGCCTGTCCGGCTGAGCGGGCAGCGGCGTGGTGGTGGGAGCGAAGCGCTCGGTGTCGAGATCAAAGGACACGATCCTCGTGGCGTTGCCCACCTTTACCCAGTGCGTCGCGCCGTCGATGCTGATGACGCCGGCGGCGACGTCGCACCTCGCACCGCCGGCGGGGGCCAGCACCTCCCGCCACGCCGTGTCCCCGAGCGTAAACACCTGCACCGTCTCGAAGTCGAAGAGCCGTTCTTTGCTCCACGGGACGTGCACCACCTTGTACTTCCCAGTCACCGGATGGTACGCGAAGCTGTACGCCTGGTCCCACCTGATCTCCTCCCGGCGGTGGCTCCCCACGAACAGGCCGGCGCACGGCAGCGGCGGGACGGCCAGCGCCTCGCCGGTGGCCGGGTTGGACACCGTGAGGGAGCCGCCGGCCCGCTCCTCGTTGACGCAGACGCAGAGCAGGCCGTTGTAGACGCCGACCAGATGGGAGGGGCGTGTGCCGGTGCCATCCCACCAACGATAGACGCCGGATCTCACCCTCCTCTTCCACAGCTCTCGGCAGGACCCCGGCGACGAGAGGTCGTCGATCACGTAGGCGTCGCCGTCGTCCCAGATCAGCGGCTTGGCGCGGCTCTGCATCTCCGTCGTGCGCTTGTTCACGACGTCGCGCCAGTGCCGGCAGACCAGGCGTGCTCGCCGCCTGGAGATGGGCGGCAGCCGCTGCAGGATGTCCGCCAGCACGTCCACGGACAAGTACCGCTCCGCCGCCATGCCTATATCTGCCGTCGAGTTCGTCGTATTCTTTCTTGCTTTCTTCCACCCGCACCAAGACGTTATAAAACGATCGGATCCGATCCGAGCCCCGCGCGCGCTGGGTTGCCAATTCGTAGGGTTTTTTCCTTGGAATTAACGTAGCTGTCAAGTTTCTTCTCCGGTTCCGGTGGAAACTGAGATCGTGATGAACTCTGATCCGCAATCTACTGAAAACAAAAAACGCGTCGCCCAAGGAAGCAACGAGGGGAATATATCGGCTCGAACACACTATCCCAAGTGGTTTAGAAACCTGGGGATTCACACTTCTGGGCTGGTCTTATGGCGACAAAAAATGTCTTTTTTCGCCATGGTACTTTCTCGATTAAGAATGGAGCACAGATACGGTTCTGGGAAGACAATTGGTCAGACAATGCACCCTTATGTGAACAGTATCCTGCCTTGTATAGTATTATTCGTCGCAAGGGTGATACCATTGCTACGGTAATGGCTACCTCACCTCCGAATGTGACGTTCAGACGAGTCTTACTGGGCAAAGGCTAGTGGCATGAAATTCTTTAATTCACCGGTTAGAAGATATACAACTATCGACTGGACCGGACGAATTCAGATGGAATCTACATGTAGATGGCACTTTCTCAGTAAAATCGTTATACAATGCGATCCTTCATTCTGACATACCAGTTGATAATAATAAAAAAATTTGGAGGATGAAAATACCATTAAAAATTAAAATTTTTGGATGGTATCTTCGTCGAGGGGTCATCCTCACCAAAGATAATCTTGTTAAGTAAAATTTGCATGGGAGTACACGGTGTGTTTTCTGTCATCATGATGAAACTATTAAACACCTATTCTTCCAATGCCAATTTGCGAGATCTATATGGTCGATCATCCAAGTAGCGTCTAGCATGTATCCTCCGACTAGTGTAGCCAATGTCTTTGGTAATTGGCTTCATGGTATTGATTCAAGGTTTAAGTTGCTCCTTAGGGTGGGAGCGCTATCAGCTATCTGGGCGCTTTGGCTATGTAGAAATGATAAGATTTTTAATGATAAATTGTTCAATTTTGCAGGTCATCTACAGATGTACAGGTATTCTCCGTTCGTGGTTACCTCTTCAGCGAGTGGAGAACCGAGAGCTGTTTACGGAGGTCTGTACACGGTTGGAGGCTACGGCGAGGGATACTTTTTCCCTACATGGGTGGCAGCATAGTTTACGGATTACAGCACCACCCACATCCTAGGCGTTATATGATTCATCGCTCTGATATGTATTTCGCCTTTTATTTTATCTGTTGACTCGAGACATATAAACGGCTGTGTGCATCCTGGTTATGCAGAGGCTGGATGTAATTGCTTTTTCAAAGTAATAAAGCATCCTTTATCGGAAAAAAGGAAGCAACGAGGGCCAACGTAAGCTGATTATATTTTCAGTTATATTTATAACTACAGAAATACTTAACGGAGTACGTGGAGTCTATAGAATGCAAAACGTGTTTTTTTTAGAAACACACTACAAACGCAGGCGCACAAACACGCGCATACACTCATGTACCCCTATGAATGCACATACACACCCTACCCCTATGAGCACCTCTGGAAAACTGAATCGGCGGGTTGAATCTTGAATTGACGAAGTTACTACGGGCGCCTCACTGTCGACAGCTACGTCGCCCCCCCCCCCCCCACTGAATGAATATTAATTAAGTGTGCTGCTTTCGTGCCCTAAATCAGCATAAAAGATCGTTCCCTCTCTCTCGAAATAGGCTTTCGCCCATTAAATTAATATAGCAACCACCCGATACAACAAGCACAATGGGTTGCAGCACAACCAAGCCCAAAAGAAAAGACAAGGAAACAAAAGAGAAACAAAATGCCGACACCGGGAGATCAACGGAAAACAAAGACGAGTCGTCATTGATGCGCTCTCCGGACAAGTCCCACCACGCTCCTAGCACTCTAGATCGCCCACATACCAAGCAACACCTCCAGCAAAGAAAGCGATGACGACACCACTACTGCCCCGCACCAAGACGTTATAAAACGATCGGATCCGATCCGAGCCCCGCGCGCGCTGGGTTGCCAATTCGTAGGGTTTTTTTCGTTGGAATTAACGTAGCTGTCAAGTTTCTTCTCCGGTTGAAGTGGAAACTGAGATCGTGATGAACTCTTATCCGCAATCTACTGAAAAAAACGCGTCGCCCAAGGAAGCAACGAGGGCCAACGTAAGCTGATTATATTTTCAGTTATTTATAACTAAAAAAAATACTCCCTGCTTAACGGAATACGTGGAGTCTTCTATAGTAGAATGCAAAACGTGATATTTTGCAACAGCCAAAAATGAGACAATTAAGCGTGTTGCTTTCGTGCCCTAACTCGGCAGAAAAGATCGTTCCGAATCCAGGGTGTGCTCAAATTCAATGGCATTTTTTTTTTTTGAGATAACAACTGATGGAATTCAACAATGGCGAAACCGATTACAAACGACTCCACAAAAAAAGGAAAATACAATATGGACCCAGAAGACCACACACAGTACTCCCAAATTGCAATCAAGGCTATCGTCCTCATCGTCACCACCCAAGTACAGAGATGGAATCTGGAAGCCGCCCGTCTTCAGATACCATCGAGTCACCGCCGCCACCTTCGCCACATTGGGCTTTAAACACCGCAGGGGTGCCCACCCCGAGGGGTGAGAGCTAGTAATCTTTTCCAGACCATCGGGCAGGCAGGAGCTCGTAGCCAAGTTAGTTCACTCTGCCATCGCCTACGAGTTGTCGACAACTGTGGTCGCCATCGACGGGCAGCTACAAGGAGCTGAAATATATCGTGTCGCGCAAGGAAGCACACGCCACTATCCATATATGTCAACAAATGAACTCGGCTAGATTAGTTGTTCTGCTTGTCACCACCGTACATCGCCCGACTAGATTAGTTGTGCATTTTTGTTGGATTGAATATAACCGCCCTCCTAAATTAAATATCGTAGATACACGTCTCTCTTGGAAAAGATGTCCACATAGGCAGCGCATGAAAAGCAAGAAATTAAATTAGTTACTCACAGAGATTTATACCTCATGACTTTGTCATTCTTTTCTCCCATTCCTCTCTTTTTGATGATTGAGACAAATATGCATTTACAGGTTGACACCGAGAGGGATACTCAAGGTGATGACCAATGGATGAAAGAACTAGTCACCAAAGATAGAACCAAGAGATGATAACAAATCAATAGAATGAACATAAGTAGGATCCGCAGTTTTTTTTTTTTTTGAGAAATACAGTACAAATGCAGACGCTCACATACATGCGCATACAATTACCCCTATGAACGCGCGCGCACACACCCTACTCCTATGAGCACCTCCGGAAGACTGAGCCGGCGGATTGGATCTTGAAATTGACGAGATCACCACAGGCGCCTCGCTGTCGACGGGAACGTCGCCTCCTACTGAATAAATATTCCGCCTTTATAAAACACACAGATGTCAAACCTAGAGTTTGAACTCCGGTGGATCTCAAATTAAGCGAAGTGAAAATATTTAATTTTTGGAAATACTGCACTATGTGGTTATCTTTTGTATATAAGTGAATATTCGCGTGCATTTTGTGTTGAACTGTGCAAGGATGAAAACGAGATACTAAAAGAAGCCAGTAGCAAAACAGCTAACAAAATAATTGTAACAATTTTTTAAACGTGTTGTAACAATAATAATATCCTTATAAGCCATTGGCTAATTCACCGCCTAGGTTTTTGTGTAAAACAATTGAGTGGCTCCGTGGTCTTGACATAGACGAATGTGCGGTAGCGGTAGCACTCGCCTTTCATCTTGGCAACAAGTGTGCCCTTGGCTCGACCGACATGTCCCATGGTGCCCCCGAGGGACACCAACGTGGCTTTTTGCTGGTGCCCATAAAACGACGATGACTCACACGTCAAGACATACTCGCCATAGGCAAAGTGTGGCCATGGGATGTCCTGCCTGTTAAAAGAGGTTAACGACGGTGTATAGATACGATCCTATCCTCTTCTCCTAAACAGATAGATACATATCTTCGGTTAGTTGTTGTAATCCTAACTACATGTAAACCCTAGCTCGTTTGAGCTGTATATAAAGAGTCCCTGGCCGATGCATTGAAGCACGGCACAATCTCAATCATATTCTGTACTTTTATATGGTATCAGAGCCAACACTCCTAACCACCCATGGCTCCCAACGCACCACCGCCACCCCCTGCGCCGATCAACATCATCGCCGCGCTGAGTGCCGCCATCACCATCAAGCTCGACGGGGATAACTTCCTGCTCTGGAAGGCTCAGGCTTTTCCTGCGCTCTACAGCAATGACCTGTTCGGCTTCGTCGATGGATCAAAGGTGGCGCCACCGAAGAAGGTTGCAGCTGCAACCGGCAGCTCTGAACAGATCGATAATCCGGAGTATCCGATCTGGTTCAGGCAAGATCAGCAGGTCCTGAGTGGCTTGCTCGCCTCTCTCACGCCCGCCGTGCTCGGTCACGTCCAGATGCTCAAGACGTCCGCGCAGGTGTGGGAGGCCCTGGATCGGACCTTTGCGTCCAAATCCAAAGCGCGGATCGTGCAGCTCCGCACCGCGCTGGTGAAACCCAAGAAGAGGGACGTGTCGATGTCCAGCTACTACAACAACATCAAGCGCATCGCCGACACCATGGCGGCGATCGGTAGCCCTCTTGCCGACGACGAGATCGTCTCCTACGTGCTCGCCGGCCTCGGCGACGACTACGACAACTTCACCACCTCCATGGCCGTACTCGCTGGTAATGATGACTTTACCCTTAGTGATCTGTATGGCCACATGACAGCTTACGAGGCGCGCACCGGCGACCGCTCCTCCAACAACCAGTTCCCGCACTCTGCAAACAACGCCACACGCGGTGGCGGGCGTGGGAACTTCGCTCGCGGTGGAGGCGGGCGTGGCCGCGGCGATGGCGGCCGTGGCAATGGAGGAGGTCGCCACAACGGCGGCTACAACAACGGCAACAACGGCTACCACGGCAACGGCGGCAATGGCGCCTACCAGGGAGGCGGTCACGGCGGTGGCCGTGGCGACAACTCCTGGCGCGATGGCAATGCCCCAGGTGGAGGGCGTGGTCGCGGCGGAGGCGGCAAATCCAC
Source organism: Lolium rigidum (assembly GCF_022539505.1). Taxonomy (NCBI): domain Eukaryota; kingdom Viridiplantae; phylum Streptophyta; class Magnoliopsida; order Poales; family Poaceae; genus Lolium; species Lolium rigidum. The sequence goes on from NC_061511.1 coordinate 59,670,340, forward strand.
ATGCCAGATATGTGGCACCTACGGCCATGACGCCCTACGATGCTATCAACGCTTCAACCACGGGATCCAGCCGGAGACAGGTGGATCAAGCAACCGGGCAGCCCACTACTCCGCTGCCAACGACCAGTACACCAGCGATCCCAACTGGTACCTGGACTCGGGCGCCACCGACCACATGACGAACGACCTCGAGCGCCTCCACACCCACGAGAACTACAGGGGCAACGAGCAGATCCATGTTGCCAACGGTACGCACATCCCTATTTTGCATATTGGTGAATCTAGTTTGTCCGGTTCAACTCGTCCTCTTCGTTTAAGCAATGTTCTGCATGCCCCTAGCCTAAGCAAAACCTCCTTGCCACTCATAAGCTTGCTCGGGATAACAACTCGTTTCGTTGAAATTCACCCTCATTCTTTTTGTGTCAAGGATCGCACCACGAGGGCAACTCCGCTTCAAGGTAGATCATACGGTGGCCTCGCTACCAGTTCCTCCTTCCCATCATCGCCCACCGCCATGTCATCCGCAAGCTCACTCCACCTCGCCGTCAAAGGAACTGTGGCACCGTCGTCTCGGCCACCCTGCAACACCCATAGTTCAGTCCATTCTTCAGATGAATAAGTTAGGCTCCCTTCCAAATAATGGAGTGGCACATGTATGCGATGCCTGTCGGCGAGCAAAACTCCACCAGCTGCCGTATGCAGCCTCTAGTCGTGTTTCCCTTTCTCCTTTAGAACTTGTTCATACGGATGTATGGGGTCCAGCAATTAAATCCGCTGGCGGGTTCAAATACTATGTTAGCTTTCTTGATGATTTCAGTAAATTTTCTTGGGTCTATTTGTTGAAGCACAAATCTGATGTTGAAAACATGTTCTATCAATTCCAAAAGCAAGTCGAACTCTTGCTGGGCACCAAAATTCGCTCGGTTCAGTCCGATTGGGGCGGAGAATACCAAAAACTTCACACCTATTTTTCCCAAACCGGCATTACCCACCGCATCTCTTGCCCACACACTCATCAACAAAACGGCGCCATTGAACGGAAACATCGTCACCTTGTTGAAACTGCTTTAGCCCTCCTCGCCCAATCCTCCGCTCCCCTCCGTTTTTGGGACGATGCCGTCCTCACAGCATGTTATCTCATAAATAGAATGCCAAGCCGTGTCATTCAGAACACAACCCCGGTCACAAAGTTGTTCAAGAAACCCGTCGATTACACCAACTTGCGCGTTTTCGGCTGCGCGTGTTGGCCAAACCTGCGGCCATACAATACCCGTAAACTCAGTTTTCGCTCTCGTCAGTGCGTCTTCCTCGGATACAGCGCTGACCATCGAGGCTTCCGGTGTCTAGATCGGTCCACAGGCCGCATATATGTCTCTCGCGATGTCGTGTTTGACGAACATGTCTTTCCCTTTTCCACCGATACCCCCTCCTCCTCGTCACCCACCGAAGACGCTATTCTTCTTCCTGAACCGGATATAGATGATCCTCTATGTACAGATACGGCTTGTGCTACTGACGGTGCTGTTTCGCTTCTGTTCCGGAGATCTTGCAGTACCGGTCCTCGCTGACCCACTGGTTCTCCATGCTCCTCCTTACGTCGATCATGCAGGCGACCCCCATGTAGCCCATGGTGGGCCGCACGAAAGCTGAGGCCCATGACTCCGACGGCTCTCCACCGCGCACTCCGTCACCTACTGCTCATGGGCCAGCCCAAGACCAGCATCACCAACCAGCCGACTCTGCGTCGTCGCCTGCACTGTCCCCGGCTCCGTCTGGTTCGTCTGCTGCGGATTCTGCTCCAGCTCTTCCCGCCCGCCGCCCTGTCAAACCTGTGCGTCTGTTTGATGGCATCATCCGGTATGACACCAAGAAGAGAGCCTTTGCAGCTGAACCTACCTCTCATGTCGATGCTTTGGAGACCCCTGCCTGGAAATCCGCGATGGATGATGAGTTTCGCGCTCTCTGCATCAACAATACCTGGCGCCTCGTTGATCCTCCCCCTGGTCGTAGCGTTGTCGGATGCAAGTGGGTTTTCAAGCTCAAACACAACGCAGATGGCACCGTCGATCGTCACAAGGCCAGGCTTGTCGCTAAGGGGTTCACACAGCGTCCAGGGATTGATTACACAGACACTTTTTCTCCGGTCGTCAAGCCGACCACTGTCAGGCTGATTTTGTCTATCGCCGTGTCCCGGGGATGGACTCTCTGCCAGATTGACATTCAGAATGCGTTCCTACACGGCGATATTCAGGAGGAGGTATACATGTATCAGCCTCCGGGGTATGTTGACAAGAATTATCCGAATCGTGTCTGTCGTCTTCAAAAATCTCTGTATGGACTGAAGCAGTCTCCAAGAGCATGGTACTCGAATCTAAGTTCGAAGTTGCAGTCTCTGGGTTTCGTTCCATCCCAGGCCGACACTTCTCTTTTTGTCTTTGGTAAGAAAGGAGTAACAATCTACATGTTGATCTACGTAGATGATATTATCATCACAGGATCTTCACAGCAAGTTGTCAGTAATCTGATGAAGAAGCTTCGAGAATCCTTTGCTGTTAAGGATTTGGGAGATCTGTCTTATTTTCTCGGCATTGAAGTGACACGCACGAATAGTGGCATAGCGCTTACTCAAGCCAAGTATGCAGCAGATCTGCTTAAGCGCGTAAATATATATGCATAATTGTAGAGACATAGCCACACCAATGTCATCTTCTGAAAGGCTCAGCAAAACCTCAGGAATATTACTGTCAGACGATTTGGCTTTCAGCTATCGTAGCACAGTTGGTAGTCTGCAGTATCTCTGCTTGACCAGGCCAGATATTGCGTTTGCTGTGAATCGAGTATGCCAGTTCCTAGCCACTCCGACAGATGTGCACTGGTCAGCTGTAAAACGTATACTGAGATACGTGAAAGGAACACTGGATCATGGGCTGCAAATTCAGAGATCATTGTCAACTGAGCTGAGCGTCTATACAGATGCCGATTGGGCTGGCTGCCCTGACGATCGCCGGTCTACGGGTGGCTATGCAGTATTTTACGGACCAAATTTGGTGTCGTGGAGCTCTCGAAAGCAACCCACCGTCAGTCGATCCAGTACGGAAGCAGAGTACAAGGCTATAGCTAATGGGACAGCCGAGGTGACGTGGTTACAGTCAGTTCTCAGAGAACTAGGAGTGTTTCAAGCTCAAGCTCCGACTTTGTGGTGTGACAACCTTGGAGCTACGTTCCTCGCAGCAAATCCTATGTTTCATGCACGAATGAAACATATAGAGATTGATTTTCATTTCGTCCGAGAAAAGGTTGCTGCAGGTACACTGAAAGTTCGTTTCATCTCCTCTCGAGATCAGCTAGCAGATATTTTCACTAAGGCACTTGGTCGAGATATGTTTGATCGCCTGAAGTTCGAGTTGTGTTTAGCTAGTACGAGTTTGGATCGAGAGGGGCTGTTAAAAGAGGTTAACGATGGTGTATAGATACGATCCTATCCTCTTCTCCTAAACAGATAGATACATATCTTCGGTTAGTTGTTGTAATCCTAACTACATGTAAACCCTAGCTCGTTTGAGCTGTATATAAAGAGTCCCTGGCCGATGCATTGAAGCACGGCACAATCTCAATCATATTCTGTACTTTTATACTGCCGCCTAAAGGTATACCAGCAGCTCCACGTCTCCTTGTCCAGAACCCACACCTCCGTGGTCACCGAGCCGTCCAAGACGGCGAAACCCAACCTCCCGTGCACTTCCGTCAGGTGGTATCGATCACGCCCGGCCGGCAATGCAACCGATAGCGGCCTGGTGGAGGTGATGCACTCGCTTCGGAGGTCAAAGGACATGACCGTTGGGGAGTCGCCTCCGGTGAACCAGTGGGTCGCTCCATCGACGCTGATGATTCCGGCGTTAAGATTGCACTTTGCGCCTCCGGGGATCACCACCGGCACCTCTCGCCACACCGCATCCCCCAAAGTGAGGGCATGCACCATATCGAACTCGTAAACGATGCCGTCGAAGCTGCATGGGACGTGCACCACCGTGTACTGCCCCGTGATCGGGTTGTACCCGAAGTTGTAGGCATTGTCCCACTGCGGCCGAACGTATCTCCTGACGACCAACCCCTTGGGCCGCAACGGCGGGACGGGAAGCTTCTGCCTGGTGGCGGGGTTGACCACCATGATGGCGCCGCCGGGCTCCTTGTTGCTGCACAGGCAGAGCAGCCCGTTGCACGTGCCGACCATCTGCGTGCCTCCTCGGAAGTAATTGGCGGGATCCGCCATGCGTTTGCAGGTCGCCTTCCATGGCTCCGAGAGGTTGTTGACGAGGTAGGCTTCAGCGGAGCAGGTGTCCCAGATGAGGGGCTTGGCGCGGCTCTGCATCTCCGTCGTGCGGTCATCGACGACGTTCCGCCAGTGCTGGCAGACGAGGCGGGCGCGGCGGCGGGAGCTCGGCGGCAGCCGCTGCAGGATGTCCAGCAGCACGTCCGTGGAGAAGTACTTTTCTGCCGCCATGGCTCTGCCTTGTTTTCCTTGCAGCACCGTGCACGACAATGTGGTGTCGTTTTAAAACGATCAGGTCCGAGCCCCGCTTGGTTGGTTGCCAAGTAGTAGGGTTTTTGACGTAGCTGAGTTTTTGACGTAGCTGAGTTTGGTTATCTTATGTATATAAGTAATATTCACATGCATTTTGTGTTAACTGTGCAAGGATGAAAACGAGATACTAAAAGAAACCAGTAGCAAAACAGCAAAAGAAAATCATTGTAACAATTTTTCTAAACGTGTTGTGACAATAATAATATCCTTATAAGCCATTGGCTAATTCACCGCCGACGCTTGTCTAAAACAATTGAGTGGCTCCGTGGTCTTGACATAGGCGAATGTGCGGTAGCAATAGCACTCGCCTTTCATCTTGGCAACAAGCGTGCCCTTGGCTCGACCGACATGTCCCACGGTGCCCCCGAGGGACACCAACGTGGCTTTTCGCTGGTGCCCATAAAACGACGATGACTCACACATCAAGACATACTCGCCATAGGCAAAGTGTGGCCACGGAATGTCCTGCCGTCTAAAGGTATACCAGCGGCTCCATGTCTCCTTGTCCAGAACCCACACCTCCGTGGTCACCGAGCCGTCCAAGACGGCGAAACCCAACCTCCCGTGCACTTCCGTCAGGTGGTATCGATCACGCCCGGCCGGCAATGCAGCCGATAGTGGCCTGGTGGAGGTGATGCGCTCGCTTAGGAGGTCAAAGGACATGACTATCGGGGAGTCGCCTTCGCTGAACCAGTGGGTCGCTCCATCGACGCTGATGATTCCGGCGTTAAGATTGCACTTTGCGCCTCCGGGGATCACCACCGGCACCTCTCGCCACGCCGCCTCCCCCAAAGTGAGGGCATGCACCCTATCGAACTCATAAACGACGCCGGTCGAAGCTGCATGGGACGTGCACCACCGTGTACTGCCCCGTGATCGGGTGGTACCCGAAGCTGTAGGCCTTGTCCCACTGCGGCCGAACGTATTTTCTAACGACCAACCCCTTGGGCCGCAACGGCGGGACGGGAAGCTTCTGCCTAGTGGCGGGGTTGACCACCGTGATAGCGCCGCCGGGCTCCTTGTTGCTGCACAGGCAGAGCAGCCCGTTGCACGTGCCGACCATCTGCGTGCCTCCTCGGAAGTAATTGGCGGGATCCGCCATGCGTTTGCAGGTCGCCTTCCATGGCTCCGAGAGGTTGCTGACGAGGTAGGCTTCAGCGGAGCAGGTGTCCCAGATGAGGGGCTTGGCGCGGCTCTGCATCTCCGTCGTGCGGTCGTCGACGACGTTCCGCCAGTGCTGGCAGACCAGGCGGGCGCGGCGGCGGGAGCTCGGCGGCAGCCGCTGCAGGATGTCCAGCAGCACGTCCGTGGAGAAGTACTTTTCTGCCGCCATGGCTCTGCCTTGTTTTCCTTGCAGCACCGTGCACGACAATGTGGTGTCGTTTTAAAACGATCAGGTCCGAGCCCCGCTTGGTTGGTTGCCAAGTAGTAGGGTTTTTTAGCGTAGCTGAGTTTGTTTTCGGGTTGGAGTGGAAATCGAGGCCCTGATGAACTCTGATCCTTGACTGGAATCTACTGAAACCGTATCGCGCAAGGAAACACACCACACTTTCAGTGTTAAAAAAAAGAAGCACGCGACACGAGGGCAGGCGTAAGGGCATCTCTAACGCGTCGAACGGACGCGTTGGACCGTCCGTTTTGGACGTTTGGGTGGCCGCGCGGACACGCGGACAGTGGCCCGCGTCCGCGTGTTCGTTTGGATCGCATACTGCATCCAACGCGGCGACCCAAAAAGCCGTCACGTGGTTCGTCTTCCCTGGGCGGCGGTGCGCCATGGCAGGCCTCGATGGGACAGCAATGGCGGGCGGGAGAACGCGCGGGAAAGTTCCAGCGCGCACCAGGGTTCCCCCTCGCGCGAAAAAGCCATGGGCGCCCGCTCGCGCCCAAGTTTCCCGCCGTCCGGGCCAGGTTCCCGCGGACGGAGGAGGAGGAGCGGCAGGACGCGCGTTGGGTCGCTGACGACGAGGCGATCCGCGTCGCGGCCGAGGGGGCGACGAAGAAGGAAGAGGACGCGGAGCTGGTGGAGGCGGCCACGGACGGCTGGCACGAGGCCGCGGAGGAGGAGGCGGAGCTCGCCGCGGAGGAGGAGGAGGAGCCCGCCGCGGACGAGGAGCGTGTCGACGCGGAGGATTACCTCCACGACCTCGAGATGGCGAAGCTCAACGTCGCCATCGAGGAGCATCTCGCCGAGCTCACACACGTGACGAAGGAGCACGAGGCCTCCATCCGGGCCAGTCGCCGCCGTTTAGGCGACCTCATCGGCCGGAAGAATGAGCTCCTCGCTCTGCAAGCAGCCCGCCACCTCCTCCAGCTGCCCTCGCCCGAGCGGCGCGCCCGGGAGGCTGCTGCATCGGCGGAGCGCGGCCGCCAAGAGCGCCTGCATCGTTAGCAGGGGAACCACGAGGCCCAGGACGCCGACCGCGTCCTCCTGGAGGCACGGACCGATGTGGAACGCGCCACCGCGCAGGAGCTCACGTTGCAGGAAGCGGATGCTGACGCCGCAGGAGGCGGAGCGCGAGCGCATCCAAGCTGCGAGGACAGAAAGGAGGAGGGCGGACGCGGAGGAACGCCGCAAGAGGGACGCCGCCGAGCCACCCAGCTGGTAAGCTGGAGTGGAATCCTCACGCATACAAGCCGCCCACGTCGAGTGAAATCCACGGCCCCGGCGGCGAGGCCGCCGCCCCCCTACGTAGCTAGATTAGTAGTTGTATTGTTAAGAAAATGTAATATATTTTATTTTAATGAACAAAACGAAATTATGTCCCTATGACATGCGAGCCAGGATATCTTAGTGTTCATGATAAATGTTTATATCCCATGCTATAATTGCATTAAGTAAAAACATTGATACATGTGTGTTTTGTAAACAAACCAGAGTCCCTAGTAAGCCTCTCGTTTAACTAGCTTGTTGATTACTAGATTATCGTAGTTTCCTCATCATGAACCTTGGATGTTATTAATAACATGATCATATCATTAGGTGAATGATGCGATGGACACACACCCATAGTAATCATAGCATAATATCAAGTCATTAAGTTCGTCTTGGTATAAACTTTCGATACATAGTAACCTAATCCTTCGACCATGAGATCGTGTTAATCACTTACACCAGATGGATGCTTTGATACATCAAACACCACTTCGTAAATGGGTGGTTATAAAGATGGCATTACGTATTTTGAAAGTATATATATTGAAGCGCATGGATCAAGATTGGGATTTGTCCATCCTGATGACGGATATATATACTCTGGGCCCTCTCGGTGGAATGACATCCAATTAGCGTACAAGCATGTGACTAGGTCATAAGGGAGGACATATCACGATACGAGTGAAGAGTACTTATCGATAACGAGGTTGAACTAGGTATAGAGATACCGATGATTGAACCTCAGATAAGTAAAGTATCGCGCGACGAAGAGAATCGGTATCGTATGTTAATGGTTCATTCGATCATGAAGTCATCGTTGAATATGTGGGAGGCATTATGGATCTCCAGGTCCCGCTATTGGTTAATGATCGGAGAGGTGTCTCGATCATGTCTGCATAGTTCACGAACCGTAGGGTGACACACTTAAGGTTCGATGTTGTATAGTAGATATGGAATATGAGATGGATACCGAATATTGTTCGGAGTCTCGGATGGGATCCAGGATATCCCGAGGAGGCATGGAATGGTCCGGAGAATAAGATTCATATAAGGAAAGTCATTGTCGAGTGTTGTGGGTATACTTCATGGGTGTACCATCGACAGTGCCTAGATCCGGCAAGCCCGGGTGGCCCACAGATGGTGATGTGGCATGTGGCCCATCGGACGGCCCAGTTGGTGTTGGTCATGAAGGATGAAGTCCAGCCTAGGATCAGGGAGCCGGATGCGAACCGACCTACGAAGGAGGCCGGATCCGTGGAGGCCCATGAGGAACCCGGATCCAGTACGACATAGATGGAAGGCGGACCCTTGATGTACACGGCAAGACTTTGTACCGTAGTTAGGCAACCTGTAATCCGGCTAGGACTCTCCATGTAAACCCTAGATCCGTGCGCCTTTATAAGCCGGATCCTGGGAGCCTTAGAGGCACAACCACAACTTATTGTAACAACGCGAAAGCGCCCATATAATTCCAGATAAGCAGCAGTAGGCCCTGTTTTCGAGCAGGTGTTCCGAAGCTGGGTAAATCGCGTACCACCGTCCCGAGGACTCTCCGCCCTATGGCCCCTACTTCTTCTCCCCTCGTGAGGATCCCTCCTCCAGGGTACCGTCGAATAGGCAACGACAGTTGGCGCCCACCGTGGAGCCAGCGGCGTCAAGAGGCCGAAACCGGGAGGCTTCCGCCATGGGAAGCTATGACGAATCCATCGCTATGAGGCGTGTTCTTTACGCCGGACACTTTCCAATCGTCCCGCAGGACGAGTGCTGGATTCCGGCTAGGACCAACCCCATCAAGCTCTCCATCGTCCCAATTGGCGGCATTCACGTCTTCATCGGCGAAACCGTCGATTCCGACGGAAACGACCTGGTAAGTAACGCTGACGCAACCGCCGCTGAGCAGGACACAGTCGCGAAGATCCGATCTGAGATGCTGGAGCTTCCTATGGAAGATTCCGCCTTAGATCTGGAAAAGTTCAAAACCCACCGAATCCGCCCCTGAGCAGGAAACAATGGTGGAAGACCAATGCAGATCCGCCTGGGTCTCCCAGGTGTTAGAGAAGCAAAGGTGTCACTTCGTGCACTTCCTCGCACATACCGTAGGAACCGCTCTTCCTCAGGAAGAAGCCGGACCCATGCAAGATGAGGCTGCCGGAACCGGCGACGCCCCGGAACAGCAGGAGGCTGCCAGAGATAGCAGCGCACCGGATCAGCAAGAGGATGCCGGAGGCGTAGAAGAATCTTTCCTGTGCAACCTAATTCCAACTTCCGACGATGCTTCGTCCATGAACACGGAGGAATTCAACAAGGCTTTGAAGGAGTTAGAGGGTGAAGTGGAAGCTGAGGCGGAATCTATCCCACCTAAGCAGGTCCTAGCGACCATAACTGGGTTAGGCGAGGACGCTGATGAAGATGAGACTCCCACCGGCATAGCCCTCCCGAGAGTGTCCACTTCGGATACTCCGCCATCGCGACCCCGTCGCCGTGTCGCGTCGGAATCTGGAGAAGACAACCCCTGAGGACAAGGATTACCTGACCCCGGAAGAACTCGTGGAGCAAGCAGGCATAGGAGCTTTAGTTCACACAGAAGTCCTCAACAAGCCTATAACTCCGGAGGAAACCGCAGATCCGATAGCTCTAGAAGCTGCAAGAAAGGAGATGCTGGCTACCGCCAAGAGAATTTCCACCACCACAGCGGCGATGCTCGAAGAAAGGCAAGAAGCTCAAGAAGTAATGGATGGTTTCCTCCTAAGAGAGCGTGAAGCTGTTGTTTGTAGTAAGCCAAAAAGCACTGAGAGCATTGGGAGTCTATGATGAAGGACGCTCGCAAGGAAGCAGACAAGATCCGGCGGAAGGCCATTAACCCCCGCAAGATCACCTTCGCAACTCCCTCTAATCAGCAGCCGCTCACAACTCCAAAGGAGAACATGCAGAAGGATGCGGAGCTTTTGAACAAGAAGAATGAGGAAATCGACATCAAGTACCTCTGCATGCTCGTCGCTTCGGCGGTACGGCAGCAGGGCAAGGCAGACACTTCGCGCAAGCTGGAATCTAACCTAGATTTATGCATATCTACTGCGCAAAAAGACGCCTCTAGAAGCAAACACCGCGACGATGAATTGCGCACCGGGTCCTCGGAGCGCAGGAGGAAAACCAGAGAACACCCAAATCCAATCCCAATACCGTCAAATACACCTCCGCCAGACCCAAAGAAGGGAAAGGATGCGATGTACACTGGCAGGGACAAGTACCGGAATCCGTCACCCCCACCCAATGGGTACCCGCGTCCTCCACATCCTCGCCGCCGTAGTCTAGCCGGAAACGCCATACCCCACGGGCCTGGTGGAATCAACATCCGCGACAACGTGGTCGCTCAGAGGAACAGGAACAGGGAGCACACGCCGGAACCCCGTCGGAGCAGGAACGAGGAACGCGACCCGGAGCCTCGCAGAAGCTGGAATGATGATGGTGACCATCACCATGGTGAAGGTAGCCATCGGAGCCGGAGTCAGCATCGCGAAGGGCGAGGAGAATCTAAAGGTGGAAGCAAGAGGTCGAACCGGCCGCCTCGCAGGTCTTCCTCCCCACCACCTAGTGGTGGAGGCGGAGGTGGAGGCGGAGGAGGAGGCCGAAGATCTCGCTCGCGCTCAAAATCCCCCGCAACGGCTCGCGTGACGCGCAGGAACGTCTCAACGAATACAGATCTGACTACATTGGCCCAAAGTGCTTTGGCAGGATGATCCGAGAGGAACCAAAGCCAAGGATGAACCTCAAGATACCCGGAAACCTGAAGCATGCTCGAGGATGGCACCGAAAGGCCGGATACCTGGATCAAGGATTACTACAATGCAGTAACTTTCGCCGGAGGAACCCCTAATTACATAGCCTGCCGCATGCTCCAGCTGTACCTTGTAGGTCCAGCCCGGACCTGGCTCATCGACCTCGAGAAGAACTCCATCTTTTGCTGGTTCGACCTGAAGAACGCCTTCGAGAAGCACTTCAGGGGCACCTACAAAAGACCTGCCATGACAAGCGACCTACATGCATGTATCCAGAAGAAGGGTGAAACGTCAAGGAGCTTCCTCACCCGGTGGTTAGCAACTAGGAACGAGTGTGAGAACGTTGATAATCGCACAGCCATGCACGCCTTCATAGGTGGATTGCAGTGGGGAGGACTGCTGCGGCACAAGCTCACTTGCTTGGTCAATGCGAATAAGCTGACTTTGGATGACATGATCACCATCGCCAGCGATCACACCGCCACCGATGACGACGCAGGCGGAGATCTCGCAGCCACAGCCATACCTCTGCATTAGCAAAAGAAGAACCATGATAACGGCAGCAGCAACAGCACCAAGCAGAAAAAACCCCCTGATGACCAACGAAGCGGAGGATCCGACTTGATCGCCATGGCCTTCCAGCGAGGAGGTCAAGGAGGCGGAAGAGGCCACGACCGCGGAGGTGGAGCCGGCAGGGGCCACCAGCGTGGCGATGAGGTCACCGCTGCCGGAACCTGCGCTCCCCAAACTTATGAAGAGTACAGAGACATTCCTTGCTTAGCCCACATTGATCCGGCTACCGGCAAGTCCTCTCACACCAATCGCAACTGCAAGTGGGCCAATGACCTCAAAACTGACCCGGAAGCAGGATACAAGCGAGCCCGCAAGCACCGCCCACGCGGCAAAGGAGGCAAGGGCAAAAACAAGGACAAGGAGGAAGACAGTTCTGAGGCGATGGATGAGGACGACGCTTCGCCGGATGCCAAGGAAGGATCCGCAGCCAACAAGTCCAACCCCTTCATCAAAAAGAGTGCAGGTGCGTATCACATCTTCCTCGGAACTCCAACAGTCCGCGCCAGCAAATCAGCTCTCCGGATCCTGAACGCCACAGTTCCGACTGTGCCGCAGTATGTCAGGTGGTCGGAAACTCCGTGTACGTTTGATAGGCAGGATCATCCTACCATCATTCCGAAAGAGTGATATGCCTTGGTTGTAAGTCCCCGCATCGATGGGTATGATTTCTCCAAGTGCCTTATGGATGGCGATGCCAGCTTGAACATCATGTACCTAGAGACTCTGGAGAGGATGAACCTTACCAAGGAACAGCTCAAACACAGCTGTTGGAGATATGCCCAAGAGGCAAAAATAAAGTTGTTATTATAATATATCTTTGTGTTTATGATAAATGTTTGCATACCATGCTATAATTGTATTAACCGAAACATTGATACATGTGTGTTATGTAAACAACAAGGAGTCCCTAGTAAGCCTCTTGTATAACTAGCTTGTTGATTAATAGATGATCATAGTTTCGTGATCATGAACATTGGATGTTATTAATAACAAGGTTATGTCATTAGATGAATGATATAATGGACACACCCAAATAAGCGTAGCATAAGATCACGTCATTAAGTTCAATTTGCTATAAGCTTTCGATACATAGTTACCTAGTCCTTTGACCATGAGATCATGTAAATCACTTATACCGGAAGGGTACTTTGATTACATCAAACGCCACTGCGTAAATGGGTGGTTATAAAGATGGGATTAAGTATTTGGAAAGTATGAGTTGAGGCATATGGATCAAGAGTGGGATTTGTCCATCCCGATGACAGATAGATATACTCTGGGCCCTCTCGGTGGAATGTCGTCTGATTAGCTTGAAAGCATGTGAATAGTTCACAAGAGATGATATACCACGGTACGAGTAAAGAGTACTTGTCAGTGACGAGGTTGAACAAGGTATGGAGATACCAATGATCGAACCTCGGACAAGTAAAGTATCGCGTGACAAAGGGAATCAGTATCGTATGTAAATGGTTCAATCGATCACTATGTTATCGTTGAATGTGTGGGAGCCATTATGGATCTCCAGATCCAGCTATTGGTTATTGGTCGGAGAGGAGTCCCGACCATGTCTGCATAGTTCATGAACCATAGGGTGACACACTTAAGGTTTGATGTCGTTTTAAGTAGATATGGAATATGTAATGGAGTTCGAATGTTTGTTCGAAGTCTCGGATGGGATCCAGGACATCACGAGGAGGTCCGAAGAATAAGATTCATATATAGGAAGTCACTTTCCAAGTTCGGAAATGATCCGGTGCATTTAAGGAAGGCGCTAGAATGTTCTAGAACTTTCTGGAAGAAACAAACACCATGGAAGGTGGAGTCCCGGTTGGACTCCACCAACCCTATCCAGCCAACCAAGTGGGAGGGTGGAGTCCATGGTGGACTCCACCTCCTTGGCCGGCCAACAAAGGGGGAAAGGGAGGAGTCCCTGTCCCCCTAGGTTTCATCCATATGGAAGTTTTGAATTGGGGTCTTATTCGAACTTTTGGGCAAAGCCTTAGGGATTCCACCTATATAATGTGGAGGAGAGGGAGGGGGCAGCCTAGCCTTGGCCGCACCACCAAATTAAGGGGCCCCTGGCCGGCGCCCCTAGCCACCCCCTCTCTCCCAAACCCTAGCCTCTCTCCTCCATCTTCTCCCAAAACGCTTAGGCGAAGCCCTGCCGGAGATCACCACCACCGACACCATGTCGTCGTGCTGTCGGGATTCCGAGGAGGATCTACTACATCCGCTGCCCGCAGGAACAGGGAGAAGGACGTCGTCATCAACACCGTACGTGTGACCGAGTACGGAGGTGCTGCCCGACTGTGGCACCGTCAAGATCTTCTACGCGCTTTTGAAAGCGGCAAGTGATCGACTACAGCAAAAACGAGATCTAATCTCGTAGGCTTTGGAAATCTTCGAGGGTTAGTCTTGTCGTCGTGGTGAACAGACAGATGCCATGGGATGGCTTAAGTTGGGGCCGAATGGACGCTAGAGGATTCGGGGGAGGGTTTTTGGTATGGATGGAGAGGTTTCCGGATGGATTCCTCAAGAACTTGGCCTTGGCCGAAGGTAGAAGATGATGAACACGAGAGCTATTTCCTCCTCAGATCTTTCTATTCATTGATCATATGAGGTTACAAGTTTCTGCCTACCGCCTAACACTTAGATTGTACCCGCGTATGGGTGTACCCCCTCTCCTTATATAGGGGAGAGGGTGGCTTACAGGGGAAGAAACCCTAGAAATCCTAATGGGATCTTTGACTAGACAAACTACTTTACAAAGCTACTTTAGCTACCGGTGATGCCGGTATGCCTTTAATCAGAAGCCGTGACATCCTCCGGCACCTTTTACGTCATCCTCTGCCTTTGGCGTCATGGCTTCGATTAAAGCTGAAGTGCTTCGCTCATCTTTGTCTTCTAGCTTCGGAGAGCATCTTTGACTGGTCTTTGCCGACGTGCTACAGTGTAGCCTGTTCCGGTAGTTCCGGTATGTTCTTAGCTAGTTCCGGTATCCCCCTCCTGGGATACCGGTATGATTCTCTGAATCAACCTTTGTTATCCGGAACAACACTTAACCGGTACTTTGATGGCCAAAACCATCCGGTTTTGGCATGCCTTTGGCATACCGGGGGTCATCCCCCCGACATTAGTCCCGGAAGCTGGTATAGTCCGGTGGATCCTATCCAACAGACCATGCCAGGTTCTCCTTTCTCAAGGTACCGGTTTAATCCTTCCGGACTCCGGATCAAACTCTTCGGCGTCCTTGCCGAATTTATGTCTCAATACCGGTTTTCTCCGGCACCTCTTGTCATTAAATCTCTCCTCGACGAAGTCGAGAATATCTCGAGTACTGTGCCTGTCAGTGACATGCGCACTGTGCCTGGCGCGCGACAGTGTCAGTGGTCACTTCGGTTCATCTTCTGTGCCAGCATTTATGGCGCCGCACCAGATCCGCACTGCCGTTCCGGATCCGTGTGGCCTTCCTGTGTCTTTGTATTTTTGACGCGTGTATCTGCGCGCCATGTGGCAGCCCACGATCCGAACCGCCGCGGCCCAGCGGTTTCCGGCCCATTTCTCTTTTTTTCCTTTATAAGGGGGGAGCGGTTCCTCTTCGTCTTCTCTCCGCATTCGCCCCCTTCTCTTGCGCACAGAGCCTCTCGCCCCTTGCGCTCCCGTCGCCGCCGATCGCCGCCGAAGCTCTGCTCCTGACAAACGAGCGCCGCTCCTCCTGCTGCACTGCGAACCTCCGCCGCGCAGAGAGCCTCTGAAGCTCTTTCTCCTTCGCTGCATCGTGTTCCCGTAGGCGTACTCTGCTCCTCTTCGTCGCCGGCCTTCGTCAACGACCGCGAGCCTGCCGCGCCTCTGGCGACCTTCTTCCTCAGCTTCTCCCGCCTCAGGTTAGGCCCGATGTGCATTTGCCTCTTTCTTCTTTGCTTTTCAGTTCTTGGGCCGGTAGAGTATTTACTTTCTCTTTTCTTTTGCTTTTCCTCTTACTCGTAGATCTTCGCGCGGGGCTTGACTTTGGGAAACCTGTTTCTAGGTAGATTCCTGCATCTATCGACGCGCATGTCTACCGACCTTTATCTTTCCGATTCAGCTTCCAGCAGCCACCACAGTCAGGCTTCCGGCGAGCTTGAAGCTGAGCTGGACCGGATGGGAGCTTCCTCATCCGTTCCAGAATCTAGCGCTAGGAGGGGCCAGGAATCCAGCAGCTCCCGCCAAGCTTCCGGCGTGGACTTGGCCAACATTACTCGGGGAGCTTGGAAAAGCTCCGACGTGACCCAAAAAGACATCGATTGGCTGTACCGCTCCCGAAGGATACCGGCACAGGTATCTTGTCGGATTCCTCGTGACGAGGTGGAACCCAATCCCGAGCCCGGAGAGTTTGTTGTTTTTGTCTCTCATTTTGAGCGTGGCTTCGGCCTTCCTGCCTCCGATTTCTTCCGTCAGTTCCTTGACTTTTACAAGCTCCAACCCCATCACCTTCCTGGTAACGCCATCTTCTATCTCTCCTGCTATGTTTCTTTCATGGAGGCCTACGTTGGCCTCCTTCCCACCAAAGAAGATTTCGCTCGCTTCTTCTGCCTTCGGATCAACTCGGTCCAAGGCAAAGACATTCCCAAGCCAAAACCTCCGGTGCAGTGCGGGTCCTGCATCGTGGGTTCCCGCCAAGGGAGCCCCTTTTTCAAATTCTCCGGCATGGATTCTTGCCGGGCCTGGCAGGAGACTTTCTTCTATGTGAGGAACAAAGGTTCCTCAGATTTCATCAATTTACCGGCTTTCAATCCGACGACGCCCACGAAGACCAACTGGGGCTACCATCCGGGGACCAATCATATTGAGACCAACCGGATAGTTCGGTTCCTGGAGAGCCTCAAGAAGGACACGAGGATATGCTTCGATGATATCATCCGCGCGTTCATCTCACGCCGGGTGCTTCCTCTCCAGCGCCGAGCTCATAAGATGAGTCAAATGTGCGGCCCCCGTGATCCCACAAAAATCACCGGCTTGCCCCTGAGCACCAAGGATGTGGCGCTCAAGGCTAGGCAAATCTGTAATACGGATATGCCCCTGGATTGGAAGTGGGGCCTTCTTCCTCTTAGCGCTATGAACCCTCCAACTGCTGACGTAAGAATTTGAGTATCCGGATTGTCTTCCGGTAACTTTTTCACGCATAACTAACCGGTTCTTCTCTTTTTCAGGCTTGCAAGCGCTTCCCTCGCATTGCTGAGGAGGTGCGTGCTCCTTTCCGAAGGCGCGATTTGGACAAGGTTGACCTGGATCCTTTCGTGATCTGGACCAAGAGCAAGATGAGCCGCTCCCAGACTCCGCGTCCCGGTAACTTTTCTGGCAAGGACTCCGGTTCCGATGATGAGGTTATAATACTTGAGGTATCTCTCCTTTCGTTTTCTCATGTATCATTTTTCTGTAGCCGCTCCTTCAGCCAACGCCAACCCACAGGTCGTGGAGCGCGCCACCCCGCTTCAGGCTGAATGCGGGGCCAAGTTCATGGAGAAGCTTGCTTCCGAGGGCCGCAAGAAGAAGGCGCCCACGCCTGAGGCCGGCTCCAGCGAGATCCCTCCGGCCAAGCGCTCCCGGATTGAGATCGCCGGGAAGACGGTGACCCCCAAGCGCTACCGGAAACGGGAGATGCCGGTGGCTACCGGGTGAGTTTTTGCTTGCAGATTTTCTTTCTTTTCCAGACTTTCTCTTTCCGGTTGTCTTTCTGAACTTTTCTCCTAAATTTTTCCAGGCCTCCCTTGAAGATCTCCAAGAGCGCCTCTGGCATGAAGCCGGAGACCTCAGGGGACGCCGCCAGGGGCTCCCCTCCTCCTCAGCAAAGTCCGGTACCATCTGGTGCCGGCAACCTTTCTGCCTCACCTCTGGGGGGGGGGGCAACACAAGTTTCGGGCGCGCGGCCCAAAAACCTTCAGACCACCGCGCGGAGGAGGATTCTGTCCCCCCTCCAGAAGCTCAAGACACCGGCGCCAGCAACATCGGCGCCGGCACCGAAGATGCCGCGCAGGCGGAACCTCTGGTTCCTCTTGCCCCGAAGAAGAAGAAGACTTCCGCTTCCTCCCCCTCGAAGGCCATGTCGGATTCTTCCGAGCCGGCCAGCTCTGCTCCGGCAAAGGACGCTCCCGAAGCTCCTGCGCCAACAAGGACCACACCAACTCCTCCTCCGGCAACCTCTAAGACGGTCCCTGCCAAGCCCACGCCGCCAGAGGGCGACAAGCTCACCGCCCAGCAACTTGCTGCGGTGGCGACCATGGCCACAGCTCCTTCCTCCGGCTTGCAGAAGCTAGTTCTGCACGCCGGACGCGCCACCCTAGTTGCCTCTGAGACGGCCTCTGCCCAGGTAGGCCGGATCACAGAGTTCGAACGCCAAGGGGCTAACCTGGGCCATCAACTCGATTACACTGAAAAGTGGAATCGGGCAGATCTGACGCCGGCGATGCGGGGCCTCGGCAAGGATAAGCTTCCGGCGGTTGACCCCTCTGGCCCACACAGCACCAGACAACACTTTGGCCGGCTGCGGCGCGCGGCCAAGGAGTTTGACAACGCCTGGCACGACGCCAGCACCAATGTGACGGTAAACCGCACAACCTCGAACTCTTTTACATATTTGCCGGTTTTCTATTTAAACTCTGATTATATATATCCTCCCAGTCCCCAAGTTTCGGGTTGAGAACGTAGTTCTTAACGCGAAACTTATTTAGAAACTCAAAAAAACCGGCATAGCCAGTCCCCGAGTTTCGGGTTGAGAGCGCGGCACTTAGCGCGAAACTTTTCTCCCTGCCGGCATGTTTTTTACCGGATCCTTTTCTTAACTTGAACAGAGCAGGCTGGACACCCGGAAACAGCTTTTTGAAGAGCTGCTGTGGGAGCACCGGGAGCTGTCTGAGGCCCACAACAAATGCCAACGTTAGTTCTTGCTCTTCCGGCTTCTTTTTACTGGTTGCTTTTCTTTTTCATTCCTAAGCTTTTTTGCATTTCAGCGCTTCCGGAAGTCTCCTTCGAGGCTCTCTCCGCCGAGCTTGCCGCGCTCAAGGGTACCATTCCTTGCTTTTACTTGTTTGGCATGCTTCGTCATACCGGATTTCTCTTTGCTAACAAAAATTTTCTGGATTTTAGCCGAAAAGGAGCAGCTGACCACCGCGCACCGCGAGATGAAGGAGAAGGCTATGCAGGCTGGGCTCCGGCACGCGCGGGAGTGATACGTCTCCAACGTATCTATAATTTCTGATGTTCAATGCTTGTTTTATGACAATACCTACATGTTTTGTTCACACTTTATATCGTTTTTATGCGTTTTCTGGAACTAACCTATTGACGAGATGCCGAAAGGCCGCTTGCTGTTTTCTCGCTGTTTTTGGTTTCAGAAATCCTAGTAAAGAAATATTTTCGGAATCGGACGAAATCAAGATCGAAGGCCTTATAATTCCCGGAAGCTTCCGGAGCACCGGAGAAAAGTTAGAGGGGTGCCAGGGGGGCCCCACCCCACAGGGCGGCGCGGCCCAAGGGGGGCGCGCCCCCCTATGGTGTCGTCACCCCGTGGCCCCTCCGACTCCGACTCTCGGCCTATATAATCGTCCCTGACCTAAAAACATCGACCAAGAAGACGGAAACAGAGAAAACCATCCAGAGCCGCCGCCATCGCGAAAGTCCAATTCGGGGGACAGAACTCTCTGTTCCGGCACCCTGCCGGGGCGGGGAATTGCCCCGGAGCCATCTCCACCGCCGTCTCCACCGCCATCTTCACCGCCATCGCTGTCTCCATGATGAGGAGGGAGTAATCCACCCCCGAGGCTGAGGGCTCCGCTGTAGCTATGTGGTTAATCTCTCTCCCATGTACTTCAATACAATGATCTCATGAGCTGCTTTACATGATTGAGATCCATATGATGAGCTTTGTATCGCTACTAGTTGTGTGCTACTCATGTGATGTTATTAAAGTAGTCTATTCCTCCCGCATGGTGTAAAGGTGACTAGTGTGTGCACCGTGTGGTTCTTGTCGTAGGCTATGATCATGATCTCTTGTAGATTGTGGAGTTAATTATCATTATGATAGTATTGATGTGATCTATTCCTCCTTCATAGTGTAATGTGGACAGTGTGTGCACTATGTTAGTTCTTCGTTTATTTTGCAATGATCTATTATGCTCTAAGGTTATTTAAATATGAACATTGAATTGTGGAGCTTGTTAACTCCGGCATTGAGGGTTCGTGTAATCCTACGCAATGTGTTCATCATCCAACAAAAGAGTGTATGTAGCACATATGAGAAAGAGTTATTTATTATGCGATCAATGTTGAGAGTGTCCACTAGTGAAAGTATGATCCCTAGGCCTTGTTCCTAAATATCTGCTATCGCTGCTTGTTTATCGTTTTACCGCATCCGTACTTCTCGCAATATTACCACCATCAACTGCACGCCAGCAAGCACTTTTCTGGCGCCGTTACTACTGCTTATATATATTCATACCACCTGTATTTCATTATCTCTTCGCCGAACTAGTGCACCTATTAGGTGTGTTGGGGACACAAGAGACTTCTTGCTTTGTGGTTGCAGGGTTGCATGAGAGGGATATCTTTGACCTTTTCCTCCCTGAGTTCGATAAACCTTGGGTGATCCACTTAAGGGAAACTTGCTGCTGTTCTACAAACCTCTCGCTCTTGGAGGCCCAACACTGTCTACAAGAATAGAAGCACCCGTAGACATCAAGCTATTTTCTCGGCGCCGTTGCCGGGGAGGTAAGGTAAAAGGTATTCACATCCTCCGACTACTAAGCTATTTCCTAGCACTGTTGCCGGTGTGTGAGTGCTCGAAGCTATTTCCTTTATATCCTGCAATTGCATCTTTTTGTTTCTTGTTTTTATTTTCACTAGTTAGGCATAATGGAAAACAACAAAAATTTTGGTGAGCTTTTTAATCTTTTTCCTAATTTAGAATTGTTTGATGCAAAAATTAAAAAACCTATGGAACCTTATTTGCATGATAGTAGCAATGTTATTAGTATGAATGCAATTACTGCTAATGCTATGGAGAAGTCTAAGCTTGGGGAAGCTAGTTTTTGTGATATTTTTAGCTTCCCATCTTTAGGGGAGAAAATTTGCTCTGATAATACTTTATCTCCCATATGCGATAACTCTAATGATGCTTGTGATATTTTAAATGCACCTACTGAAAGTATTCCATATAAAATACCTACGAAAATTATTGAACGTGTTATGGATAACCGCTATGAAGGGGATGGAACTGTCCATCCTGGATATCATTTACTGTTTTTGCATGAATTATGCGGGTTATTCAAGTGTGCAGGTATCTCTATGGATGAAGTGAAGAAGAAATTATTCTCTATGTCGTTGTCTGGTAAAGCGGCGCATTGGCATAAACTGCTCGAAGGATGAGCATTCTCTTGATTGGAAGGATATTGTGCCTCTATTTTATTCTAAATTCTATCCTCCAAGTGAAATTCACAAAGACCGAAACCGAATATATAATTTCGGCCTCATGATGGAGAGAGTATTGCCCAAGCATGGGAGAGATTGAAGTCTTTAATGCTCAAATGCCCCAATCATGAGCTTCCAGGTAATATCATCATTGATAATTTCTATGCAAGACTTTCTTTTCAAGATAAGACCTTGCTGGATACTACTTGTTATGGATCATTCACGCGCAACAAAGAAGAGTTTAAAAGGGACCTTCTTGATCGGATTAAGGAGAACGCCGAAGATTGGGAGAACGACAAAGGTAAAGAGTCGGTATAAATTATGATTATGAATGCATTGAAACTTTTATGGATACCGATAAATTTCGAAATATGAGTGCTACTTATGGTCTTGACTCTCAAGTTGCTGCAAATCTTTATAAAGCCTTTGCTTCTCATTTTGAATTGCCTAAAAAGAATTTTGATAAGTATCATGAACCTTTTAAAGATGCTTGCATGAAGAATGAAATTGTTGTTAATTATTGTAATGAGCATGCTCAAACTCCTAAGAATGTTATTTCCTATAAGCATGTTAATTTTTGTGGAATACATAGACCTTGTGGAATTAATCAAATCAAAGATGAATATTGTATCCATCATGCTAATGAAAAAACTAGAAAGTGGTTTAGGGCTCTAGATGATCTTGGTAAAAAAGTTTGTGCCCTCTATCCTTTTATTTGTGAAGTTTGCCATGAAGTGGGTCATTTTAATTTTCAATGCCCCTCCAATGATAATTTGAACCCAATGAGTGCTGCAAATTTGTATTGTGATGATGAAATTACTCCTAATCAGCATGATGAACTTACTTTATTTTTGGGGTGTGAAGAACTCGTCGAGAAAAATCTCTTTGTTACATATGAGTGATCTTGATATTGATGATGTCCTGCATGGGTGTTTTTCTTATTGCATTGATAATAGCCATACAAATACTTACATACAAAATATTTTAGAAGATGACACCTTGCCAAAATATGATAGGACCGCTGTGTGTTTTCAACTAATTAATGAAAAGGAGGGATCCTCCCAAGTTTCTTCTATTGTTTCTGAAAGTAAATCAGGTTATGCGGACAAGCCACCCTTCAAGCCTCTTCCTCCTAAAGAAGGGAACGATGAGAAGGAAGAGAAGAAGAAAAAGAAGAAGAAGGGAACGAAGAAGAAGAAGAAGAAGAAGAAGAAGAAGAAGAAGAAGGAGAATAAAAAGAAAGAGGTAACGGCGTATCCCCGCGTGAATGAGATAACGCTAGGTAACCGTAAGTATGTTGCTCCTAATGATTATTATGATAATGAATCTGAATACGATGATCTTCCTATGCCCTTTACATACATTAGTGATCATGATTTGAATGAGCACACTATTTTTGATATTGCAAATCTCCGGGAAAATAATTCTGAAAATGATAATGATAATAATTGCCATAGTGTCGTTGCTATCCATGCTTCCTCCCATAATGATATAGAAAGCTCTAAGCTTGGGGAAGAGGTGTTTGAAAATCCTTTTGCTACTGATCATTATGTGTTTGATACATCTCCTTCTAATAACAATGATGGTGTGGACACAGATAAACCGATCGTGAAAGATAACTATTCTATTGATGACACTCGTGCCTCCGATCTTTGATGATTATTATAAAGAATGCTATGATATAGGTTATAACTATCCTTATGAAACTTGTCATAGTCATGATTGGATTACCAAAAACAATTCCCTTAATATGCAACTTGTTTACCATGTTCATATTCTTGATAATAATCTTGCTCCAATTACTATTAGTGAGAAGAACTCTTCTTATGCCAAAATTAATGATACTTCTATGCATATGAACCATGATAAGAATGTTTTAAGTGATGGGTATATTGTGGATTTCATCAATGATGCTACTAAAAGCTATTATGAGAGAGGGAAATATGGTTATATGCACCTTCATAATATTAAGTTTCCCCTCTTTATGTTGAGAATCTTGAAGTTACTCGTGTTTTATCCTCTTATGCTTGTCACTTTGTTCTTCATGAATTCATTTGTGTACAAGACTCCTCTTCATAGGAAGCATGTTAGACTTAAATGTGTTTTGGATTTTCTTCTTGATGCTCTCTTTTTGCTCCAAATACTATTTCCTGCGAGCGCAACATTAAAACTGCCGAGCCCATCTTAATGGCTATAAAGAAAGAACTTCTTGGGAGATAACCCATGTGTTATTTTGCTACAGTACTTTGTTTTATATTTATGTCTTGGAAGTTGTTTACTACTGTAGCAACCTCTCCTTATCTTAGTTTTGTGTTTTGTTGTGCCAAGTAAAGTCTTTGATAGTAAAGTTCATACTAGATTTGGATTACTGCGCAGTTTCAGATTTCTTTTCTGTCACTAATTTCGACCTGCCTCCCTGTAGGTAGCTCAGAAAATTAAGCCAATTTACGTGCGTGATCCTCAGATATGTACGCAACTTTCATTCAATTTGGGTATTTTCATTTGAGCAAGTCTGGTGCCTCAATAAAATCCATCTTTACGGACTGTTCTGTTTTGACAGATTCTGCCTTTTATTTCGCATTGCCTCTTTTGCTATGTTGGATGAATTTCTTTGTTCCATTAATGTCCAGTAGCTTTATGCAATGTCCAGAAGTGTTAAGAATGATTGTGTCACCTCTGAACATGTTAATTTTTATCGTCCACTAACCCTCTAATGAGTTGTTTCGAGTTTGGTGTGGAGGAAGTTTTCAAGGATCAAGAGAGGAGTATGATACAATATGATCAAGGAGAGTGAAAGCTCTAAGCTTGGGGATGCCCCGGTGGTTCACCCCTGCATATTTCAAGAAGACTCAAGCATCTAAGCTTGGGGATGCCCAAGGCATCCCCTTCTTCATCGACAAATTATCAGGTACCTTCTCTTGAAACTATATTTTTATTCGGCCACATCTTATGTACTTTACTTGGAGCGTCTGTGTGCTTTTGTTTTTGTTTTTGTTTGAATAAATGCTTGTGTGGGAGAGAGACACGCTCCGCTGGTTCGTATGAACACATGTGTTCTTAGCTTTTAATTTTCATGGCGAAGTTTCTTCTTCGTTAATTTGTTATATGGTTGGAATTGGAAAATGCTACATGTAGTAATTCTAAAATGTCTTGGATAATTTGATACTTGGCAATTGTTGTGCTCATGTTTAAGCTCTTGCATCATATACTTTGCACCCATTAATGAAGAAACACCTAGAGCTTGCTAATTTGGTTTGCATATTTGGTTTCTCTAGAGTCTAGATAATATCTAGTATTGAGTTTTGAACAACAAGGAAGAC